>NW_012267321.1:1590159-1716403 GCF_000151885.1 Dipodomys ordii | reverse complement strand
GGCCCTGAGTTCAAGCCCTAAGACCCCCTCCCCACAAACACATACACACACACACACACACACACACACACACACACACACACACGCACGCGCACACACACACACACACGCACACACACACGCACGCACACTCTAGCTTTAGAAATCCAGAATCCTCCAGTGTTGGACCCACAGAATTCTAGAATCTTGGACTCTCTATCCCAGCCCCTGCCTGGTTGAGTGTGGCAGCATTGTGCCTGCCATGTGGTTTGTCGTAAGCCTCACCTAGTTCTTCCCTCCATGTGGCCAAAGGTGTTTCACGCAGCAGGTGGCAGTTGTAATGACTGCCATTCTAGAATGCCTTGCCTTGTGAGTGTTCTAGGCCCACAGAATAGAGACATTACAGTCCTGGAGGCTTTCACTCACTCACCCTAGCCTAGAAGACAGGATTCCTAGAATTCTAGAACCTGGAGCCTAGAAAATTCTAGAAGCCTATATTTACAAACGTGTCAAATCTGGGGAACTCGGTGTCCCAGAATTCTATCATTACAGGGTTTTCTAACCCCCAAAGCTTTAAGTCTTGACAGTTTTTTGGGAGTCCTAAACTATTTGAATCCTAGACTCATACATTTCTAAAACCATATTCTAGAGTGAGAAAGTTCTACTCTTCTGCTTCTGGAAGAGCATAGAAGGCTAGGTTGTTGAAAGGCGTAGCTTTAATGCAGGAGATGCCATCCAGAGGAAGTACAGAAGGTTAGAACCTTCGAGCCCTAAGATGCCAAAACTCGAGCCTCTCAGAATTCTAGATGCATGGGTAGGTTAGGATTATAGGATTCTAGAACATTAAGATTTTGGGTGTTCTAATAGGATTCTAGATTCAAAATGGTGCCAGAATCCCTCTTCTTTTTTTGTTTTTGGTTTGGTTTATTTTGAGACAGGGTGATACTCTGTACCCCCCAAGCTGGCCTCAAACTTGCAACCTTCCTGCCTCTACTTCTCAAGTGTGGAGACTATGGGTGCAGGAATCACCACATGTGACTTGGGAACCCCCAGCATCACCTCTGGATGAGCCATCTTTCCTTCAGGAATAAAGCATGCATGATGCTTCCGGATGCGGGATGGGAGTTTCCCATCATGCACTGCTCTGTGATGAACTCAAGCTTTGGTCTCAGTCTGAGAGAACTTTGCTTTCAACTTAGCCCCAAAGACAAGATGGGAAAAGTAGAGATGTGGACGTGGGAGAGAGATTCAGAGGCAAGATGGAGGAGGAGGGGCTCAATTCCCTGCCCAGAGCGAATAGCCACCAGGGCATCAGAGAGGAGCAGAGCTCGGAGTCACATCTCAGACCCCTCACGCCCGGAGTCCTCTGCTATTAGCCTAGTGCCTAATGTCAGAGGTCAGAGGCTGGGGATCGAGTAGACTTCCACAAGACACTCACCTCTCCAGAGCACAGACCTAGAGCAGAGCGCACACGCTGGGACTTCAGCAAGTGAGCCTCAGGTTGGGTATCAGGAAGAAGTGCCGAAGGGATTGAAGGACGTGACAAATAGGAAAAGCCTGAGGCCACAGACGCACCCCAATGTGGGGATTTTCCATATCCTGTCCCCCTGTATGCACACACCCCAAAACACTGACAACCACTCCCGTGGAAGCCACCAGACCTGTGGTGGCAGGAGGTGGGGTTGTTATGATGTGCAAGGTGGGGCCCCCAGGTGCCCACAAGGGACCTTCTCGGGTCACCACTGAGGCACCAGGTGGGCAGGGAGAAAGGTGGCTAGACGAGAAGGGGATACGGGCAGCCAAAAAGCCAGTTTGGAGGGCCAGAGACCCAGAGAGGGGGTGTGTGGTTTATGGAAGGTCACACAGTACCCCAAAAGACAGAAAAGGCCCAGAGCTGAGCAGACCTCCCCCTCCCCTCCCCACACTGGCTTCCAGCTTGGCTTCTGCTGTCTCTCCCACAGGTTCCTGTGGGTCCGCCTCGGGGAGCACCACCTGTGGAAGTGGGAGGGCTCCGAGCAGCTCTTCAGAGCCACCGAGTTCTTCCCACATCCCGGGTTCAACAGCGACCTCAGAGCCAACGACCACAACAATGACATCATGCTGATCCACCTGCCCCGGCCAGCACGGCTGGGCCCTGCCGTGCAGCCCCTGAATGTCAGCGAGACCTGCGTGGACCCTGGCAACCAGTGCCTCATCTCAGGCTGGGGTGCCGTGTCCAGCCCCAAGGGTACGGCTCTGCCTGGGGTACTTCCCCCCCTCACCGTACAGGGCCGCTGCACTGATCCTCCCGCTCTTCTTTTTCTCCTCTCTCTCCCACTCTCCCTCCCTCTCGGTTAATCAACTTCATCACACATTAGTGTCTTTCCTCAAGTCCACAATGCTCTAGATTTTCGTGTGCATCACTATCCTAATGCATTATTAAGGATGCAGGAAAAAAATTTGCCAGGGGTGATGGCACATGCCTGTAATCCCAGCATTCAGGAGGCTGAAACAGGAGGATCCTAAGTTCCAGGGAAAGAAAGAGGTGGGGGTTGGGGGGAGAAAGGGAGAGGGGAAGCGAGAGAATATGGGGAACCAAAAGGTGACACTAAGCTGGGTACCAGTGGCTCAAGCCTGTCATCTTAGATACTCAGGAGGCTGAGATCTGAGGATCGTGGTTCAAAGCCAGCCCATGCAGGAAAGCCTGTGAGACTCTTATCTCCAATGAACCACCAGAAAACCAGAAGTGGCGCTGTGGCTCAAAGTGGTAGAGCGCTAGCCTTGAGTGAAAAAGCTCAGGGACAGCGCCCAAGCCCTGAGTTCAAGCCCCAAGGCTGACAAAAAAAAAAAAGTGATAACGATGGTAAGACATGTTTGACTGGAAGACACATCCTGATTCCCAAGATGTTGCAAGGTAAACATACACACAACTTAGAACTGAAATAAAGTGTGCATCTCCTTCTCTGCCTTTACATTAGGCATTCCAAATAACAGTATTAATTGCTATTAATAACAAATATTTCCAGTATTAGTTTACAAACTGTCTTGGACAAAAAGAATCAGTCTGCATTTGTGGCTGGGGGTAGGTCAAACTTGGGAGACTTTATATTGATAACAAAATTTTTTAATTTTTTTTATTTTTTATTATTTTTTGGGGTCCGGTCGTGGGGCCTAAACTCTGGGCTTGGGTGCTGTCCCTCAGCTCTTCAGCTCAAGGCGAATGCTCTACCACTTGAGCCACAGCGCCACTTCCGGCTTTTTTCTTTTTGCTTATGTGGTGCTGAGGAATCGAACCCAGGGCCTCAGGCATGCAAGGCAAGCACTCTACCACTGAGCCACCTTCCCAGCCCAATATATTGAAAGCCAGCTCTCTGGGCTGATTTGAGAAGCTCAAAGCCCCTGGCAGGAGACGCACCTCATAGTAGCAGAACATGTTTCAGCACGCCAGTGCTCTGCAGTCCAGACTCACCACTGCAAAAACAAGAAACAAAACAACAAAAAAAGCAAAGGCCTCAAGACTGTACACCCTCATACCTAACCCTCCTGGGAAAGTCCACAGAGGCTGTCCCTGGGACAAGGGTTCTCTGGCTCAAAGCAATTCACCCCACTGGCTGCAACCTGACAAGCCCCCTCGCTCAGGGCCTACCAACTCCCCCCTTCCCCATGCAACTGAGTTTGTGCCCTGGTGTTATAGTTATATCGATCCAAATGGGGTACATCTGTAATCCTAGATTTCTCTGTTGGCCTGTGTGAGTTAAGACATTTGTCTTCTGGTTTCTGCACCTTGTGGTTTCTCTTCTCTCTCCTTCTGCCAGCTCCCCCTCCTCTAGCCATCTATTCTGTCTCCCCAGCCCCCACCCTCTTCTCTTTGGAGGTCCCAGGATTTGAACCCTGGGCCTCCAACTTGCTTAGGCACCCCCAGACCTGGGCCTGTCTCTGCTCTCCATCTCTGAGTCTTAAGGCCTTCTCCCTGTGGAAGGCCTGCAAGGGGGCTGGGGCCGCGTGGGCATGGGGAGAGCTGGGCAGCTGCTGACCCCGCTCTCCCCGGCCGGCTTCTTCCCGAACAGTGCAGTACCCGCTCACGCTGCAGTGTGCCAACATCAGCATCCTGAACACCATGCTGTGCCACTGGGCGTATCCGGGCCACATTTCTGAGAGCATGCTCTGCGCCGGCTTGTGGGAGGGGGGCAGAGGCTCCTGCCAGGTGAGACTTCAATGGGGGGGGGGGGGGGGGGGGGGGGGGGGAGAGGAGGGGGAGGGAGGCAGAGGGGGGAAGCTCCGCCATTTGTCTGGGTCTTGGGGGGGCCAGAGGGGGGAGCCCCAGAGAGTTTTGAGACAAGACAGGGCTAGGAGGTCAGAATGCTGGGGGGAGAAGGGGGGTCCCCAATCTTCTGCTCCTGGGCCTGAGGGGGGAGGGAGGCCTGGAACCTTGGCGACCCTGTCATTCTCACGAATAGTTTGTCTTAACGATTTCTCCACCTGCTCCCCCCCTCACCGCCCCACAGGGTGACTCCGGGGGGCCCCTGGTGTGCAATGGGACCCTGGCAGGTGTGGTGTCCGGGGGCTCAGAGCCCTGCTCCAGACCGAGGCGCCCCGCTGTCTACACCAGCGTGTGCCACTTCAGTGATTGGATTCAGAAAACCATAGAGGAAAACCAGTGAGCCCTCCCACCCAGGACCACCTGGAGAGCAAGGTGGGCGCGGGGTCGGGGGTCACCGCAGCCCCAAGCTTCAAAGGTGAACACCCTGGACCTACAACCAAGCTCTGGACGCGGACTCCGCCCCTCAGGCACCGCCCCTCCAGTGAAGGCCACGCCCCGGCCACGCCTCCGGCAAGCGGTGGACAAGGCCACGCCCCTCGGTGCCCAGCAGATGAGACTCCGCCCCCTTTTGTCCCTGGCTTCCTGATATCACCTAGAGCAGGCCCCCATCACGAGGCTCCTCCCTCCAAGGAATAACGTTGCCCAATGGGACGACTTCTCCTCTAGACTCCGCCCATCCGGCCACACCTTCTCCACAGAGGCCTGACCACTGTGGTGCCCAGCGGCACGGCAGCCACGCCTACAACGTTGGGTTCCGCCCCTCGCAGTCCTGCGCTGGGCGGGTCTGGGGTTTGAATCCTGGCGGGGAGGACTGGGGGAGTCGGGGAGGGTATCGATCCTCTGCGGACCTGTGCATGACCAACAATAAACGCGGAGACCTGCTTCCTGGTGCTGTCGGTGTGGGATGCAGAGGTGGGAGGTGCAGGGCGAACGAGGGAAGCCCGTCCCCATCCCAGCCCCTCCTAAGCCGGGCCTGACGTCGCTCCACCAGCCGAGGGCAGCCGGGCCCTCCCGCCGCCCCCAGGGGAAGGGGAAACCAGGTCACGGCGCCTCCCAAACCTGCCTTCCCACATCCCGCACCCCTCCGACCGAGGGTGGGCCAGGCTGTCCTCACCAGGCCCTGCAGAATCACCGGCCTTCTTCCGATGCGGGTCGGTTACTGCGGCGCCCCCGCCCCTCCTCCTCCTCGATCGCGCTCCCAGTCCCTCCTGGAGGGAAGACAAAACCAATTCAGCTTCAGTCCTCCTCCCTCAGACCCGGGAATCCAGACCCCAGTCCTCCTCCATATCCAGGAGTCCAGATTCCAGCCTCCTCCCTCAGACCCAGAGTCCAGACCTCAGCTTCCTCCATCAGACCTAGGGGTCCAAACTCTAATCCTCCTCCTTCAGACCCAGGAGTCCCGACCCCAGCTCTCCTCCCTCAGGCCTGGGGTCCCAGCCCTGAGCCCCTCCTCTCCCTCACCTCAGGTGTCCGGAGATCTCAGTCCCTCCTCCCTCAAGGTTTGGGTCCAGCCCCTCCGCCCTGCCCTTCCTCACGCAGGGTGCTCCCGAGCGGGGCACTGGCTGGGGAGGAGGCGGGGTGGGGCGGGGACTCCCGGTTAAAAGGCTGGGAATCTTAGTACCAGGTGGACAGAACGGAAGTACGAGGCCTCTGCCACTGAATACGAATCAGTAGGTGACCCCGCCCCCCCGGATTCTGGAAGGTGAGGTGCAGAGGTGCTCAGACACTAGCCCGGGCCCCAGATCCCCTCTTCCACAGGGCCCAGACCCAGCCAGGGGGTCCCCAGCTCCCTCCTCCCCAAGACGGAGGGATCCCAGGCGCCCCCTCCCCCTTGGGATGCAGGACTGGACTCCTCTGCCCCACACTTAGATTTTAAAACAAACAACACACACAAAAAAAAACCCAAAACCCTGGGATCCCTTCCTCTTCTCAGCCCCTCTGAGAAGCCACCATGCCCAGCCAAGCTCTGGTGTGGACCACTCTGCTCTTGCTGCTGGGAGGCCAGGCAGGTGAGGGGGACTGGGGGACCTCCAGGGGAGCGGGGGAGGGGGCGGCAGGCAGGCTGGGGGGGCAGCAGGCAGCTGGAGAGCCTCCCTGCCCCCCACTGGCTGACTTACCTGGTGAGGTGTGAATGCAGGGGTCTGGAGCAGGGAACAAGAGGAGGATTTGCCCGGGGATGTGGGTAGGAACATGGAACATGTGACTCAGGTGGGTTGGGTGGTACTGGGGTGGTGGTGGGGTGCTGTCCACCGGACCTGGTCCCAAGATGTATGTGGAAACATGTATGATGACTCGTGCGCTGCACTCCTGTGTGTGTGTGTGTGTGTGTGTGTGTGTGTGTGTGTGTGGCTGCCGGAACCTCAGGTGTGATCCTGGCATGACAAAGCATGCAGAGACCCGGCTGTGTGTCCATTTGAACCCACAGTGGTTTTCCTGGTCCTGGCACTGCGCATGCGTGAGGGTGGCGCCCCATCCCCCTCCCTCGTGCTGCAGGACGCTCCAGGGCCCAGGGCTCCAAGATACTGGAGGGTCAGGAGTGCAAGCCCCACTCCCAGCCGTGGCAGGCCGGTTTGTTCCAGGGCCAACGACTCATTTGCGGAGGGGTCCTGGTTGGCACCAACTGGGTCCTCACAGCCGCCCACTGCAAAAAAATGTGAGTGATGACCAGGCCCAGATTTGGGGGGGGAGGGAAATGGGGGATGCTGAGAAAAGAAGACTGGAGGAGTCCTCAGAAGAGAAGGCAAGACCTCTGGGTCTGAGGGAGGAAGGCTGGGCCTGGACTCTTGGGTCTGAGGGAGGAGGCTGGGTATGGACTCCTGGGTCTGAAGGAGAGGAACGGTTGACCGAGTCACCTGCTCCATCCCGAGCTCCCCTTCTCCTTCATTCCCAGGAAATACACAGTGCGCCTGGGAGACCACAGCTTACAGAGTAGAAACGAAGGAGAGCAGGAAATGTACGTGGCCCGCTCCATCCAGCACCCGTGCTACAACAACAGCAATCCCGAGGACCACAGCCATGACCTGATGCTGATCCGCCTTCGCAAGCAGGCCGACCTGGGGCCTACAGTGAAGCCTATCGACCTGGCGTATCACTGCACCCACCAGGGCCAGAAGTGCACTATCTCAGGCTGGGGTACAGTCACCAGCCCCCAAGGTAATGTATGGGCTTGGCTGTGGCTAGAAGAGAGCAAAGGAGCTAGTTGGTCCATTGGACCCAACACCATAGGCAAATCTCCTTCCTGCCCCGTTTCCTTAGGAGAAAGCCAAGATGGAAAAGCGATGAGGCAGGGGGCATGTTGGAAATCTTAAAAGCTCCCAGGACAGAAAAGGAAAACATAAAGGAACAGACTGTTAAGAAGGACCCAAAAAACTCAGCACCCCAAGCACTTTCTTGAATAGGGTCTCATGGAATCTTAACGGAATGAAGATAGATGGACTTTTTAGGGACTCAGGAAAAATAGGATCTTGTGTATCATTTTTTTTCTTTCTCTTAAACCCCAGAAACCTAGCCTGATCCCCTCTTCCCTGTCACCCAGGGCTCCAATCCTTTCCTCACTCCCGACTCCAGGGACCCAGCTCCCCAGGTCCTTTCCACCTGGACTCTAGAGCTTGAAGATCCATTGAAAACTCAGAATCTAGCCCTTTACTCTGGCCTCACAGTAAAAGCAGTCTGGGGACTCAGCTCAGAAAGGCAATGAGGACTCTCCGTGCCCCTACCTGTCAGACTCCTATGGGCCAATGAGACAGGGTATTGCTATAGAAACAATCTGCTCATGGGTGAGGCGATCAAACCACAAATCTGAGCCAGCCAACAGCTCCCATGCAGCTGTGGATGTTCCCGAGAGAGGGGTAGACCCAGACGACACTGGAGGCGAACAGTTCAGGAGGGAAGGTAGACCCAGGTGAGACTGGAAGAAAAGAGATCTGTTGTCTTGCTTCTCCCCCACACAGAGAATTTTCCTGACACCCTCAACTGTGCCAACGTAGAAATCTTTTCCCAGAAGAAGTGCGAGGAAGCCTACCCGGGGAAGATCAATGATGGTATGGTTTGTGCGGGCAACAGCAACGGTGCTGACACGTGCCAGGTAAGGAGAACCTTTGGGGCTCCTGCCCTGCACATCCAGGCTCTGGGCCGTGTGTGTGTGTGTGTGTGTGTGTGTGTGTGTGTGTGTGTGTGTGTGTGTGTGTGTGTAATTGGAGAGGTTATCTTTGTCCCTGCAGAGTGAGGACCAGGTTCCAAGAAAAGCAAACTCTCTCTCCCTGGAGGTTACAAAGCATTGAATGGCTGCCATCATTTTCTCAGAATGCAACCTAAGATGTGCAGAGGGAGACTAGGAAAGGATCTGAGGCCACAAGTTCCACAGCATTAGTTCCTGAGATTTTTTTTGGTAGACCCAAGCAGTAGCCAGAAAGGGAGTCATCATCATTTCTCTCTGGCTGGGGTCCCAAAGATGGGTCCCTTCTTCTGCCATTGGCTCCCTGGGGACAACACTGCTTTGCCTACTGGCCAGAAAAATGGTGCCACTGTTGACTTTGATGCCAAGCTTCAGGAAGTCTCCTCCTACCCCACCCCCACCCCTGGGGTTGTCACTGGTAGACATTCTCCTTCCTGTTGGCTGTGACCCCGTCAGGTGTCCTCCAGGCTCCCTCTACCCCTGGTCTCTTTCACAGAAGCTCTACCCTCATTGTTGGTCCATGAAGACTATGCTTTCTTCTTCCATTGGTCAAGAATGGGGTCATTCCCATCACTGACAACATCCTGGAAACCAATATCTTGATTTCTTCCATAGAGACAAGTTATTCCATGGAGACTGGCTCTCTCCCTTCCCCCCTCCCTTTATTTCTTCCTTCCTTCCTCTTTCCCTCCTCTCTCTCTCTGTCTTTCTTCTCTCTTCTCTTTTCTCTCCTTTCCCTTCTCTCTTCTCTCCTCCTCTCCCCTCCTTGTCCTCCCTTCCTCTCTCCTCCACACTGCTCTTTCTCCTGTATGGTAACCCAGATCAATAAAGGAAACATCGGCTCAGTCCCCTCCATCAATCTCCACTGCTCCCTCTTCGGATTGGATCCTGACAAATACACTCTCTTCCCTCATTGGTCAGGATTTTCTCCACTGCTCTTAGACATCATGTGTGCATCCAGACATCAAGTACACTGGAAGCCCTGCCTTCTCTATCCTGATTGGTCTCCAGAAACAATGCTCTTGTCCTCATTGGCTACAGGAGACCAATCACATTAAATAGGCTCACATTAAATGCCTGCTGCTGCTTTGTAAGGGAAATTCCTCTCTGTCTCCACCCAGGGCGATTCTGGGGGCCCTCTGGTGTGTGGTGGTGTGCTCCAGGGTATCACATCCTGGGGCTCAGACCCCTGCGGGCGCCCCGAGAGACCTGGCGTCTACACCAACCTCTGCCGCTACCATGATTGGATGAAGAAAACCATGGGTAACAGAGACTGATCTTAGGGGATGCCCCCAATAAAGTCTCAGCCCTGGCTCACTCCTTGCCTATCTGTGTTTGGACCCTGCGGGGGGGCTGGGAGGTGAGGAGGCTGGTAGGTTTGAGTAGATCTGAGCACACTAAGAGCCACTCCCCTTTGTTCAGGAAGGGTTTGAGGGAGTGGGGTGGGGGGAGTTTTTTGAGTACCCAGAAGTCAATCTGGGAAAGATGCCAACCCTGGAGCTTGAACTCTGGACCATGAACTTAAGACCTTGCATTCTTTTCTGTTTTTTTCAGTCCTGGGGCTTGAACTCTCGGCCTGAGCACTGTGCCTCAGCTCTTTAGCTCAAGGCAAGTGCTCTACCACTTGACAGTGCCACTTCTTGTTTTCTGATGGTTAATTGGAAATAAAAGTCTCACAGACTTTTCTGCCTAGGCTGGCTTAGAACCATGATACTCAGATCTCAGCCTCCTGAGTAGCTAGGATTACATGCATGAACCACCAGCACCTGGCAGGCTTTGCATTCTTGATTGTTTTTTTTCTCTTAATGCTGGTGCTCTACCACTTGAGCCAAAGCTCCACTTCTAGCTTTTTGCTGGCTAATTGAAGATAAGAATCTCTCAGATTTACCTACCTGAGCTGTATTTGAATTGGAATCCCCAGATCTCAGGATCTTGAATAAGTAGGGTCACAGGCATGAGCCACTGACATCCAGCTTGGAAAAGATAGTCTTGAAATGATTGTTTTCTGAGCAGCTGAAGTGTGGAATGGGGAAGATCCTGCCCCAACTTATCCTTCCCCTTTTCCTACCGTGAGACAGAATCTCACTGTGTAGCCCAGGCCGGCTTGAAACTTGCCCTCCTCCCACCTCCATCTCCTGAATGCTGGGATTATAACTAACAGCACCATGCCCCACTACTCCCCTGTTTTCAGTGGCATGTGTACCTAGGAATAGGGAAATACCATGAAGAGTTTAAGCAACCACAAATGGATACCCGTGAATCTACCGATGGGTTAAAAAGACTAAATACTTTGAGAGCCCCCCATGTGTCCAGAAATCTTTTTTCCCAGTTTAGAGCTATCTGGATGGGTCTGCCAAGGTTGGGGGACAAGGCGGGGAGAATTACTGGCTCCAAACTGAAGTGGGGAGCAAATGGGTTCTCACCCCAGAAAAGGTCGAACTTAACACATTTTATGTTGTATTCAGTAGTTATTATAAAGATACGAATATTCACTCTCAGAATTTCCCAGGTTACATTCTTAGAAAAGCGAATGTACTTGTTTCATTTTATTTTTTTAATAAAAGAGAATCTGATTTATCTGGGCTCATCTGTCCTCCTTCAGCACATCATGAATCACTAATTGGCTGAAGCCTTGTTATGTGACCGATCTCACCCAATCAGTGGCTATTTGGTCTGTGGGTCTCTAATTGGTTAATTATTTCACTGATATCCTGTCATGTAACTGGACCCATCCAATCCACAGCTATTTGCCATCCTGTCATAGGAAACAGGCTGTCTATAAATCTTGCATAAGGCTTGTGGGTAAGCAAGATGCCTTGCACACATCACTCTCCAATTCTATTGGTCCAGCTTGAACTGAGCCCGCCCCTTTGGATTCACCATTGTTGGTCCAGAGAAAGCTTGGCCTGGGTCATCCCTCCATCACCGTGGGTGGGTGAACTGGGAGAACTATGACTGACAGTTTCACCAGACCCACAGCAGATGATAGAGCATCTCCCAGAAAGAAGTGGGATACTGTTCTTGAAGGAAGAGGGAAGGGAACCCAGGCACTCTGAAACAATGGGTTTCAGAACGCACAGGCTGAGTCAGGCGGGGTTGGAGTCACCGTGTCCGGGATCCCTCTGGGCAGGGCACAGCTGGCGGGATCATCAGGTGCCAATCCTCACATGTGAATGTGAGCTGCTTGCATGACTCACCCAACCAAGGTTCAGTAGGTAGGTCGTAGGTCTGAGGGTGAGGATTGCAGGTGAGACTTGGCAACAGGGGCTGGCATTCACCCCCAGAGAGCTGTGATTTGGGGCGATGTGGAGGTATGAAACATGAATGGGACCGAGTGTATTTAGAAAGAGGTGGGTGGGGAGGGAACAGACAAATTTCCTTCTCAGGTATGTGCCAAAGCCTGGTGAAACTACAGGCTTTTTTTTTTCTGGTTGTGGGGCTTGAACTCAGGGCCTGGGCACTGTCCCTTAGCTCTTCCAGCTCTCTACCACTTGAGCCACAGCGTCACTTCTGGCTTTTTCTGCTTATGTGGTGCTGAGGAATTGAACTCGGGGCTTCATGCATACAAGGCAAGCATTCTGCCACTGAGCCACCTTCCCATCCCCCAAACTACAGGCTTTTGAGTCCCCAGCATTCAAATTTGAATGGACTGGTTCTCCTTAGTTCTGTGACTTTGCTCAAATCATCAAACCTATACCCCTTTCCTCTCCCTCTCCCCCTCCTCTTCTTCTTCTTCCCCTTCTCCTTCTCTTCCTCCTTCTTATTCTTTCTTTTTTTTCTCTCTTCTTTCTCTCTCCCTTTCTGGTACTACTGGTGTTTGAACCCAGGGCTTATACTTGCTGGCATGCAACTTGAACCACACGTCCATTTCTTTTGCTTTAGGTTATCTCTCAGATAGGGTCTCGTGCTTTTGCCCAGGCAAACATTGGACTTAATCCTCCTCCATCCAAAAAATCTGGGTGTACAGGTGTACACCATCCACACCCCAGGATGATCTAACTTCCCTTAAACTTTAATTCATAAAACGTAACCGAGCATCCTCACTTGGGCTGAACCTGAGGAAGAACAGGGAAGTAAGTCTGGGAAGCTCCTGCTGTCCCATCCTGTGGGTAGATAAAGATAGAAGCTGCTTCCTGCCCTGGATGGTGGAGTCAGGGAGCTGATGCTAAATCAGCATCTGGCACTTGCCCGTCAATTTTTTTTCCATCCATCTTTCACATAGTTTCCCCCTCCGTGCCCTGGAGAAGTAGGCTTTTCTCCTCACTTTAGAGAAATGTGATAAGACTGTCTCACAGAGTACTTGAGAGGCCACGTTCTTTCTGTCACACCCCAAGACGGAATGGCTCAGGCGACGCGAGGCAAGATTCAGTCATAAAGTGGTGGGTCTGTGGGTGCCAGCTGCTGTACACTAGTATTTATTTAAGTGCCTCCTGTGTTTCTGGTCTGGGCTGGGTACTAGATACATATCCTCTGCTCATGAAGACCAAGATCTAGCAACAAAGCCAGATTAAATAATTAGGGCTATGGCTTTCAGAATGACAGATATGTAACACACATCTAGCAATTTTGGAATGGATAAACAGGGCTCTCAATGACACAGCCCTTTCTTTTCTAAGAGATCCCTGACAAGGCAGAGGACTGAGGGGTGAGGGAACCCGATGCTGATGATCAGAGATGGAGTAAACAAGTCTTGCGGAAATTTATCTTTGTCAGGAAGGAAACACAGATGACTGGGTCCTGGAGCTGTGAGATCCCATGGCCTGACCATGCTCCGCCCCCCCTCTCTCCCCACTCTCCCTCTGCATGATCTGGTAACCCAAACCAGGAAGGTGAACATTCCTCAAGGCCAGTATCCTGCTCAGGATCTAGCATCATCAGGGATCCAAGTTCCAGGATCTGATTTTGGATGGAATGGCAGTAAAGGTCTCAAGTCTAGAGATTGGCTGGAGTGAAGTCAGCAGGGTGTCCATGCTTATGTGGGGTGAGCTAGCAGGTTTGATGTTAGATTAGGTTGACACAAAGGCGCCTAATTGTGTGTAGAGCTGAGGAAAGGAATAAGGACTTGGGGGCGAGGGCTGGGGTGAAGGTGAGGATGGAACTTGAGGCAGGAACTGGAAGGAGACAGGTGAGTCTGGAGTCAGCCTTAGGCTGACATTAGATCGCTGGTGGGGGCAGGGAAGATGTCAACACAGGCATCCTGGAATATGGCAAACACTAAAATCTGAGTTGCACGTCAAGCAGGTTTGGGATAGTCTATGGTGATAACCTTTAGTTGAGGTCCAGGTTTTAGTGTGTGTTGATATTTGGAGTCATGAACTCTGTCAAGGTGCAGGTTCTGAGTTTACATATGAATCAGGGTGTTAAAAATGAAGCAGGGGGCTGGGAAGGTGGCTTAGTGGTAGAGTGCTTGCCTTGCATGCATGAGGCCCTGAGTTCGATTCCTCAGCACCACATAAGCAGAAAAAGCCGGAAGTGTGCTGTGGCTCAAGTGGTAGAGCACTAGCCTGGAACTGAAGAGCTGAGGGACAGTGCCTAGGTCCTGAGTTCAGGCCCCACAACCGACCCCCCCCAAAAAAAAAGAGAGAGAGAGAGAGAGAAGCAGGATTGGGGGTTAAGGCTGATATGGTTTGGTTGTGTCAAGATTACACTTGAAAGCCAGGCTCTGGTGGTTCATGCCTAGATACCCAGGAGGCTGAGATCTGTTTGATCACAGTTCAAAGCCAGCCTTGGCAGGAGAAGTCCGTGATTCTCTTATTCCAATTAACCACCAGAAAACCAGAAGCGGTACTATAGCTCCAAATGGTAGAGCACTAACATTGAGTGAAAAAAGCTCAGGATAGCACCCAGGCCCTGAGTTCAAGCCCAACAACCTACGGCACTGCCATCCATCCAGCAAGGGATGCCCGAGGCCTGAACTTCTGACCACCTTGCCCAGAACCCTGCCAGAAACATGAGGTGGTGATATTTCAGAGATAAACCTAAGGGTAGTAGGATTTAGAAAGGTGAGAACACACACCAAATAATAGTAAGCAGGTATAGTAGCCACACAAGTGCCACGTTTGAATAAAATCAAGGCTCAAAGATCAGCAGGATCTAGCCTGTATAAGCCTCCATTGGCTGCTCAGGAGGCCCATCCCCTGTGGGGGGGGGGGGAGGCATAGACCACCCCCCTCCCATAGTAGGATCCAGGCCTGAGCCTCTGACCCTCCTAGGATTTTGCTCCAGCCCCTCAAAGCCCAGAAACGTAGTCCTTTGTCTGAGTGGGTCACAGGGAGGAGATAACGTGGGCCTAGAATGTGCGGGGGTGAACACCTGGGCATGGCCTGCCTGGCCTGGGAGGAGGGCGGAGAGAGCTGCACAGTATCTGTGGCTGGGGCAGCCTCAGGGACGCGAGATAACCCAAAGCCCAGCACGGGAGGAAGGAGCTAGAGTGGGCCCCACCCACGCCCTAGGGCACTGGGACGGGGGCGGGCTGGTATAAGACAGCGCTCTGCCAAGGGCCAGCATGCTGGGCTCCCAGCTCAGGCCCTGGCCGACATCAGATCAGACACAGCTAGGTATGAAGGGACCTCAACTACTGGCTATGCGCAGGGTGGGTGGGTGGGGCCTAAAATCTCTGGACCCCAGGCATGAAGGCTGGAGGAAGTCTCACAGGAAAGAAACTGAGGCTCCAGATATGTAAATACTCAGGCAGGGCAAAGGGGGAGCCGGGGAGACAGGGGCTTAGACCCCAGGATCTGAGGGTAGAGACTGGGTCTGGACCCCTGGGTGTGAAGGATATGGGCTGGGATCTGGACCTCTGGGTCTGAGGGAGGAGGCTGGGATCTGTACCTCTGTGTTTTAGGGAAGAGCCTGGGCCTAGACCCCTGGGTCTGAGGGAAGAGGCTGGGTCTGGGCTTCCCCAGGTACAGAGGACATCCCCATAGAACTCTTGCTTTCTTCTTCTCCATCCTCAGCTCCAGAAGCAGCAGCTGGTCCTCTTGAGGTGGACAGAGAGGCGGAGGGCACCATGGCTAGGTCCTCTCTCCTTTTCCTGCTGGCTCTGTCATTATCCTTAGCCCTGGGAACCACTGGAAAAGAAGGTGAGGGCTCTCCCCGGGTAACCATGGATAGCCCCCTTGGAGTCCTCGCATCTGAGCACCTTCCTCCAGACCAGCTCCCTTCCCTGCCAGGCTGGACGGGGTGTCCCCGTGATACCCCAGGTCCCTATTGGCTGTCCGTACTCAGCGTCTGTCCGTCGCTCTTGGTGGCCATCTGTGGGAGATCTGTCCTCTGGTGGTCGCCGAGCACCCCTCCCGCCTCTCCACCTGTCTCCAGCGCAGCCTGCTCCTCTCCCCCCATCTCTGCCTCTCTCTACCTCCATGCTGGTTACCCACAGTGCCTCTGTGTGTCCACACAGATCAGGGCAACAAGAGCGGAGATCGGATCATCGACGGCTACCCATGCGAGAAAGGCTCGCATCCCTGGCAGGTGGCCCTGCTCCGAGGGGACCAGCTCCACTGCGGGGGAGTGCTGGTCCATGAGCGCTGGGTGCTCACCGCTGCCCACTGCAAGATGAGGTAGGCAGGGCAGAGCTGGCCCCTTGCGCCCACTTGTTTCCCGGCTTCCTGGGTCTGTTTCTGAGTCTTTCCTCTCTGGGTGTCTGTCTTCTGTCTCTGGATTTCTGTTCAGTCTCTCTCTGTGTCCACCACTCTCTGTCTCTGTGTCTTTCTCTCTCTGGATTTCTGTCTCTCTCTGTCCGTGTCTCTGCCGCCACCCCCCCTACTCCCCCCACCCCACCCCCACTCTGGCAGCAGAGTCTCTGTGAGTATCTCTCCTGCTCCCAGTCAGTACACTGTGCAGCTTGGCAGTGACCAGATCGGTGACAACAACGCTCAGAAGATCAAGGCCACCAAGTCAGTGCGTCACCCTGGCTACTCCACGAAGACGCATGCTAACGACCTCATGCTAATCCTGCTGAATAAGCGCGTCAGGATGTCAGGCAAAGTGAAGAAAGCCAACCTGCCCACCGGCTGCGAGCCTCCTGGGACCTCCTGTACTGTCTCTGGGTGGGGCACCACCACCAGCCCCGACGGTGAGGCCTGCGGCGGGGAGCCAGGGGCTGCTCCTCCATCAGACCTGGGGGTCCAGGCCCAGCCTCCTCCTTCAGACCCAGGGGTCCAGGCCCAGCCTTCTCCTTTAGATTCAGGGGTCCAGGCCCCAGCCTCTTCCCTCAAACCCAGAGGTCCAGGCCCAGCCTCCTCCCTCAGACACAGGGGTCCAGGCCCAGCCTCCTCCCTCAGACACAGGGGTCCAGGCCCAGCCTCCTACCTCAGTCCTAGAACACTGGCCTCCATTCCCTCTAGCACTCAGCCCCCTTCTTGACCCCAGCACCAGGCCTCTAACTGACAGCTCTCCCCCTCTACCCCACCCCAGCCACCTTCCCCAAGAACCTCATGTGCTCTGATGTCAAGCTCATCTCGGCTCAGGACTGCAAGAAGGTTTATAAGGACCTCCTCGGCAAAACCATGCTGTGTGCTGGCATCCCAGACTCCAAGACCAACACCTGCAACGTGAGCACCCCTCCCTCCCCAGCCCCCCAGCCCCTGAATGTCTCTTCTTAGCATCCAGTATAGTATCAGGCACTCAATCTACTCTGGCCTTCCACTGGGCTCAGCCTCTTGAGTTTTTCCTACTTCTTTTTTTCTGCTTGTCAGGAGCGGTAGCCTATTCAGGGGTTGGAGAGACCTAGAGGTGGCTGGAGGGCTTCGTGGGGCTGAGACAGACTGGGCAGGTGGTTCAAGAACTCCATGTTTGAGATAACTGATCATCTAAGCAATTATTTTTGTTTTGTTTTGTGTCATTTTTTTTGAGACCAACTCTGTATTTAGCCCAGATTGGCTTGGATTTACTGTGAAGCCCCAGGCTGGTCTTGAACTCTCCATCCTCCTGCTTCTGCCTCCCAAGTGCAGGGATTAGAACATGTACCACCATTTCTAGACACAGATTTCTTTTAAATGCACACACACACACACACACACAAATGCACAGTGAGTTATCAGCTTTAAATAAAACATGAGTCCGTCTTACTGAATTTTCCTTTCTGCCCCTGGCATCGATATGAAGCTGTTTTACTATAGGATTTGGAGCTGGGCATAATGGCTCATGCCTGTAATCCTGACAACTCCGGAGGCTGAGGTCTGTAGGATCACAGATGGAATCCAGTCCCAGAAAAAAAGCTCACAAACACCTATTCAAGCAATAAAAAAGCTGGACACAGTAGCACATGACCATCATCCCTATAACACAGAAAACATATATAGGAGGATCATGGTGCAGGTCCACTTGGGCGAAAAGTGAGAACATAAATATCAAAGCAAACAGGGCTGGAGGCTTGGTTCAAGTGGTAGAGCACCTGCCTAACAAGTGCAAAGTCCTAAGTTCAAACTCGAGTACTGCTAACAACAACAAAATTGTGATTAGTAAGATTTTGTTTGTTTGTTTAATGTATAGGCCTCACTTGCCTGACACTAGTCTTGGTTTTGAGGCTACAACTACCCTCTTCCGCCTCCCCCCCCTTAACCCTTCTATCATAATTACCCATCCATGTTTGGACAATGTCTCTCTCTCACTCTTCCCCCACACCTCTCTGCCAAATCCCATTCCATTCCTCTTCTTTGTTGCTGATCCCTGTTTGGCCAGCTGTCCTCTCTCTCCCCATCAATCCTCCCATGTCTCCCTACTCTCAGATCTGAGGGAAGGTGTGTTAGGGATGGAGGAATAGGAGAGAGAAGTCTGGCCTAGAGAAGCAGCCTTCCCCCCTCGCCCGGTGAGGGCCAGCTTCATGCATGTACAAGGTCTCAGTGAGTGAGTCTTGTGTTGACCAGGTCTTGTGCTTGAATGAATGCTCTCCTGTTATGTTCTGGAATCCTCAGTGATATTTGGACAGGAAGCCAAGCATTGCCATTCTGCTCTGAGTCCTGCAGATGATGTAAGAGCTCATGCCCCGGGTTTCCAAGGATGCCTGCTCCCCCTTCCCACCCAAAGGAGCAGGGAAGAAAAAGGAGCCCCTTCTCCCACAGCACAGAGGACAGCCAATGGGCTTTGTCTGAACATAACTGATACTTGGCTCCCCAGAAGTCCCACCCCGACCCCCTCCAACTGGTTCCACTGGTCAAGGCTCAAGCCAATGTCTTCAATGACCCCAGTGTGTCCATTTCATGACAGTAGCCCCTTTCTGCTTTCTTACTGGTTCCCAGAAACAATGGGTCTTTCTCATTGGCCAAGGTGTTCTGGTAGACCCAAGACTGAATTGGGGAATGTATGAAACTGATTAAGGTGGAGCGGGGAGGTTAAGACAAAGGACTTGGCTCTGAGGCCAAAGCTAATCTTACGCTCTGTTTCCCGCAGGGTGACTCGGGGGGACCGCTGGTGTGCAATGACACCGTGCAAGGTATAGTGTCCTGGGGAACCTTTCCCTGCGGACAGCCCAACGACCCGGGGGTCTACACCCAAGTTTGCAAGTACTCCAAGTGGATAAACCAAGTAATATCAAGACGTCGCTGACAGTCAAGCAAAGCCAAGCAACCGTGTACCACCAAGAGAAAAATCCACGGAAATCAAGGTGTTGAAGTTGATGAACAAGTCACATGCAGCCTCACCTTTCTTCAAAGATACTTTCAAACCTCAAACACACCATGTCTATAAACCAGTCCAAAAATAAAAAATGGTCAAGGATGGAAATCCAGATGGAAAAAAGCATCACTGCGATGGTGGACATTGTAGGGAGAAGATGGCTGTCAATGCGGACAGTTGTCACTGGAACGGACAAACACACAGATGGCTTCAGCCAAGTAATTTTAATTCCACAGAGTAATAAAAAAAAAAAAACTCTTTTTCAAAAGTTGAGTGAGGTTTCAATTAATCACCACTGGGCTGTAACAAAGAGGAGAAAGGCTGGAGATAGCTTAAGTAGTCGCTCGCTTGCTCGGTGTCTGCAGGGTTGTCAGAAAGAATTGTTAGTATCGTGGAAATGTGAAACCCAGAAAAAAAAATACATGCAATCTTAGCCATGCAAAATGGTCCCAGCCCCCAACTCAGACCCAGGAGGTCAGGCCCCAGTCCTCCTCCCTCAGACTCAGGAGTCCAGACCCCAGCCTCCTCCCTCAGACCCAAGGGTCCAGGACCAATCCTTCTCCCTCCGACCCAAGATTCCAGGCCCCAGCCTCCTCCCTCAAACGCAGGGGTCTAGGCCTAGCCTCCTCTCTGCCACTCAGGGGTCCAGACCCTAGCCTCCTCCCTCTGACCCAGGGATCCAGGCCCTATCCTCCTTTCTCAGACCCAGGAGACAAGGCTTCATCCTCTTTCCTCAAACCCAGGAGTCCATGCCTAGTCCCTCCGCAGACTGCAGGCCTCCTCCCTCAGACTCACAAGACTGAGCCAACCTCTTCCCTTAGACCCAAGAGTCCAGACCCCAGCCCTCCTCCCTCAGACATGGGAGTCCAGGTCCCATCCCTTTTTACACTGGCTTGTGTCACATGTCAGGGGCATTAACAGCTTTGGCCATCTCCCCTCTTGGAGGTCCATCAACATTTCCTTTCCTACAAGCACCCCACACCACCACCACCACCACCACCACCACCACCCGCCAAACTACATATAAATAATGACACCACAGGCAGATGGAGCCTGCGTGTCCCTGTCTCCCTGCCCCTGTGTGCCCGGGAGGCCCGCAGGCAGGGTGTGACTTGACACCCCAGCTGAATTCACCGGAAACGAACTTCAGCAATCTTTGGGGAGGCAACTTGTAATCGTTGGAGGCAGTAGCCGCAGGAACCCAGCTTCATGAATCCAAGACACACTCCTCACACCTCCAAACTATTCTCCCTCCCTCTCTGACTCTGTGTCTGTGTCTGTCTGTCTCCCTCTGACTGTTTCTGTTTCTCTCTGTGTGTCTCTGTCTCCCTCTGACTCTATATCTCTTTTTGCATCTGTGTTTGTGTGTCCCTCTCTGTTTCTGTCTCTTGTCTGTCTCTCTGTCTCCTTCTGACTCTGTATCTGTCTGTTTGCATCTGTCTGTGTGTCCCTCTCTCTGTTTCTGTCTGTCTTTCTGTCTCTCTGTCTCCCTCTGACTCTGTCTCTTGTCTGTCTGTCTGTCACCCTCTGACTCTATATCTGTCTGTTTGCATCTGTTTCTATGTGTCCCCCTCTCTCTGTCTCTGTCTGTCTGCCTGTCTGCCTGTCTGTCTCCCTCTGACTCTATATCTGTCTCTTTCTGTCTCTGTCTCTATCTGTCTGTCTCTCTGTGTCTGTCACCCTCTGACTCTGTATCTGTCTGTTTGCATCTATTTCTATGTGTCCTTCTCTCTGTGTGTGTCTGTCTGTCATTCTATCTGTAGGTCTGTCTCTCTGTTGCTAGGGATGGAACCTGGAGTCGCATACATGATAAGCACCAGCTTAACCACTGTGCCATCACCCATCAGGCAGCTCTCATTTGGTTTTATTTTTTTGGTTTTGCATCTTGATACCGGCTCTTGCTACATAGCCTAGTCTGATCTCAAAACTCCAGATCCTTCTTTCTCAGCCTCCAGAGTGCTGGGATTGCAGGCGTATGCCACTGCGCCCCGATGATTGGCCACTCCCGCTACATTCCTTCCCTATCTCCATTCATCTTTAAAATGAAATGCTGAGCACCTACGCTTCCAGTTACGAGAAACATTAAGCCTGTGTATAGAAAGTGCTGGAAACTCGTCCACGACAGAAGCATTTGATGAGTATTGGTTTTTATTGTGATTTCTGATTTTTTTTTCCTGCTTCTACTCTCACTAAGAAATCTTGTGGGGGGGGTTGGGGGGGGTCAATGTACATTATGGGGTTTGAACTCCTGGCCTTGGGGTTGGGCTGGCATGACCGCCCTCATTGGAAGTGGAGTTCCAATTCAGGTTCCTCCACTTCCTATGTGCTTGACCTTGAGCAATTAAGTTCCCTTCTGCGGAACGCAGAGGTGGGCAGGAGAAGGCTGTGTGTCACCAGTTGGTCAACATTTCCCAAGCTTCCTCTGAGCCAGGTCCTGTGCAGGCTCAGCAGGGAGGCAGCCCCACGGCCTGCCCTCCAGGAGCTGGAGGTCCAGTGGGGGACACAAGGCCTCCTATCCAGATGGCCCCAGTCCAGGGTGACTGGAAGAAGGCAGCTGCTGTGGGCACTCACGTGAGAGACTGACTAACCTTCCACAGCAGGTGCACACTGGGTGGTGATCCAGGAAGGCTGCGTGGAAGAAGTGACGCTCGCCTAGACTGGAAGGGCAAGTGGTGACTGGCAGGAAAAGGTGGGAACAGCACGTTCAGGGAAAAGGCTCAGAGCCTCACAGGCTTTCCCACCCAGGCTGGAAAAAGATCCTCAGATCTCAGCCTCTGGAGTACTAGGATGACAGGCACAAGCCACCAGTGCCCAGCATTGTATAATGCCTTTTAGAATGGCTCCAATGGGGCTGGGAAGGTGGCTCAGTGGTAGAGTGCTTGCCTTGCATGCCTGAGGCCCTGGGTTCAATTCCTCAGCACCACATAAGCAAAAAGAAAAAAAAAAGTTAGAATGGCTCCAAGAATGTAGGGACATTGAGCACACACGCATTTCCTCCAGAGACGAGAGGAGACCCAGAAAATGGTGAGCAGAAATAATCAGAGAATCTAGGAGAAAGGGAGCCAGGCACAGATCCAAGACAAAGAGGAAAATGCAGAGACGAAGCAGAGAGGGACAGAAAGATGGAAATCGAAGCCGGGTGCTGGTGGCTCACGCCTGTAATCCTAGCTACTCAGGAGGCTGAGATCTGAGGATCGCGGTTCAAAGCCAGCCCAGGCAGGAAAGACCGTGAGACTCCTATTTCCAATAAACCACCAGAAAACCGGAAGTGACGCAGTAGCTCAAGTGGTAGAGCGCTCGCCTTGAGCTGAAGAGCTGAGGGACAGCGCCCAGGCCCAAAGTTCAAGCCCCACGGCCGACAAAAAAAAAAAAAAAGAAAGATGGAGATGGAGGCAGAGGGAAGCAAGATACACAGGCAGAGACTGGGACAAAGAGAGACGCGCTCCAACCAAATGGGGGGTACAGGTGGGACCAGAGACCCCACAGGAGGGTGGGAGAGGGATCAGAGGAGCTTAAAGTTCTGAAAGACTGCCGTTCAGGACAGGACAAAGGGAAGCCATGGGCCTAGCCTCCCACCGCCCTTCCTGGAAGAGGAGTTGAGAAACAGAGACAAGGACAGCACAGGACCAACCCTGTGAACAGAGCTCCATTGTGCCACCATTTCCCCGTTGCCCACCCAGCCTGGGGCAGGGCACAGCTCACACCCTCCTGGGGACAGGGAGGTCATCGCACCCACAGAGGGACAGGCAGGTGAGTCACCCTGATGGCCCTGAACCTGAGTGGTTGGTTCCAGTGCCCCATCACCCCGGGCAGCCGGAGGGCTGCTGCTCCTGAGCACTCCTGGATGGGAGATGGAAGTCATGGAGGCTTGGAGCAGAGATGGGAGCCAGGGAGCTAGTCTCTGCCTCACAATTTGCATTTGATCCTCAAGGAAGCATCTGTCTCTACCACTTAAAAACCTAACATGAAGATCTAGCTCCAGCTCCCTTCCTTCAGTCTGAGCGGTCCAGACCTCAGCCTCTTCCCTCAGACACCAAGGTCCAGGCCTCAGCCTTCTCCCTCAGACACAGGGATCTAGACCCAAGCCTCCTCTCTCAGACTGAGGGAACCAGATCCCAGCCTCTTCCTCAGGACCCAGAGGGTCAGACTCCAACCTCTTCCCTCAGACACAGGGGTTCATGCCCAGCCTCCTCCCTTAGACCCAAGGGTTCAGGCCCCAGCCTCCTCCCTCAGACACAGGGGTCCAGGGCCAAGCCTCCTCCCTCAGACCCAGGGTCCAGACCCAGCTTCCTCCCTCAGACCCAAGGGTTCAGGCCCAGCCTCCTCCCTCAGACCCAGGTGTAACAAGGCTGGCTGCCTCCTTTCTGGAACTGAATTAGGGGTCAGGTATAGCAAGGCTGGCTGCCTCCTTCCTGGAACTGAATTCGGGGTCACGGGTAGCTGCTGTGGGGGCAGAAGGAATGTGGGCAGTCTTCTCAGAAAGAAAAGGGAGAGGCTGACCTAGGGACTACTGGGGTATAAAGGAAGAGCAGGGAAGTGGAGGCCCAGGGACAAGAGTCTGGGAGGCCGGGCGCCAGGCAGTAACCTGTAACCTGTGACCTACAGCTCTGTGCTGTCCCTCTCCCACTCGCAGTCCCTCCACTCCCGCCTTACTCTCTGTCCCCTGTATGCAGGTCAGGAGATGCTGTTCTTCTCCTCCAGCCCAAGAACTCCAGAAGGTAAGACAAAGAACACGTGCATACACACACACACACACACACACAGCCTGCAGTATAAGACAAGAAACACGCACACGTGCACGCACTCACTCACAGCCTGCAGGTAAGACAAGGTACATGCACACACACACACACACACACACACAGAGCTTGTAGTTAAGAAAAGGAGCATGCAGACATACACACACACACATACACACACAGTCTTCAGGTAAGACAAGGAGCACTCATACACACACACACACACACACACACACACACACAGCCTGCAAGGGTAGGTGCAGAGCCAAGGCATGGAGAAAAGTGTCCCACCGAAGGCTGGGTGATGGTGTTCACACCTGTCATCCTAGCTACTCAGGAGGCTGAGATCTGAGGACTGTGGTTCAAAGCCAGCCGGGGCAGGAAAGTCTGTGAGACTCTAATCTCCAATGAACCACTAGAAAACCAAAGTAGAGCTGTGGCTCAAGTGGTTGAACGCTCACTTTGAGTGAAAAAGCTAAGGGACAACACCCAGGCCCTGTGTTCAGCCCTAGGACAGGTGTGCACACATTCCACAGATAGGAAGATAGGAGATCCCTAGGCTGATTCCTAGTTGCTGGGAAAGGAAGAGAAGCAAGATTTGAGGAAGCAGAAAGGAGAAGTCACTAAGTCTTACTGGGAGTCAGTGAGTGGGTCCCAGGGGTTCTCTGGGCTCTTTCCTTCACAGATTTCTCAGCTGGAGGACAAGGGAAGAAGGTGAGGGGCACAAGAAATCAGGAAAGGGCAGAGGTCAAGGGCAGTAGAGCAGGGCCAGTCTGGGAGGACAGGGAGGGTGAGGAAGGACAGGGCAGGGTGGAGCCTCCCGTGGAGGCTGTGTCTCTGACTAATAGCACATTTGCCTCCCTCTCCCCCCTAGTATTCACCATGAGGACACTGAGCCTGTGGTTGCTTCTCCTTGCTTCAGGTGAGGGTGAAAGTAGAGGGGGCCAGGCATGATCTTGTGATGGGGGTGGAGGATAATGTGCTTGGAGAGGGAGTTGAAGATGGGGGGCAGGGCTTAGGCAGGAAGCGAATCTGAGCTTGGAGATAAGAGTTTAGCCACCGTTGACTCACCCCTGTCATCCTTGCTACTGGGGAGGATCTGGGGATCTTAGTTCAAAGCCAGCCCAGGCTGGAACGTCTGTGAGACTCTTAGCTCCAATTAACCACCAAAAAGCTGGAGGTAGAGATGTGGCTCAACTGGTAGAGCACTACCCTTGATCACCAAAGCTAAGGGACAGCACCCAGGCCCTGAGTTCAAGCCCCAGTCCTGGCACAAAAATAAATAAAAACCTCTTTTTTTGTTGTTTTGAAAGAGTATCAGATGAGGGCCGGGAAGGTGACTCAGTGGTCAAGTGCTTGCCTTGCATGCATGAGGCCCTGGGTTCAATTCCTCAGCACCACATAAGCAGAAAAAGCCAGATGTGGCACGGTGGCTCAAGTGGTAGAGTGCTAGCCTGGAGCTGAAGAGCTGAGGGACAGCGCCCAGGCCCAGAGTTCAAGCCCCACAACCGACAAAAAGTAAAAATGAGTATCGGATGAGTTTAGCTGTCAGGGTGGGAGGAACAGAGGTGAGGAAGTGGAAGGCGGGAGGGAGGCTGGGGGATGACTGGATGACCAGGATGATGAGCCTGGTTCAGTGTGTGACAGGCCTGGGAAAGGAGCCTTGTCGGGGACTGTCCCAGTGGACGGGCCTGGATCTCCGGGCCCTCTGTGACCCAGTGCCCCTGTTCCTCAGCCTGGGCAGAGGAGCAGGACAAAGTGGTGCACGGCAGTCCCTACCACCTGGACGCCCACCCCTTCCAGGCTGCACTCTTCACCTCTGGCCACTTGTTCTGTGGTGGGGTCCTGGTGGACCGTCAGTGGGTGCTCACAGCCGCCCACTGCAAAAAACCGTGAGTAGCTGCCTCAGATGGGGGGGGACAAGGAGGCCCTGAAGGGGGTTCAGGCAGAGAGAAGCCCCCAGCTGGCTTCAAACCTTGATCCCCAGCTCTCTCAGCCCCTGGAGTAGCTGGGATTACAGATGTGAGCCACCAGGGGTGCACTACCTGTTCTCTTTTCCTTTTTCTTTGTTCTGAAACAGAGTCTCTCTGTGTGGCCCATTCTGGCCTGAAACTCACAATCCTCCTGCCTCTCCCTCCTGAGTGCTGGGATTTCAGTTTACTTGTCCCACTGAGCTCAGTCCTTCCTTTCTGACCCAATGCACCGCCCCCCCACCTCCTTCTCCCTCCTTCTGACCTCTCCTCATCTCTTCTCTTCTCTTTTCCTCCCTCCTTCTTTCCCTTCCTTCCCAACCCTTTCCTTCTTTCTTACCCAATGCTCTCTCTTTCTCCCTCTCCCTCTTTCCCTCCTTCCTTCCTTCCTTCCCCCCCCTCTCTTTCTCTGTGTCTCTCCCCCCCTCATTCTAGATGGGCAAATACTCTATCATTAGAGCCACAGATCAGCATTTCCACTCTGCAGCTGGTGGGGTCTGTGGAAGCAAACCCGGGGGGCAGGGGTGCTGACTGGACACCCCAGGCAGGGGGGAGGAGGGAGGACAATTCTGGAGAAGTCTGGAGGATGGAACCACCCTGCACTAGGCCTGGGGAAGCAGGCAGAGGATTCCGGGCCCTGTCGAACCTCAGCCACAGCCCCAGGGCTCCAGGTGAGACGCAGACCCCTTTGCAGGCAACTGCAGGTCTACCTGGGGAAGCACAACCTCCATCACCGGGAGAGCTCCGAGGAGGAGTTCACTGTGGTCCGGGAGAGCTCCGAGGAGGAGTTCACTGTGGTCCGCAAGGTCGTCCACCCCAACTACCACCCCCAGACCCGTGACAACGACCTCATGCTGCTGCATCTGGCTCGGCCCGTGAAGACCTCTCATCGGATACAGCCACTGCCAAAGGAGCCCAACTGCTCGGCCCATAAGTCCCACTGCCAAACCCTGGGCTGGGACAAGACAGAAGAGAGTCAGTAAGGGGATTGGGGGTGGGGAGAGGTACGGGGGGAAGGCCCAAGGAAAGGGCCAAAAGGAACACGGAACAGCAGGTAGTGGGCTATGGGAGGGAACGTTAACAATGAATGGCAGGACCCAGGGACCCATGTATTCATGGGCAGAAGGTCCACAGGAGAGAGAAGGTTGAGAATTTGGGGGCGATGAGTGTTCAGCCAATGGAGAAAGCAAACAGGGCAATGAAGAGCAGAGAAGGATGTGCCATAAAATGCTGGGCCCAGAGCCTGGTGCTGTGGTTCACACCTGTAATCCCAGCTACTCGGGAGGCTGAGTTCTGAGGATGGTAGTTTGAAGCCAGTCCAAACAGAAAAGTCCCATGAGATTCGTATCTCCTAGTAATCAGAAAAAGCCAAAAGTGAAGTTGTGGTTCAAAGTGGTAGGACACTAACTAACCTCAGGGACAGTGCCCAGGTCCTGAGTTCAAGCCTCAGCACTGACACAAAAATAAAATTAAAAGGGAAAAAAAAAAAAGGATGCCCTGATGAGAAAAAAATTGAAGGAAAGAAGAAGTAACTGGAGGACATCAGTGTACAAAGCAACCAAAGGAAGCACATCAACTGAGAGAGAAAATGGTACAGAAGGTGTGCAGGGGACAAGGCCAGCACTCGGGGTGGGGGTGGGGGGGGAGGGCAAAGGTGATTGGCCAGCTCTACCTCAAAAACAAACAAAACATAAATTAATGGGAAAGAGCCAATAGTCATGAGGAGTCACCCTGCCAGGGTGCATGCAATGGAAGAAAGTCCTGAAGGTCAACAGGAATTTCCAGAAGAAGACGGGACAAATAGTACAGAACGTGAGAATCAATAGGAAATGAGGATTAGGGAGGAGATGATGAAGAAGGAAGTCCGGCCCATGAGAGGAAAGATTGATAGCAAAAGGGACCAGTCAGGAGGCTGTGACCATAGAAATGGGGTGGGGTGGGGGGGGGGGGGGGGGTCTAAGCATGAGAGGCAGAGGGGACCAATGGGAAATAAGGACAATTGGAGGGTGGGAGCAGAATGGTTGGGGAGGTCTGGGAAGGGCGGGGCCTGCTGAGTCTGACCCACCTCTTTCCCAGCAGGTGTTTTTCCTGACACCATTAACTGTGCTGAAGTCCACCTGGTGCCGAAGACAGACTGTGAGGGAGCCTACCCCGGCCATTTCACCCGGACCATGGTGTGTGCCAGCAGTGACCAGGAAGGAGCAGATTCCTGCCAGGTGAACCAACCCAGACCTGCTGGCCAGGCAGCCAAGGACACCCTGCTAGAGACAGGCAGGGAGAGACGCAGACCAAAACAGCTGCACAGAGATGGGAACACCACGGCAGAGGCAGGAAAGGGGGAGAAGAATCCACGCCACAGGAAGAGACACAGCAAGGGATAGGCAGAGATAGACCGCCAAGAGAGACAGAAGGCAGAGACCAAGAGCCAGAGAGATCCAGAATGGTGGCAGGGGCTGTGCCAGCCAACTATTCCCCTCCTCCTCCTCCTCTTCCCCTTTTTCCTTCTCCTCTGCTTTCTTCCTTCCTTTCTTTCCTTCTTCCTTCCTTTACTTCTTTCTTTCTTCCTTCTCTTTTTTCCTCCTTCCTTCCTTTCTTCTTCTTTCTTTCCTTCTTCCTTCCTTTACTTCTTTCTTTCTTCCTTCTCTTTTTTCCTCCTTCCTTCCTTTCTTCTTCTTTCTTTCCTTCTTCCTTCCTTTCTTTCTTCCTTCTCTCTTTTTTCTTTCCTCCTTCCTTCCCCCCTCCCTCCCTCCCTTCCTTCTTTCTTTTTTTTTTCTTTTTTGTTGGTCATGGGCCCTGAACTCTGGGCCTGGGCGCTGCCCCTCAGCTCTTCAGCTCAAGGCTAGAGCTCTACCACTTGAGCCACAGCTCCACTTCCAGCTTTTTCTGCTTATGTGGTGCTCAGGAATCGAACCCAGGGCCTCATGCATGCAAGGCAAGCGCTCTACCACTGAGCCACCTTCCCAGCCCTTTCCTTCTTTCTTTCTTTCTTCCTTCCTTTTTCCTTCCTTCCTTTATTTCTTTCTTTCCATCTTCCTTTCTTCCTTCCTTTACTTCTTTCTTTCCTTCTTTTTTTCTTCATTCCTTCTTTTCTTTCTTTCTTCCTTCCTTCTTTCTTTCATTTGTGATACTGGGATTTAAACTCAAGGCCTTGAACTTGCTTGACAGGCACTTTTCTACTTGAGCTATAACACCCCTCCCTCCCTCTCTGCCTCCTTCCCTCCCTCCCTTCTTTCCTTCCTTGCAGATAAGGTCTCTCCCTTTCTCCCTGAGGTCAACCTCGGGTCAACAGTCTCCTCTCTGTGCCTCCCCTGTATGGCTGGCTTTCACAGTCACATCCAGCTTGCTCTGTGGAGATGGGAAGTCTTGCTCAATCCCCCCTCTCCACCCTGGCTGGCCTAGAACCTCGATCCCCTCCACAGTCCTGCCTCCTGCGTGTGTGGCGTAGCCAGGGTTTCTCTTCCAGGAGTCAGGCTATGAGTACAGCACACTGCGGTCACCCTTCCATCGTTCTCCCCCCACCCCACCCCCGTTTTTCAGCCACTCTCCCCCTCCCTCCGGCTTCTAAATCACACTCTCTCCCTCTTTCTGACAGGGTGATTCCGAGGGCCCCCTGATATGTGACAACCATCTCCGGGGCATTATGGCTTGGGGTGATTCCCCCAGTGGATCCAAGAACAAACTAGGAGTCTACACCGACATCTGCATGCATCTCCAATGGGTGAAGAACGTCATTCGCCAGGATGGCTCTGGCCTGTGACAACCCAGGCTTGACTTCCAACCCCACCGGCTGGCCCCACGCTTGACCTCTGACCCCACCTGCTGGCCCCATGCTTGACCTCCAACTCCACCAGCTGGCCCCACTCTTGACTCCCAACCGCACTGTCTAGATCCTCAATATTCCCATCCCCAGCCCCTGCTGAGATCTGGCCCCGCATGTTTAATAAAGACGCAAGACCGCAGACTCTGCCTGATCCCTTGGGGATGAACTCCCTCGGTCAACAGCTCCTGTCTGAGACATTAGGGCAATTGAGGCAAGAAATACATGGGCCAGTGCACCCCATGTGCTTACAGACACCACTGTACCATGTGGATTTGTCACTAATAGAAGCTCTTTGTGCTGGGTGCTGGTGGCTTGTGCCTGTGGCTTACGCCTGTCACCCTAGCTCCTCAGGAGGTTGAGATCTGAGGATTGTGGTTCAAAGCCACCCCAGGCAGGAACGTCTATGAGACTCTTATCTCCAGTGAACCACCAGAAAACTAGAAATAGAGCTATGGCTTAAAGTGCTTAGAGTGCTTGCCTTGAGCAAAATTGCTCAGGGACCACCACTTAGGCCCTGAATTCAAGCCCCAGGTCAGGGGGACAAAAGGGGGAGCAGGTTGTGTCTGTTCTGAGACTTGAACTTAGGGCCTGGGTGCTGTCCCTCAGATTTTTCACTCAAGGCTGGCTCTCTATCACTTGAGCCACAGCTCCACTTCGAGCTTCTTAGTGGTTAATTGTAGGTTCGAGTCTGTCCAAGCTGGCTTGGAACCATGATCCTCAGATCTCAGCACTCTGAGTAGTGAGGGTGAAGGTTGTGAGCCACCAAACACCTGGTAGTTTTCCATTTCTCTTCTGCCCCTTACCGCCACATTGGATTGCCACCTGCCCCAGGAAGGCACCTGGACCACTCTATCTCATGCTAGTCCCCGGGGATGGCTTTCCCATTGGCTGTCTTTGTAGCAGGAAAAGCAGGGAAGAGAGTGGGTCTAGAGACGTTTGCATAGGGGTGATGGTGAAGAGAGACAGGATGGGAGGAGACAGCAGGAGGCTGACTCTGGAAGGCTGGACTTTGTCCTGAAGGCCTCAGACAGCTGTAGAAGGGTTGGGAGTGTGGGCAGCAGAATGGACAAGAGGGGAGAGAATGGAGCTGAGGGTCAACGTGTGGAGTTATGGTGCAGGGAGAGAAGATGGGGCTGAGCCGGGGCTGGAGAAAGATAATGGGGTAGAAGACCTCCGCACAGAGCTGGAGGCATTCCTATAGAGGGCAGGCAGGGTGATGGAACCCCAGGGGACATCCTGGATCCCAAGGCACAGGTGATGTGGCTGGAGGAAAAGATTATGACCCTAGGGCTCAGAGGGAAAGAAGGATACCTAGGTACTGGACAAGCCTAAAGACCTCTGGGTGAGGAACCAAAGAAGCCAGGTATGGTGCATCTACGGCAGTCTCAACTACCTGGGAGGCAGAGACAGGGAAAATCTCGAGTTCAAAGCCAGCCAAGTCAGAAAGACCCTGTCATACAAACAAAACACCACAGAAGGGATAGGGTGTGGCCCAAACAGGCCCAAACTGGTTTTGGGCATTTGGAATATTTCCTCCCCTTGGGGATTCAAACCAGTCTTGGGGTTCTGAGCCCCCACCTGGCACCCCGTTCCTGCCCTCGGGGGAAAAGGGACCCAACTTGGACATAAGCTTCACATCTGTCACCTTACCCATGCCAGAGCTGTGTCCAGCACACAACACACAAATGTTTGCCTCTACTTGCTAGCAAGGACAGAGATCAGGACAAAGAGTTAGGATGGGAGGGAGAAGAGCAGAGGTCAGGTGAGGCGGCCCAGACAGCCACCTCTGGGAGGGCCCAGCCACCCTTCAGGATCCCCACCCAGTGTCCCATTTCCCAAGGGGCCAGGAGCTGCCGCCCCCTGTTCTGGCTTTCAGCCTCTTCTTTTATCAACAGGTAGCCCTGCCCAGCTCCGGCACCCACGCTCGGCTATGCCTGCCCAGCCAAAGGACGTGCCGGGGCCTGGCCTGAGTCTCTGCTGCCTTCTGCCCGGTGGTCTGGGCTCAGGTGAGGGGCAGGGGTGGAGGAGGTGTTGGTGAAGGGTTTCTCTGTAAATGGCCAGGGAGACAGGAAGATGCAGAGACAGGGTGGGGTGGGGGAAGACAAGGAGGAGGAGGAGGAGGAGAAAGAGGAGGAGGAGGAGGAGGAGGAAGCAACAGATGGAAAGGGTCTTGACAGTGGGTTGCACACTCACAAAAGGGATCAAGGGCAGTCTCAAGGATGATGGATTTGTTTGCCGTCTGGGTTGCAGTGATGGTTTGGGGTGTGTGTATGTGTGTGTGTGTGAGTGAGTGTGCATGTGTGTGTAAACTCACATGGTTATACGGCTCACAAGGCAGATAGAGTGACAAAATGCTTGAGAAATCAGGGGAGGTGGATCTGACTGAACTGCCACAAAAAGTTCACAAAGACAGACAGACAGCAAGACACTGAGACCCAGAAAGACTGACGGGGGGGGGGAAGGGGGGAGTGTACAGAGACAGAGAGACCTGAACCCCCAGAGACAAGACTGAGCTGGGCAGAGATAGGCTTGGGAAGATTCCATAGGGAAAGACAACCCTCAGATGAGAGAAAGAAGAGTTTTGAAAGCAGACACGAAGTCAGAGGGAAGAACATTCAGAGACAGAGACAGAGAGAGAGACAGAGAGAGACAGAGACAGAGAGAGACAGAGATTGAAGCGGGGGAGGCCCTGGCCTGGGCTGACCTGGGGCTCCCTCCTCCACAACCCAGGGAGGAAGTGAAGGAGGAAGGGCGTGGCACCTGCTCCGGAGAGGGTGGGGGTACTCTGGGGTGGAGGAGAGGGGAGGCAGGAGGAGTGATTGCTAAGGCCAGATGGGAGGCCCTCCCTGCCCGGGAGGGCCCCCGGGGGCCTGTGGGTGGTTATAACCTGGCAGGAGCTGCAGCCTGGGAGAGAAGGCTGCAGGAAGGTGTGATGTCGGCAGCTGAGCAGGGAGCCTGACCGACCGCTGCCCTGCCCGGGGACGCTGGGCTGGCGGGTGAGGCCTGCGGAAGGGGGCTGTGGTCCCAGATGGGATGCGCAGGGAGCAGGGGGCCGGCGGGGCTGCCTTCCGCCATCAGCCCCCAGGGTGTCAGCTCAGTACTGGTGGTGGAAATTTGGGATCCTGTCTGTGTGGGAAATGGGGCAGGGAAGGGAGGGGAAGGGTGGGGGGCAAGGGTACTGGGAATCACTCAGCCCTCTCGTTCCCACACCAGGTGCAGAGGTCATGGCTACGGCGGGGTCCTCTCGGATGTGGGTGCTGGGCGTGGTGATCACGGCACTGGTTCTGGGGGTCACAGGTAACCGCCCCCTCCCACCCTGTGAGTGTACATGGGGGGGGTCTCACCCCAGCAGGGGGTGAGTGCGTGCAAGTCTGGGTGGGCTGTGATGCGGGCATGTGTGTGTGTGTGTGTGTGTGCATGTGTAAGGCACACACGTATGGGTGTTTTTTCCCACCTTGAGGGGCACCAACCCTTGGCGTCCATGTGTGTGACTGTGTGACACAGGGTGTGTGTTTCAGAGTGTGTATCTCGGCCACTCTGTGGCTCAGCATCTGTGGTGCTAGTGTGGCACAGTCTGTAGCCAGGCTGGCCACGTGGCCTCACGCGTGGCTGCCGCTGTCTGGGGTGTCTGGGGCTCCAGCCTTCTCTGAGGCATCTCTGTGCACCCTGCCTGGGCGTGGTACGTGGAGATGGGTGCTGGTGCCAGGAAGATGCTGTCTGTGCGTGGCTGTGGCTGGACCAAGCTTCGTGGAGGGCTGACCATGTGTCTGTGCCCAGGGTGGTGGCCGTGGGGGCTGCTGCCAAGTGAACGCCCAGCTCTGGACCCTCAAGTCAGGGTGTCTGTATGCAGGATTCCTACCCCCTCGACCCCACAAGATCAAGGCCTTGTCCCTGCCCAGCTGATCACAGCAGGCTCTGCTCTCTCCACCCACTTTCAAAACCAAGTCCCATCTGCACAACCCCTGCAGCCCTGACCCCTGCATCCTGGACCTCAAGGTGTCCCAGGGCCTCTGTACCCAGCTTTACCCTTCCCGGGCTCCCCTGTCCCCCCGCCCTGAGCTCTAACCCAGCCCAGGAACCCTTAAGATCCAGCCAAGGCCCAGGACCCCCCCTTCCCTTGCAGCCTGGTCCCGCCCCTCATCATCAGTGGCAGGAAGTCTGGCCAAACACGTGTGATCAGTCCCACTTCCCGGTGCTTAGGCTCCGCCCCAAGTGTGAGCCCCGCCCACTTTCTCCCCTCCTCCCCACCCCCAGAGCCTGTTCTTACAAACGAGGCTGTCACCTGCAACAACCCCTCTGACAAGGAGACCTCTGGGGACAGCCGCGACTCGGACAGCAGGGCCAGGGACAACTCCAGATCAGACGGCAGCTCCCGCATCGTGAATGGCTCGGACTGCGAGAAGGACACCCAGCCATGGCAGGCCGCACTGCTGCTGGGGCCCAACAAGCTGTACTGCGGAGGGGTGCTGGTGGACTCCCAGTGGGTGCTCACGGCTGCCCACTGCCGGAAGCCGTGAGTGACCGGGCCCACGGGGCAGTGGCAGGCACAGGGAAATGGGGGGCAGGGGGAGGGAGACCCAGGTTGATGGAGGTGAGGTGGCTGCGGGGAGGGGGGGGAAGGATGCATTTATGGAAGGGTTTGGGATGGAGATGGGGTTGGGACGGGCCTTACATGGGGTGGGGTGAGGACAGGGATGGGGTGGGGTGAGGATGGAGCAGGCAGATGGTGGGAGTAGAAGGTGGGAAAGGACTGGAGCTGGCCCGGTATGGAGTTGGCAGTGGCTGGGTTTGGGTTTGGGGAGATAAATATGGATGGTTTGGGGTAGCAGGAGGATTGGGGTGAGTTGGGAATTACGGGTCTCTCTGGGATGGAGGCTAGGCAGGGATGAGGATGGGGGTGGGGAGCAGCTGCAGAGCTGGGGGCAGGGCGGGGTTGGGGTTGGGTTAGGGTTGGGGGGAAGGGTGCTAGGGTAGAGGCTCGAGGTGGGTCGATGAGGGGGTTGATAGCTTCTGGGTGGAAACTCAGGGTTGGGGTGGAGGAATTGGTAGAGGGTTGAGACAGAAACAGACCAGGCTCTGTCACAGCTGGGGTTGGGGCCCGGTTGGGGCCCCTGAGGACAGGGAGCCAGGCTGATCGTGCCCCATACCCCCTTCGCCCAGGGTTTACCGCGTCCGCCTTGGCCACCATTCCATGTCCCCCGTCTATGAAGCCGGGCAGCAGCTGTTTCAGGGGGCCAAAGCCATCCCCCACCCCGGTTACTCACACCCTGGCCACTCCAACGACCTCATGCTCATCAAACTGAACAAGAAAATCAAGTGCTCACATTCCGTGAAGCCCATCCGCATCTCCTCCCACTGTCCGTCCGCCGGGACCACGTGCTTGGTGTCCGGCTGGGGGACGATCACCAGTCCCCAGAGTGAGTCCTCAGCTCCCCCTGCTGCCACCCACCCGACCTCACCCTCCACCAGGGCCTCTTATGCACTTCTGTCTCACAGATAGCTTCCCGAAGGTCCTGCAGTGCTTGAACATAACTGTGCTCAGTGAGGACAAGTGTAAGGATGCCTACCCAGGACAGATCGACAAAACCATGTTCTGTGCCGGCGATGAAGCGGGCAGGGACTCGTGCCAGGTGAGGCTGCAAGTGGGCTCCGTTTATCTCACTGACTTCATATTCCCGAGTGGCACCATCCCATAGAAACAGAATGTGAGGGGCTGGGTGTAGTGGCTTAGGCCTGTAATCTCAGTTACTCGGGAGGTAGAGATCACAAGGATTGTGGTTCAAAGCCAGCCCCAGGCCAAAAAGAAAAAAAAAATGTGTAAGACTTCATGTTAACAAAGTAACTGGGTGTGGTGGTTCATACCTACCATTCCAGCGATGGGGGAGAGCATAGGTAGGAATCCCGGCCAGCCCTCACAAAATCCAAGACCCTATCAGAAAAATAGCCAAAGCCATGAAGGCTAGGCTCAAGTGGTAGAGATCCAGCCAAGCAAATGCCAGGCCTGTAGAGTTCAAACTCAGGGTGAGGGTATATATAGTTCCGTGGTGAGGGTGTAAATAGTTCAGTGGCAGAGCATCTGCATAGCATATACAAGACCTTGATTCCCAGCACCAGGGAGAAGGGAGAGGAGAGGACAGAGCAGGGGAGAAGAGGAAAGAAGAGAAGGGGAGAGGAGGAGACCCCATTGTCTAAGGGGTATTTACCTTCACAAAGCACTCACTACAGTTTTGTCATGGTTTTTTGGTGTTTCGTTTGTTTTTGCCAGTCCTGGAGCTTGAACTTAGGGCCTGGGCGCTGTCCCTGAGCTTCTTTTGCGCAAGGCTAGCACTCTACCACTTGAGTCACAACACCACTTCCAGCTGAGGAATTGGACCCAGGGCTTCATGCATGCTAGGCAAGCACTCTACCACTAAGCCGCATTCCCAGCCCTTACCTGTGTATTTTGAAAAAGGCAGAAATAGAAGGGTCAAGATCTAAGGCCAAAAGTGGGAGACCCTATCTAATTAAACCAAAAAGGGTTTGGCATGAGGCAAGGGGGCGTGGCCATGGTGGGTGTGATCATGGTGGATTTGACCAGGGGAGGGGCTGTAGTGGGGCATGACCAGTGATGGCGTTGGTGGGTGTGGTCAGGGTGATGCAGTGGGCAGAGGCTGTGGTGGGTATGGCCAGGAGGTAGCACTGAGTAAGGGCATGACTAGGTGCTGGTTTGGGTGGGTGTGGTCAGGATGATGTAGTGGGAGGGGCTTTGTGGGCATGGCCAGGTCTGTGATGGTGGTTTTGGTGGGAGTGGTCAGGTTGGTGGTGTGGGCATGGATTGGGTGGGACTGTGGTGGGCAGGGCCTTGGTAGGCGGGGCTCGGCCCCAGAGGCCAGCCTGGCACCTGCATAGCAAGTGTGGGGGCTCAAGTTTTCTGAGTTTCAACCCCCGAACCTCCCCACGCAGGAGACAAAGCATCTGGGGTGGAAGGTTAATGACTGTCCCCCTCTCTGTCTCTCTTTATCCATGGCTTCATCCTGGCCCTAATGCGCCTTCTGTCCTCTTGTCTGCTGCCCTTGGCCCTTCTCTATCTATGGGGTCTCTGGGGTGTGCCTCCCCTCACTCTCACTGCATCTGGGCCTCTGTCTTGCCCTGCCTTCTCCCTCCCTTTCCCTCTCCTCTTACCCTCCCCCTTCCTCTCCCTCCCTCATTCCCCACAGGGTGACTCTGGAGGACCCGTGGTTTGCAATGGCGATCTCCACGGCCTTGTGTCCTGGGGTGACTTCCCCTGTGCCAAGCCCAACAAGCCTGGCGTTTACACCAATCTCTGCCGATTCAGCAAATGGATAGAGGAAACCATTAAGTCAAACTGACGCGTCACCCCAGAACCTGGCACGCTGGAGCATCTTTCAGAAGCAGAGACCACCCCCCCTCCTTCCCAGGCTTCTCTGGGGCCCCTGACTCAGGGCCCTCACCGCCCCCCACATGCATACACACACACAGACACACGGACACACACACACACACACAGGGGCCAGACCCTGTCTCTTGATCTGGTTGTGACTCAGTCTCCCAGTGTGTCTTCCCTCACGATCGAAGTCCAGTCTTCTCTGCAGCCACGACTCACATTTCTGTCCTTAAAATAAAAGGCCTGAAAAGAAGCAGCTTCTCTGTGTGTGTGTCCTCCTTGATTCTGCCTCCCATGCTGGGTCATTCAGCCCCCAAGAAACCAAGAACAGCCAGCCCGGCTCCCCGCTCCCTCCATAGATGGCTGGCCTCACAGCTGCTTTCCTCTAAGAATAACTCCAGAAAGTGAAAACATTGGAATGAGTAAAATAGACCAAAAAAATATATTTTTTTCTTTTGTCAGTCATGGGGCTTGAACTCAGGACATGAGTGCTGTCCCTGGGCTCTTTTGCTGAAAGCCAGCACTCTACCAGTTTGAGCTACAGCTCCACTTCTAGTTTTTGAGTTTTTAATTGGAGATGAGAGTTTCACAGTTTCAAACTGCAATCCTCAGATCTCAGCCTCCTGAGAAGCTAGAATGACAAGCATGAGCCACCAGTGCCTGGCCTAAAAAGGAATATTCTTAGGCGTGTTTGACTCCTATTTTCTGCACAAGGAACAGGAAATGTTTCCTTCTCTCTCTTTTTTCTATTTCTCCCTACAGCAACCATGTTTTACTAAAAATAAATCCTTGCTAAAACGTTCATCTTGTAAGACCTTCCTTTTGGTGAGGCAACCTCCCCTCCCCCCCAAAAAAAGCTCCTCTTTAGTGGCTTTCACAAAAGTCCTATGATTCTCTCACAAAGACCTATGATTCTTCATGGAAAATGGAATGCTAAGGTAAACACAAGGAGTCAGGATGATTTCTGCATAAAAATGGGGGGGATTGGGCTGGGAAGTTGGCTCAGTGGTAGAGTGCTTGCCTCGCATGCATGAGGCCCTGGGTTCGATTCCTCAGCACCACATAAGCAGAAAAAAACGGAAGTGGCACTGTGGCTCAAGTGGTAAAGCGCTAGCCTTGAGCTGAAGAGCTGAGGGACAGCGCCCAGGCCCAGAGTTCAACCCCCACGACCGGATCCAAAAAAAAAAAATATGGGGGGGGATCTTATTTGAAAAATAACTAAAGCAAAAACAATGGAGGAATGGCTCAAGAGATAGACTGCCTACCAAGAAAGACAGAATCCCTGCATGTGGAAGAGGCACACTGGGTCTGCGCACAAAACAGGACCTGTGGCATCTGTTGCCATTTGTAAAACTGGTCCATCACAGCCAGGATGACAGGAAAACCCCACCATGCCCAGATTTTTCTGTTGAGATGGGGTGGGGGGGGGTCTCTTGAATTTCTTTCCCCGGCTGGACTCAAACTTTGATACTTTCAGTCTCCACCTCCCCAGTAGCAAAACAATCACTGTAGGGTGAAATCTGTGTGCACTTTCCTTATAGTTTTCTGGGTGGCTAAGAGAAGGGAAAGGTCAGTGCTGGCACCTCTGCCTCTTGTTACATGGAAAATTGATGGTCGGGGGTGGACCAGGCACCTTATGGTGAGTCTAGAAGACAAGGTTGAGCTGAGGTTGCCAGAACACAGCTTCCTTTGATTCAAGGAGAAAAATAAAATTGAGTGTCTGGACAGAGTAGTTGGCTGACCCTAAGGCTGACTGAAAGAAGCTGGTATGGGAAGGGAAGTTTCTAGAAACCAAACACTGAGCTGAGATCTTGAGTAGAGTTCCGTTTTCCAGATGAAGATGTGTCTTTTCTGGAGCTAGAGATAGCTCCAGGAGTTGGAAAATAGGGTCTGCTATGGAGGGCAGGTAGAATGGTGATCAGCCTGCACCCTGACACGTGTGTGGAGGAGACGCACTGGGCCTGTACACTAACACAAGCATGGAAGACACACCCCATGGCAGTACAAGAAAAAAGCTCCCCACCCTCCTAGACACTCACTGAGGCTGCAAAACAAAACCCACATCTTACGACAACCAGATTTCCAGAGAGAAGGGAGATCTCAGAAGACCCTGCCGGAACGGTGTCATTACTCCCTGCTCACCTGGGATGGAAGAGCAGTCCTGCCAGTGGAGGGACAGGGGATGCCTGGCTCAGTGCCCTCAGATTATCAGGCAGGTGACACTGGACCAAGGCTGAATGAGTGACCTTGAAGTAAAAGATAAACGTTCAGATCTGGGGGAGGATCTGTGAAATAGGAAAGCCTTCTTGCAATGTCAGCAACACTAATCAGGCTGGGCGTGGTGGCTCCAGCCTGTAATCCCAGTTACTTAGGAAGTAGTCACAGAAAGATTATGAGTTGAAAAACAGCTTAGGTAAAGTTAAAAATTAGTGAAACTTGGGCTGGGAATGTGGCTCAGTGGTAGAGTGCTTGCCTAGCATGAATAAAGCCCTGGGTTCCATTCCTCAGTACCACATCAACAGAAAAACCCAGAAGTGGTGCCGTGGCTCAAGTGGTAGAATGCTAGCCTTGAGCCAAAGATCTTAGGGACAGTGCCCAGGCCCTGAGTTCAAACCCGAAGACTGGCAAAAAAAAAAAAATTAATGAGACTTTGTTCCAAACACAAAACACAAATAAAATGGCAAGAGGGTGGGTGGTGGAAGGCTCAAAGGCAAATGTAATTGAGAAAGTGATCTGTAATACTAAAATAAACAAAGAAACAACAAATAAAACCACTGTGAATTAATAAGTAAAGAAAAAGAGAGCAGTGCCTTTATCAGAACTGAGGTGAGTGTAAGAACAGGCAATTTGCAAACAGAACACCAAACACTAGCTGGCCACTGATGGGGCTCAGTTACGGCCTGGAAAAGCCAGTGAGCCTGGAAGCAGAGAGGGTAAGGGGGTCAGGACAAACTGTGAATTCACATTTCACTGGGTGGAAGGAGGGCTCAGGGATTGAATTAAAGCAGCAAACACACTCCTGGTGACTCAGTGATTCCTTCCCAGGCCAGGAACCAAAAGAGTCTGACACACCCATGAGGGGACACACACCACGACCCTGTGACTCATGAGGCACGCTGAGGTGGACAAAGCCCAGAGACCAGACAGTGATGCAAACACAGCTGGCACAAGCTTAGAGCTGTGGCGACCACTGAAACACAGGACGGGTCTGCAGGGAGAAGAGGACAGGTGTGCAGGGAGATAGAGTACAGATGAGCAGGGAGATGGAGGACAGGTGAACAGGGTGATGGAGCACAGGGGAGCAAGAAGATGCAGCCCAGGTGAACAGGGAGATGGAGTGCAGGTAAGCATGGAGATGGAGCACAGGATATCAGGGTCATGGAGCACAGGGGAGCAGGGAGATGGAGCACAGGGGAGCAGGGAGATGGAGCACAGGGGAGCAGGATGATGGAAGACAGGTGACCAGGGAGATGGAGCACAGGTTAGCAGGGTGATGGAGCGCAGGAGAGCAGGGAGATGGAGCGCAGGTGAGCAGTGAGATGGAGGACAGGCGAGCAGGGAGATGGAGCACAAGATGTGCAGCAAGTGGTGAGTTTTATCTCCTGCGTTTATTGCCCAGGTGCTGCTACACAGCCTTGGCTGTCCTCAGCTTTAACTCACTCTAAGTAACACCAAAGTACAGTAAACACAGGACATGAAACCTCCTCGTGGCCACCATTGCAAGGAAATGAGTGTGGACATTTCTCCCGTGTGCTAGACAGCATCTGAGCCACGCTTGAGCCCACAAGGTGGTGCTGTGGGACCACGGCCTCTGGTCCCCACGAGGTGACTGTAGGACAGCGGCCTGGGGTTCTCTCTTGGGAGTCCCCCAGTGTCCTTGACAAGGTAGGGCTGCCAGACTACTGTCTCTGGTTCCCCCTGTAAATCCCTCAGTGTCCACAAGGTGTAAGTGTTGGACTACAGCCTCTGGTTCTCCCTACGAGTCCCCCTAGTGTCCATGAGGTGGTACTGCCAGACTGCAGCCTCTGGTTCTCTCCCTGAGAGTCCTCTGAGGTTCATGAGGTGGCCGTCAGACTGCAACTTTTGATCCTCCCATGTGAGTCCCCCAGTCCCCATGAAGTGGCAGAGTCAGATCACAGCTTCTGGTTCTCTCCTGGCCCTGGTCCACACGAAGTGGCACTGTCATACTGCAGCCTCTGGCTCCCCATGCAAGTCCCCTAGTGTCCACATGATGGCGCTGTTGGACTGCAGCCTCTGGCTCCCCCTGCAAGTTCCCCCCTGGTGTCCACATGGTGGCACTGTTGGACTGAAGCCTCTGGTTCTCCCCTGCTAGCCCGCTGTGGTCCAGCAGGTGGCACTGTTGGCCCATGAGTATACACACCAACACACACAGACACAAGTTATACATACACACACATATTCACAACTCTCTACTATATAATATATATAGTATTATATGTTATACACACACATGCCTTTACTCTGAGCCATTCTCTGCAGACACTTTGGAACCACTCTGGAATCCAGGCAGATGCATATCGTCTTTATGAGCCAGGGGCTCCTGAGGGACAGCAGAGTGTCTTTGGGTCAGACCTCCCTTGGGGTAGTGATGACTCCTACTAAACAGTGATGATGGCCATAACAGCATTTCTAGAACCTTCTAGAAACAAGGACTGAAATCACCATCCACCAGGACTACTTAATGGCCATGAATCCTTGTCCTTCCTCTCTGTCGATAAAGTCAGGATTCCCTATGCTGCCCCCTCTCCCAGGGCTAGAGGAACCTCAGATTCTCTCTCCAATTCCCTTTCTTTCTCCCTTCTGGAGGGGACCCCAGATTGAGCACCCCAACCTGGGCACACCCCGGGAGGGCATTGTTGTCCCCAGCTTTGTGAGTTATCTACACTAAGTCCTCCCCACCCATGCCTCCCCTAAAGTCTTCACTGGGCCCCGGCAAGAGGCGGCCAGGATGGCAAGGGCTTGCTGGCCGCTGGCCTGGCCACCATGGGAGCTGGAGGAGGACCTGCTCCTCCAGGTCAGCATGGCCGGCGCCGCTGGGCCCCTTCCACCCCTGCCTCTGGCTGCATCTGCACTGATAACGCTGCTCACCTACCTTGACCTCAAATTCCACACAGGACACAAGCCCAGGCCTGGGGCAGCACCCACACCTCTCCCCAGCCTTCAGCTGCCCAGTCTCCTCTGCAGCACTGGCCCCCACTCATGAGCTCTGCACCCCAACCAGATCACAGTGGGCATCCATCACCCCCACCCACCCTCCTTGGCAGGGTCTATCGCCCCAGGGAAACAGAGACACTAAGAGCCAGGGACAGACAGGGCCCAAACTCGGACAGGGGGCAGAGGAGACAGACAAGGGCAGAGACAGAGAGAGAGAGGGGGAGAAAAGAAAGCAGAAATAAAGATGAACAGGGAGAGGAGGAGGAGAGAGAGAGAGAGAGGCAGAGAGAGAGAAAGGAAGAGAGGGGGAGAGGGAGAGAGAAAGAGGAGAGAGGGAAGGAGAGAGAGGGAGGGGGGAGAGAGATTCAGGCCAGAAACTGCAGAGTGACAGAGAGACCCAGGAAGAGATGGATGGAGAAGAGAGGAGGGAGGGGGGAGAATGAGAAATAATCTGAGAATGAATGAGAATGAATGAGGGGAAAGAAGAAAGGAGGAGGAGGAGCAGGAGGAGGAGGAGAGGGACGAGGAGAGGGAAGAGAGGAGAAAGAGGAGATGGAGGAGGACTAAGGGAGGAGGAGGGCAAGAGTAGAAGGTGGGGAAGAGAAAAAAGGAGAAGAGTTGGAAGAAGAGGAGGGAGGAGAGGAAGAGGAGGGGAGAGGAGGAGGAGGGGGAGGAGGAGTTGGTGGGAAAAGGAGGAGGGGGAGGAGGTCTGCTGAGCCGAGGCTGGGCGTGGGCCAAGGCTCTGGCCCCTGCTCGAAGCCCCCTGGGCCCCCTGGCGGCCGGCTGCGTCAGGCCAGCCCAGCGACGGGGTTTATAAATCCATCCGCAGCAGACACAGCAGCGGGTTCAGAGCCAGAGGCAGCCGTGAGACGCGCAGGTCCCCACCTCACGGGGAAGGTGAGTCTGCCACCCCTCGCCCCTGCCCTTGCCCTCACCCTTGGGGCTCGTTCTAGAGGACTGTCCCCAGCTCTTGTCTGGACCTGGGGCGTCTACATCTCCACCTCCCCCTGGCAGCCTCCAGTGCCCTGACTGGGGCTCGATCTTGCCTCTATCTCTTACTCTGGGAACAGATGGGGAGAGGGAGAGATGCTGTACCGCCTTCCTCCCCTCTCCTCTCCTCTCCCTCCTCTTCCTTGTCTCTCCCCTCTCTCCCTCTCTCCCTCTGCCTTCTCTCCCTCTCTCATTCTCTCTCCCTGCCATTCTCTCTCTTATTTTCTCTCTCCCTCCCTTTCTCTCTCCTTCTCCCTCTTTCATTGTCTTTCCCTCTCTCCCTCCCCTCTCTCCCTCCTCTCTTTCCTCCTCTCTCCCTAAGTCCCTCCCTCTCTCCCTCCCTCTCTCTCCCTTCTTCTCTTCCCCCCTCCCATCTGTAGGGGTGGGGGCAATGTAGGCTCCCAACCAACACCCCAAGGGTCACAAGGGGACAGAGAAGGGGGGTAAAGGTCTCCAGGTTCACCCCAGGACCCCGTTCTTATTTCCAGGTTCTGATATGATGGTCACAGCAAGAGCTCCCTGGGGCTGGCTTGTGGGGTACCTCGTCTTTGGGGTCACAGGTATGCGTGTGTGGGTGTCTGCCGAGGGTGGCCACACGTGTGATGAGGTGACGGCTGTGTGGTGTTTCTGGGTGACACGGGTTGCATCTCAGCGATCTGGGGACAGGGCCAGCTGAAGGCACCACCAGATGGGGGTCGGGGTTCCAGGGACCGCACCTTGCAGAATCTGTGCCTACTCTCTGGAGAAGAGAGGAGGGACACCCTGCCAGCCCGGTGAGCAGGGCAGGGAGGGTGGGGGTCCTGAGGGCGGGCTCCCTCCAAGCCCAGCCCCTCCTCCTGCGGTGAGCTCATCCTGGCTCCCAGACCTAAGCCCCTCCCCGTTGGGTTTTAACTCTCCCCGAGGGACCTGGCCTGACCCCCAAACCTGCCCCCACCTCTGAACTCTGTCTGGGTTGGTCACATCCCCCAAGCCCGCTCCCCTACTCAGAGGGGCCCTAAACTGTCATCTCCACCCCACACACACTCCTCCCAGACCCCTGGCTCGGCCCCACAAGGCTCTGGTCATCCCACTGCACTCACACAGGGCTCTGAAAGCCCTGGTCCTGCCTCAACCTCCCCAGATGGGGCCCAGCCCCTGCAGCCCTGACCACTGAGACTCCGCCCCTGGAGCCCTGGGCCCGCCTTCTGGGCGGGACTCAGCCTTGGCTCCACCCTGAAATCTTGACCCCGCCCTTGGAGCGCTGAGCCTGCCTTCTGGGCGGTCCCCCAGCCCAGCCCTGACCCCGCCCCCAGATCACAGCCACGCCCCCAGCCCTGACTCCGCCCCCAGGGTCCCTCGCCTCCCACAGCCACAGCCACGGCCAGATCATCAACGGGGAGGACTGCAGCCCCTACTCACAGCCCTGGCAGGCAGCTCTGTTCGCCGACGACGAATTCTTCTGCTCGGGCGTCCTGGTGCATCCGCAGTGGGTGCTGTCGGCTGCTCACTGCATACAGAGGTGGGGCAGGGAGAGGCCTGCAGGTGTCCTCAGGTGGGGCCTACGATCAGGCTCCGCCCAGCCCCCAGTGGGTGGGAACTGAGCCTGGACCAACAGAACCCAGAGGGAGGCGCCGGCAGACAGATGCTGTTGCTTAGGAAACAAGCCCTAAGCAAGACAAAATCCCAGTTTAGGGGCTGGGTCAGGTCCCAGGGGCCACCATCTGAGGGCTTCGGGTGGTGGTTGGGGAGCTCTAAGCACAGCATCCAGCTGGGAAGGGGACTTGGGGTGAAGGACAGGGTGGGGGTGCCAACGCAGCTGCAGAAGCTCTCACCCACCGCTTGGCCCTCAGCTCCTACACCATCGGGCTGGGCCTGCACAATCTGGAGGCCGAACAGGAGCCAGGCAGCAGGAAGCTTCAGGCCTCGCTCTCCATCCAGCACCCTGACTACAACCACCCCTTTCTGGCCAACGACCTGATGCTCATCAAGCTGAATGAATCCGTGGTTGAGTCCCACACCATCCGGAGTATAGCCGTGGCGACCCAGTGCCCCATCCCTGGAGAATCATGCCTGGTCTCCGGCTGGGGTCTGCTGAGGAACGGTGGGTGAGCTGGGGGGTGGGTGATCTGCCCCTCTGGGGATGGGGGACAAATCCCCCCTATCCAGCCAGGAAGGGCCTGACCCCCCAAGCTCTGGGTCCCAGGCAGACTGCCCAGCCGGCTCCAGTGCGTGAACATCTCAGTGGTGTCAGAGGAGCAGTGTAAGGAGGTCTTCTCGCCTGTGTACCACTACAGCATGTTCTGTGCCGGCGGAGGACCAGATGGCAAGGACTCCTGTAACGTGAGAGCCGAGCGAGGAGGGTGGATAAGGGGGTGGATAACGGGGTGGAAGAAACATGGGTAGAAGACACCAGGAGACATGGGTGGGGGAGGAGGAAGAGGAATGCAGAGAGGGGAAGGAAAAGAGGCAAACCCAGGGAGAGAGGAGAAGGCCTGAGGTTATATGCAGAGAGAGATGGGACCCAGACAGACAGACAAAGGAGAGACAGAGAGAGACCACCCTCAGGGGATCTGCTAGCTGTGAGGGGACAGGAGCAACACCTGAGACTTCCGAGGGGCAGGTGTGTGGCGCTGGTGTTTTGTTGTGCTGCTTGGTGCTCTGTCTTTGCCTCCCAATGTCATTGGTTCCCCTTTGATTCCACCTGTAGCGCCTGTTCTCTGTGTCTTGAGTTCTGAGACTTTCTTTTTTCTCTTTCTCTCTTCCCTCTTTCTTTCACCACAGGGTGACTCTGGGGGCCCCATCGTCTGCAACCAACACCTTCAGGGTCTCGTGTCTTTGGGACTGGACAAGTGCGGCCAGCCCAGTGTACCAAGCGTCTACACCAATCTGTGCAAGTTCACCAACTGGATAATGAAAACCATCCTGACCAGTTAGTCCAACACACCCCAGCCCAAGCCACCCCATGATGGTCCTGCTGAAGAAACCCCACCCCCTCTGCCCTCATCCAAGAACCCACACTTTTACCCACTTCCTCAAGGGGAGCCCGGACCTCTCCCCTCAGCTTTAGGCCTCTTCCCTCAGACTCAGGAGTCCTTTCCTGTACATACTGCCCCCTAGCGTCCCCATGTTGACCTGAACTTGCCACTGCAAAGTTGGTTTTTCACTAATTTTTTTTTGATCCCTTCCCATCAATAACAGAAATAAAAGTGTGAGCACAGGGTGTGTGTGTGTGCGCGCACGGCATCTTTCCTGCTTCCATTCCCACTCTCAGATTCCTACTCCCAAGTCCAGAGAGAAAATGCGGAAATATGGAAGAACAGATATCCAGACGTAGAATGAAATGTACTGTCCCAACTTCAGTTAGCAGTAGGGACAATACACCCATCTAACCCGCAAAATTTCCACTCCTGTGTACACACATGAACAAACTCATGCTACTGGGCACTGTTGCTCACACCTGTCATCCCAGCTACTCAGGAGGCTGAGGTCTCAGGATCGAGTTTCAAAGCCAGCCCAAGCAGAAAAGTCTACAAGACTCTTATCTCCAGTGAACCACTAAAAAGCCAGAAGGGAAGTTGTAGCTCAAGTGGTAGAGCTCTAGCCTTGAGTAGAAAAGTTCAGGAACAACACCCAGGCCCTATATTCTAGCCCCAGTACAAGCACAAAATAAGGAAATAAATAGCTTAACATCTATAACATTTGTGCCTAGGGATTTAGACTACATAGAAAAAATACATATATACATATATATATATATATATATACATACATACCTATGTTTGTGGGAGTATTTTTATAACAGAACTAGCCCAACAGCCTAAATAAGTAAAGTGCACAAATGAATCATGCCAGGCCCATATGATGAAATATTCAGTCACAAAAGGCAAATGAAACTTGTGCATGCTTGTCATCACAGTAATGGCAAGAAGCATAGACAGGATGATCAAAGTCCAAGCACAGGCTGGGCAAAAAGCAAGACCCTATCTCAAAAATGACCAAACCAAAAGGGGCTGGAGGCCAGGCCTCAAGTGGTAGTGTGCTTGCCTAGCAAGTGCAAAGTCCTGAGTTCAAACTCCAGTATCTCCGAAATAATAAATCAACAAAGAAATGAAATGTTGGCCATATATCTATGCTAATTGCAAGAACTCAGACACCAAGAAAAACTATGTATTGTACATAATTCCCTCAATAGAAAAACCCATAGAGTCTGACAGGCTGGTGATTTCTGAGAACAAAGGGGGATGGAGAGGGTGGAATGACTGCTCTAATGGCCCAGGCTTCCTTTGGGAGGGAAGACGACGATGTTCTGAAATTGATCATGATGGGGGTGGTTGTGGTGGTTTCAATCAGGAAGGTCCCACCAAAAAGGCTCAGAGGATGAAATCTTGGTTCCTAATATGATATTGAGCTATGACTTAACTATGTACCAGCTATGACGCTGGTACTCATTCACAGATGAGTTCATAAATCGGAGGTATTATTGGAAATTGGTGGAAACCAGGAAGTGGGGCCTAGATGGAGGAAATCGGTTGTTTGAATGTTATACCCCAAGCCCCGCCCCTCCCTCTCTGTTTCCTGGCTCCACGAGGTGAGCAGCTCAGTTTTGCCCCACCCTCCCCACAATAAAGCCCAGCCTGGCCTTGCACCTAAAGGAGCCATGAACCGAACCCTCTAACACCATGAGTCAAAATAAATCATTCCTCCCTGAACAACTCCTGAATATTCCATCACAAGGAGGAAAAGTGACAACTATCATTGCACAAGAAAATAAACATATCAAATATTGCCAATGGTAACATTTGCATCTCAGAGCAACAAAAATAGTAAAGGACAAGCACACTGGTATGATGGCTCATGCCTATAGCCCTAGAGACTGAGAAGGCAGACTGGAAGGATCACCATTTGAGATTCATCCTGACAAAAATCTTTTGAGATCCCATCTCAACAAGACAAGCCAAGCGTGATTAGATTGCAAGAAGGAGGAGGACAAGGAGAAGGAAAGCAGGGGGAGAAGGAAAAGGGGAGGAGGTAGAGGAAAAAGAAGGAGAAGGAGGAAAAGGAGAAGGAGGAGGAGGAGGAGGAGGAGGAGGAGCAGACGAAGAAGAAGAAGAAGAAGAAGAAGAGGAGGAGGAGGAGGAGGAGGAGGAGGGGAAGGGGAAGAGGAAGAGGAAGAGGAAGAAGAGGAGGAGGAGAAAGAGGAGGAAGAGAAAGAAGAGGAAGAAGAAAGAAGAAGAAGAAGAACAAGAACAAGAACAAGAAGAACAAGAACAAGAAGAACAAGAAGAAGAAGAAGAAGAAGAAGAAGAAGAAGAAGAAGAAGAAGAAGAAGAAGAAGAAGAAGAAGAAGAAGAAGAAGAAGAAGAAGGAGGGGGGAAGGGGAAGAGGAAGAGGAAGAGGAAGAAGAGGAGGAGGAGAGAACAAGAAGAAGAAGAAGAAGAAGAAGAAGAAGAAGAAGAAGAAGAAGAAGAAGAAGAAGAAGAAGAAGAAGAAGAAGAAGAAGAAGAAGAAAGAAGAAAAGCAGCAGCAGCCGGAAACATCAGAGAAGTTTGAACAAATTTGACCTCTAGTCAACAAGCAAAATCAGAATTTTACTATATGCTTACAGTTTTCCTATAAAATCTATTGAAATGTCAAAGAACATGTTAGACAGTGCTGAATACAATACTAGTGAAATGAGAGAGATGTTAGAAGAAATTACTCAAAACACACAGGGAGAAAAGAAGATAGATCATGTGAGAGGGATAGTGTGTGAGAGATAATGTGAGAGGACCTTTGGGAGGCAGATGAGACCACAGAGGGAAATTCCTCCCAGAAGGGAGAACACAGAAGAGAGGAAAACAATCCTAAAAATAATAATGATCTGCTAGAAAATATGGCTCAAGACAGTGTTCTGAGCAAGATGCTAATGAGAATCCTTGTCTAGACACAAGAAGGCACGGAGTTCCCAAAACAAAGAGAAGGTGCTGAAAGAAATAAAGAGCTAAAGGCCTAAACACCTACAAGAAAGCAATTAGGAAAGCAGCCAGACTCCCAGCAGTAATTAAGAAAGCCAGAAGAGAGGTAATGGCTACACAACCACGTTAATGCATCAAGTGCCGGCACATGTGCATTTCACAATGATTAATTTTATGCCATGTGAATTTCACTTCAATTTCTGTTTTGTTTTGCTTTCACTCTATAACCCAGGTTGGCCTCAGGCTTGAGATCCTCCTTTTTCAGCCTCCTTAGGGCTGGAATTATAGTCATGAGCCACCATGCTTGGCTACCTTCAGTTTAAAAGAAAATGGCACCTGGTGCTGTCATCCAAGCTACTCAGGAGGTTGAGGTCTGAGGATCACCATTCAAAGCCAGCCCAGGCAGTAAAGTCCCTGAGACTTGTCTCCAATGAACCACCAGAAAACCGGCAGTGGCACTGTGGCTCAAGTGGTAAAGCGCTCACCTTGAGCTGGAGCTCAGAGACAGCACCCAGGCCCAAAGTTCAGGCCCGATGACCAACAACAACAACAATAACAAAAAGGCAATATCAAAAAAAATTTAATACTGGAGAACAATAGTTTGAAAAACGGATCAGAATTAATTTGTTCTAAAGTCCATTGTTTGGGAGAACAGCGAGGCACCAAAAAATAAAATAAAAAAATGCATGGCTATGTCTGATAAGAAAAATCTAGGGTGACCACTGAAAAATTAAAACAGCTACTAAATTCCAAATGAGCAGAAAGGGGGATATGACGTTTGGGAAACCCCCATCAACTCAAATAACCAGGAAAAAGCGTGGGAAATGCACATCTTTGACAGCTAGTGGTGTGGAAGACTGTCCATCCACGCACGTGGCCAGGCGTGGATGGACAAGTCCTGCATGACCTCACCCATGTGGACCTCGGAAACATGTCGGCCCACAGACGCTGGGGTGAACGGGTTGTTACCGAGGCTGGGGAGGGTGGAGATGGGGTGGGTGGGCCACCAGAGCTGAGTTATAATTATGAGTGAGGAGCCAGGTGCGTCACGGCCAGGCCGCCGCAGATAATGACAGCAGGCTGCAGCTTTAATAAGCTGGAAGAAGGTACTTCCATCTCTAAGAGTTTAGATCTCTTTCTCTCTCTTCCTCTTTCTCCCTTCCTTCTCTCTTCTTCCTTTCTCTACCTCTGTTTTTCCTACCTCCATTCCATCTTTTAGGGGCTGCCCCCCTGCATTTGTTGCTGGCTCTGCTCCCATCTGGGTCTCCAGATTCCCTGTCTCTAACCCAGAGCTTGAAGCAGGAGGGAGGCTGTGAGCGCCATGTCCCCATCTCTGTGGACTTGTGTTTTGTCTCTGCCTTCTGGTCCCTGACTCAAAGTGCCCGAGCCCCTTGGGATGCAGGTGGCAGGAGAGGAAATCCTGGGGCTCCAAGAGGAGAATGAGATACAAGGAGATCAAGAGCGGAGTAAGGGGACAGGGCTGGAAATGGAACGGATCTGCTACCATGCCTGAATGACGCACCATCAATGTCCTCAAAGCATGATACTGCTGAGATCTGGTGGCTGACATCCTAGCTACTCAGGAGGCTGAGACCCAAGGATCACAATTCAAAGCCAGCCTGAACAGGAAAGTCAGTGCAACATTTACCTCTGATGAACCAGCAAAAAGCTGAAGTGGAGATGTGGCTCAAGTGGCAGAGCACCAGCTCTGAGCATAAAAGCTCGGGGACAATGCTCAATCCCTGAGTTCAAGCCCCAAGACTGGCACCAAAAAGAAAAAGTTGAATCACAGTAACATGTAAAAGACACACATATACAATTAAAATAAATTTAGATTAAAGTCTGCCATACAATTGTAAGACAATTTAAGATTTTCTTATTACTGATTTCTTCCCAGTCTTAGGTTTGAACTCAGGGCCTGGGCACTCTTCTTGAGCTTCTTTGGCTCAAGGCTAGTACTCTACCACTTAAGCCATAGCACCACTTCTGGCTATATTGAGGAATCAAACCCAGGGCTTCATGTATGCTAGGCAAGCACTCTACACTTTTTTTAAATTATTACTTTTATAATTTAGTCTTTTGTTGTGTGCATGTCATCACATTTTATCTTTACACTACTTAGTATCATTATCATTTAATTCCCACCTATTTGTCTTGGGATGGATCGGGTGGGTGAGATGAAGCTGGTGACCCTCACCCCTACACTGCTGCCCCTCCTCCCGCCCCCATTGGTCTCTAAACCATTCTCCCCACATGGAAACATGCTGCCTACACTGGAGCCCTCAGGGGACCCAGTCACCCCAAGTGACCTTCTAGAACCATTCAGTGGTTCACAAAGTGCCAGTCGATAAGGTGGTCCTGTCAGTCCCCCACAACACCCCCACAAAGGATCTTATCTCCAGACTCAAGACTCAGTTACCCCTTCCCCTTCTCCCCCCACCCACCCTGCCCAGCCCTAGATTCTCATTCCCTGTGCCTGAGATCAGAGCCCGGCCCTGAGGCCAAAAGCAGGGTACCTCAAGCAGATCCACAGGCTGACCCCAGGAACAGGCCATCCCCACTGCCTGACCCCTGCTGCTGCCTTCAGGATAAACAGCGCTGTCGGGGTCCAGGTGCTCATTTGGGTGGCAGCTGCGGTTGTGTTCACACCAGGACAGCAGAGAGGAGGGAATTACAGCAGAAACTGTCTGGCCCGCAAAACCAAACAGAATTACTCTCTATATTTTGATGGCAAAGGCTGCTGACATCTGGTCTAGAGCCCAGTGAAGACCCCAACCTCAGGCCCTGGAGTGAAGACACCAGACTGCTGAGCCTCATGGCTGGCCACAGACCTCAGACCAGGCTCTCCAGTCTCCTCCACAGGTCCTGACTGGGGCAGGACCCCACCACACAACCACACTACAGGGATGGCAGACATATACAGAGATGGGGCAGAGTTAGGCAGAAGGGAGGAAAAGAGAAGAGAGGGGAGGAGAGGGGAGGGGAGAGGGTGGGGACAGAGACATAAGAGAGAGGAGAGAGAGACTGAGAGGAGATGGGGAGAGAAAGAGAAAATCATATGATGCTGTCAAAAAGACCAAATAAATGAGGCACCAATGGCTCATACCTGCAATCCTAGCTACTCAGTGACAGAGAGAGAGAGAGAGGAGAGGAGGGAGGGAGAAAAAGAAGGAGGAGGAGGAGGAGGAAGAGGAGGAGGAGGAGGAGGAGGAGAAGGAGAAATAAGCCAGGCATAATGGCTCACACCTGTAATCCCAACTACTCAGGAGGCTGAGATCTGTGGATAGCAGTTCAAAGCCAGCCTAGGCAGGAAAGTCTGTGACTCTTATCTCCAACAAACTACCAGAAAACCAGAAGTGGTGCTGTGGCTCAAGTGGTAGAGCACTCGCCTTGAACTGAAGAGCTAAGGGACAGCGTCCAGGCCCAAAGCTCAAGCCCCAGGACTGGCACAAGAGAGAGACAGAGACAGAGAAGGAGAAGGAGGAGAAAGAGACAGAGACAGAGGCAGAGAGACTGGAAATAGTTTCAAAAGCAAAATGGCAAAACTAGGAAATCAGTGATAGAAGGAAGGTAGCAGAGAGAATTAGACATGAGGAAGTGGAGCATGGAGAGAAGAGGCCCTGGGGAGGTAGAGAGAGCTACTAGGGGTAGTTGTGGAGGAAGGACTTGTGGATTTCTCCGTCTTAACCCCTCCAGGGACCAGGATCTGGTTAGATTCAGGGCAGTCAGAGGAAGTGCATCCTCGGCTACTCTCACAACCGTAGACCAAAGGAACACTCTTGGTTTCACAACTTGGTGGCACCTGCCACCTAGCGGTCAGAGGTAAGAACTGCTGCTACACAGCCTCCCATCCACTGGGCAGTGTCCCAGGAAAAGAATTTTTTCCTCCAGAAAGGTCCTCAAGACTAAGAAACCACCTAGAATTCAGAGACAGGAGTTCAGAGCCAGGGTGAACACCCTACCCAGACTCTACTCCCTGGAGGGTCAGGGAAGGAAATGCTTAAGGCCCCAGAATCCCAGAATCATCCTCCCATTAATGGTGGGGTAGGAGGAGAGGCTCATGGCAGAGACCAGGTCTGATTCCTGGGGTACATCACCATACTGTCACAACGTGTGTGTGTGTGTGTGTGTGTGTGTGTGTGCGCATGCGCGCACGCACGCACGCGTTCTGGTTGTTATTGGAGCTTGAACTCATGGACTGGGCTCTTGTCTCAGTTTTTTTCTTTTATCCTCAGATCTCAGTTTCCTGAGTAGCTGCAATTACAGGCATGAGCCATTGATGCCTGGCAAGAGATGCAGTCTGGAAGGACAGAGCAGTGGGCTGTGAGAATACACCTGGGTTCTACTCAGGCCAGCAGGCCCTAGCTGCTCTCCCCAACCCTCACCCTTACCTCCAGCCTTCCATGGCCCAGCTCCACCCCCATCGACTCCCCCCATTCCAGCCAGGACAGCAAGAGCAAGCCCAGGATGGGCCTTTCCATGGAGGACTCAGCTGCTCACTGAACTCACCAAAGACACTGAGCAGAAAGTCAGGAGGGCGAGGAAGGTGGTTTGGGGAGAGTCCCTGACTGCGGACAATGGTATGGTTTGACTTCCTCCACTTTTACCTCGTGGTCCTTGTGTCCCCCTTCACTGAGCAGGAAGAATCTGCAGACAGGACGGTTTCTAAGTCCCCTTTGACCTCCCACCTCCCCCAGATTAACCTTTCCTCACCAGGATCTGCCTGCGTCATCCTGCCACCACCCACTGGGTCCTCACAGTGTCCGCCCCCCGGAGGTCTCACTGAGCCTGGACATTGGCTAGTTTGTGAGGCCCCGCCCCCACGCCTAGCTACGGCCCGCCCCAACACAACTCATCCCGCCCCACATGCGCGCCTTGCTCCACCACGCCCCCAGCTTAGCCAGCCCTCGCTCCAGCTGTCAGTCCTCCCAGGCCACGCCCACACTCCTAGCCAAGCCCCCAGGTGTCCGGCTCCCAAGCCACTCCCACATGCCTGGCCCGGACACGCCCTGTGCAGGCACTCCAGCCACGCCCACCTGCCTAGCCCTGCCCTGTGCCAGCTCAGGCCACGCCCCCAAGCTACCATCTGTTCCTGTCCACAGCCTGGTCCAGGGAGCAGGCCCCGCCCCGGGGGTGTGGCTTGCTGTCAACCCTCCGCCCCCTTTCACTTCCCCTCCCGCCACCTGCCCAGCACCTCCAGACCCCAAGGGCGTCCTCGGCTAGCCCCAAGGGTCCCAGGCTCGGTTTCCCCTTTGGTAGTCCACATCGGCACAGCCCTGTGCCCTTCCCCACCTGCCTGCCCCTGGCCAGGGCAGACTGCGATCCGCTGGATGGGCAAGGGTCTGAAAGCCAGACAAAGACAGGAGACACTGGTGTGATGCGTATTTGGCTTTACTAGGAGTGGGGAGAAGGTGGCGTTCAGGGGTTGTTGGTCATAGTGTCCTCTATCCATTGCTTGTACTTGAAAATGTTGGTGAACAAGGGCGGGCTCTCCGGGACACCACAGGGGATCATGCCCCAGGACATGATGCCTTGCAGCACCCCATTGCAGACCAGGGGGCCCCCCGAGTCTCCCTGGGAACAGGAATCAAAGACAGTGAGAAAGGTCTGTGGACCAGGCCTGAAGACAGGGTTCCAACACAGGGCGGGAGGTGTGGGGATGGGGATCCCCAGGGGAAGGCCACAGGGTCCAGCTGGAGAGGCCAGAGCAGCTGGGTGGCCCTCCCCTCCCAACTCATCTCCCAGCCCCCTTCTCCCCACCCCCACCCCCAGGAAGCTTTCTGGGACCAGGCAGAACACACAAGCCACAGGGGACACTGTGGTGTGGAAGAGGTTGCAGTGTTTGCCAGGATGGGCGTTCAGGAAGAGAGGCATTGGGGGGTGGGAGCTATGCCTGGACCCCAGTTCGGAATCTGAATCTCCTATCCCAGCCCACCCCAGGGGGCTGAAAGGTCAAACCATGATGGAGAAGTCACAGAGACCCCACGGCGGTGCCGCTTACCACACAGGTGTCTACAGCATTTTTCAAGCTCCCTGCACACAGCATGAACTCTGTCACTTCCTGGGGGTGCGCTTTTTCACAATCTTCTCTCGGCAGAAGCTGTACCTCCAGGCACTGGAGGTCATCTGGGAACTTGACTGTGGCCAGGGTGCAAAAAATGGCTGTTAGTTCCCCCACCAGGGCGTTTCCACTCTCCCTCATACCCCAAGGCTGGCTTACAATTATTTATATCCAGAATGCTCGCTCCAGTGGTGATGCTGCCCCATCCGGAGGTAATGCAGCTCATGCCTGTCTCTGCTTCCTGGGTGGGCATGACGGCGGGCTTCACAGCGTCAGTGAACTGGACCTGCTCCTTCAGGCGGAGGAGCATCAAGTCGTGGCTGTAGTCCAGTCCTGGAACACGGTGGTGTATTTCAGTATAGCTCATGTTGAAGCCTGGGTGCGGGAAGCTGCCGCTGACGTGGACGAATTGAGCCGTGGCCTCATCTGAAAACAGGTTGTGACGACCCAGCCAGACCTGGTAATTGCTGGGGGAGGGGGTAATGGAGGGAGTAAAGATGGAGGGGGAGCTGGGGCAGGGACCCTGGGGCAGGGGGTACAGAGGTCCCAACGAGAGACAGAGGCAGAGAAACGGAGGAGAAGGACATGGACATCACTAGGGAAGTTGAGTCAGCTAGGGGAAAAACAGAAGGGGAGGAAGGGTGGGAAAGGCAGAGATAGAAGATAGAGGTACAGTGGTGGAGGGTGAGAGGCAGAGGGGGACAGTGGGAATCTAGGGGACAGGAAGGAGGGGATGAGAAGGAGACAAGACAGAGGCCATGAAAGAGACAGAGGAGGAGAAGGGAGGGGAAGAGGACAGCAGAGGGAGGGGAGGGGTGAGGGGAGGAGGGCCAGGGCCCAAGTTGCCCAACCACAGCTGGGACTGGGCTGAGGGCTTCCCAGCAAGCAGGGCCTGGCCTGAAGCCCAAGGTCTGTCCCCTCCTCCAGAGCCCTGCTCCTGCACCCCTACTCCACTCTCCTCCCTCTCCTTCCTCCCTCAGTTGCTCTCACCCAGCTCCAGCCTCTCCAGGCTCCCCTGAGGCTCTGCAGGGTGGACAGAAGGGATGGGGGGAACAGAGGGAAAACCTTCCTTCTCACACAGTTGAAGAACAGCCTTTCCTTTTCTCAGGGGTGCCCAGGGGTCCACGCTGGGAGTGTGGTCAGCAAAGAGGGAAGAGGAGGACAAGTGAGGCAGAGACCCAGAGACACAGAGGGGACAGAGGCAGGGACACCACACCCAAGAGAGATGGAAGAAAGACAGACGCCCAAGGATACCATGGAGAGACAGAGGCAGACACGGGGGTGGGGGGCATGGACAGGGGGCCCACCCAGCGCTCCCTCTCACTGTCCAGCACCCCTGCAGGCCCTCCCTAGCCCCTCAGCCCCCAGCCTGGCTTGAAGGGTTCTGGAAAGTCCCTAGCTGCTTTCTCCTGGAACGGAGCTGCCTTCCTCCCCCGGCCGCGGGCTCCTACTCACTCGCTGAAGCAGTGGGCAGCTGTCAGCACCCACTGGGAGTTCAACAGGACACCCCCACACTGGATTCTGTTAAAATTGTACACAGCCACCTGCCAGGGCTGGGAATGTTTTTCACACTCTGAGCCTCCGATGATCCGTGACTGGACATGGGGCGCAGCACCTGCAAAGGGTCAGCGGAGACCTGGGTTCAGGATTTGATGCGGGAAGAAGGTGCAGGGCCTGGGCTGGGTACATGGGGATGCAGCCCCAGGTCTCAGGAAGGACCTGAGGGTCGGGGGCGGCTGGTCCTGAGTGGGAGATGAGACCCAGGAGCCTGGGCAGACGATGCCACCACAGCATCTGGGATGTGGGTCTCTGGATTGGGCTAGACGTGGTCAGCTAGGCAAGGATAGTTAGAATTCGGGGCTCCCAGGTCAAACGGCAAGGGCAAGAGCAGGGCCAAGGCTGGAAGACGGGTCCTGGAGGGGTCATGTCAGGGTGATGGGGCTATGAGAACAGACAGTGGTTGGGATGGCGGCGCATGCGCAGGGGCGCTGTGGTCGGGATGGGTGGCGCATGCGCAGAGGTCCTGAAGGGGGAGGGCGAGGGGCGCTGCTCAGGGAGATGGGGTTCATGGCCTGAGCACTAGAGAAACTTGAGGGCATTCTCAGACAAGCACAGAGAATGGGGTTGAGTCAGGCCCAACCACCAAGGAGACAGGAGAGGAGGGAGTTGGAATCACATGTTGGGGTGCCTAGGAGGGCAGCAGGAGGCCCTGGCTGGGTCCCAGAAAACCAGAGCTGTGCAGATGGGGGGCAGTATGCAGGTGGGGAGAGCCAGAGCTTGTGGAGGATGAGTTGTAGAAGGAAGGAGGGTCTGGGGGTGTTGGCTGGGGGGAGACTGGGGCTCTGCATGGAGCAGAGCGTGGGACAAGGAGGATATTTGCGGACTTCCCCATGTGAGACGGGGAGCCTTCTGGTGATCCCCACCAGTTAGTGTGGGGAGCAGGATGGTCCGCTGGATTGTGGGATGTCAGAGATGAGGTGACATCAGCCTGCGGAAGACACTGACCGCTGGGGTGGGAAAGACACTGGGTGTGCTGAGATTTGGGGGAGCCACAGGCTCAAGGGTCACAGGAAAATCAGGGGTGGCAGTGGATCCAGGGTTAGGGGTTCCTTGGAAGCATTGGCAAACTCCTAAGAGACAGACAGATGGCCCAAGCCCTCCCTTTTGCTTCTGGCTGGAGAGAGGAGAAGGTTCCAGGGCAGAGGAGCCCTGGGGGGGCGGGGGGGGGGTCGATGGTCTAGGGTGGTCTGTGGGCTGAAGTCTCAAGTAGATGAGAAAGACTTACAGGAGTGAAGATGCGGGATCCAGGACCTCAGCCCCCTCCCACAGGCCCCCCACGCTCTCACCAGTCCCCCCCAAAAACAGGATGAGGCACAGAACCAGGAGCCACATGATGGCAGAGGCGTCCAGGGGCAGGCTAGGAACTGGGAACCTTGTGGAACCTTTAAAGGCCCTCATTGTCCCTCAGAGTCCCACCCCTACCTGGTGCTGGCCAGGCCCCACCCCTACTCTGGAGGCCAATGTCGCCCCCATTCCCTCCCCACCATGGAGGAAGGACCAGTTGTCTGCAGGCCCTGTCCAGGGTCCGCCCAGGCCAGGCCTTGCTCTGGTCTGTAGAGCAATAAAGGCCAGGCAGGGGAGGACACAGAGGGTGGAGGATTAACCAACACATACACACAAACACACACACACACACACACACACACACACACACTCACATACACACACAAAGCTCCAAGTAAGGCTCCACCCCCGCCCCAAGTCCCCTCAAACAGGCAGCCAGGGCTCTCATTTCCTTTATCCTGTGGAGTTGAGATGGATCCAAGCTTCCCCTGGTGGGGCCCACGTGGGAACCACCATGATGAACCCCTCCACTCCCCTGTCTTGAACGCAGGGAATGATGGCTCATGCCTGTAGACCCAGCACCATGCTATCAGCTACAGCTGGCCACACAGAGCCCAGCCTGCCCAACACAGGGCGCTATGCAACACCACAGAACATGGGACCCTGGTGGCTTCCTCCTATGGGTCCCCACTCTCTACACTGTGGTTCATGGCACTCTGTCTCCTTGAAGCCCAGCAACACACACACACACACACACACACACACATATGCCTCAACACAAGGGCACATTTTGCATGTCCATATCAAGCCCCCATCTTCCTCCTGCAGTCATAGAGAAGTGGACCTGGAACCTGGTGGAGCCGAGGACACAGATCAGATGGGCAAGGGTCATTAAGGAAGGACGAGGGAGTTATCCTGTAGGGAAAGGTGGAACATGCATGTTGCATGGAGAGAGGTCTCCAGCAGCCTCTCCTGCTTCTCTAGAGCAATCACAACAACAACAATAACAAATGATGATGATGATGATGTATTTGTTGTGGGCTACCAAAGAGACTTAGCAAGTGGTCTTAGAAATGGTGTGCCTAGGAGAACAGCTATGTTTAAAGTTCATGACGATAAACACAATGTGTCCCTTATAACAGACACAATGTTTAATGTCCAGTATAATGGCATGAGGTATTCCTTCAGATCTAATTTGTTTGTGCTCCAGACAGCAAGATACTATCTCTCAGCAGGAGAAATCCTGGACAGGGCTGCTCGCTGCCTCCTTCCCTTGTAAGATGAACGACTCTTCATCTCTGATGCCTTACCACTGGGGCAAGTTGTTGTACGTGCGAAATCTTCCTGGAAGCTCCTGGTCTCTATTTGACCTGGGGCTGAGAGGGGCAACACGTAGTCAGCAATGCCACAGTGCCCACTGTGCCAGGAGCGGGAAAGCCTCTGGACCCAGTATCTGTTGTGCTCCACCTGTGTCTCTCAGACCATGGGATGTTACCTGATTTGTTTGCAAGTCAATAAAATCTCAAACTCTTCAAGAGTTCTTCGCAAACAGTTGGGCACTGCCAGCTGGAAATGGAGATGAGAGGCAGAAAACAAAGCTGGGTACTCAAGAAAAGCTGGATCTTGCTGGCTCCTTCTGGATTATTCCAGACAGAAACTCTTCCTACTTACTGTTAAAGAAAATTTCCCATCACCGGTTTTCCCCCCCACACCCTCATCCTGCTGCCACGGTTGGAATTACATAAATCAAGACAGCCCAGCTTCCTGGAGGGCCCAAGATAAAGGCCAAGTGTGTCCCATAGCCTGTCAGATACAGGCTACATGCACCTGCCTCAAGATCTTTGGTAGGACAACTCTCCATCTTCTATCCCAGACCTCCTCCATCCGCTTCTTACCATCTGAGTCTTCCATATGCCTTCAGTCCAGTTCCCTACAGTGCCTTCACCTTAGCAGCAAACTCTGATTTATCCATTGCCATCCAGACACTGAAATATAAGATTCTGGGTTTGATTTCCAGCAACCTCAGCCCCATGTCTATGAAACTGGAATGTTTTCTTCAGGACAGACACAGAAACTTTAACTCTTTATGCCATTGAGCTGGATTCTGAAGCTCTGAACTCATCTGTCTTCCTTCTCTCCATGTTGGCCAGAACAATTAGGAGCTACTGTCTTATCTCATTGTAGTTATTAATGTTAAAAATATCGATTTCACGGTCTTCTACATGTGACTTTCTGGATTTTGCCTCTTGTTCATTAGGACCCTCCCCGTGGTAATATTGTGTATGTCTCCATGTTTGTCATGGGTTTTCAGTGCTGATATTGTTACAGAAAACTGAGTCATGGGCTGGGAAGGTGGCTCAGTGGTAGAGTGCTTGCCTTGCATGCATGAGACCCTGGGTTCGATTCCTCAGCACCACATAAGCAAAAAGAAAAAAGCCGGAATGGCACTGTGGCTCAAGTGGTAGAGTGCTTACCCCCCAAAATTCCACCCCTGTAGCATCAATCTAAGTTGCAAAATATAGATAAGTGATGTGTGTTTCAGACATGAGGAAGAAGATTTTTTTTTTGGTTGGATGTGGGGCTTGAATTCTGGGCCTGGGTGCTGTCCCTCAGTTCTTCAGCTCAAGGCAAGCACTCTCACACTGGAGCCACAGCACCACTTCCAGTTTTCTGAGTGGTTTATTGGAGATAAGAGTCTCATGGACAGGGCTGGGAAGGTGGCTCAGTGGGAGAGCGCTTGCCTTGCATGCTCGAGGCCCTGGGTTCCATTCCTCAGCACCACATAAGCAAAAAGAAAAAAGCCGGAATGGCACTGTGGCACTGTGTCTCAAGTGGTAGAGTGCTAGCCTTGAGCTGAAGAGCTGAGGGACAGCGCCCAGGCCCAGAGTTCAGGCCCCACAACCGGACCCAAAAAAAAAAGAATCTCATGGAGTTTTCTGCCTGGGCTGGCTTTGAATTACAATCCTCAGATCTCAGCCTCCTGAGTAGCTAGGATGACAGGTGTGAACCACCAGCTCCCTGCTTGAGGAAGAATTCTTTCTTCTCCCAGAAAACTATCCTTTTTTTGTTTATAAGGCCATATCTGATTGGTTGAGTTCCTCAGACATGGAGGGCAAGGTACTTATGTGAATTGTTTTTCTGACATATCTTCAGTCTCTTTCCTTGGTTCATCTGGTTACATTTTTTTCCAATATTGATTATGTTTTCAAAGAATCAAATCTCATTGACTTCTTATGTTGTTCTTTTCTCATTTGGTTAATTTTTATCCTTCTCTTTATGATTTTTCCCAGCTACTAACATTGTGTTTGTTCTTTCTGTAAGACCTTAAAGTTCATCAATAGGTTATTTGTGAACCACTCTGATTTTTTTTTTTTTTAGGGTCAGTTGTGGGGCCTGAACTCTGGGCCTGGGCGCTGTCCCTCAGCTCTTTAGCTCTTTACCACTTGAGCCACAACACCACCTCTGGCTTTTTCTGCTTATGTGGTGCTGAGGAATTGAACCCAGGGCCTCATGCATGCGAGGCAAGCACTCTACCACTGAGCCACCCGATTTTTTTTTTAATGTAGGCACTTGTAGCTCAAAATTGTGCTCTTAGTACTGTACAAACTCTAAACTGCACAAACTTAGAACTTACATTCTGCTAAGCTGTGTATTCATTCATGTTTGATTCTGTGGAAATTTTTTACATCTCTTCCTTTATTTCTAAAATAACCCACTGACGGTTTTTGTAACTACCTTCTATTTTAATCAAAAGAAGTGTTTCAATCTTAATCCTTCTTATATACAATTTTATTGTTGTTATAGAGGTGTTGTACAGAGGAGTTACCATTTCATAAGTGGGTAATGAGTACCGTTTTTCTAACAATGTCACCCCTTCCTTTGCTTTCCCCCAGTTTTTCCCCTCCCATCCCTGCCCATAAGTCACATAGGTCATTTTTCCCATAGTGTCTACTGAATAGCATGATTGCATTTGCATTCTTGCCCCAGTGATAATTTTCTAAAAGACGCTGTTCAGTCTCACCTACATATGTAGTTTCTGTGACTTTTTGTTATTGATTTCTACTTCCATTCTGACCTGTCAAAAGATACAGGAAATTATTTCAAACTTTGCTTTATGTCTTAAAATGTGATTTGGTTCAGAGGAAGTCTATGGGCTGTTGAGAAAAACAAAAAAGATGCACCCTACAGTTGTTGGGTAAAATATTCTATAGATGTTGTTAAGTCCCTTAAGGTACAGTTTGATGGTGAAGTTTCTTGGGGTTTTTTTTCTGGACAATTCACAATTCTGGAGAATCCACAATTCTCAAGTGTTTTTCTGCTCAGTCAGTAGAAGGAGGAAGCCGGATGCTTTATCTAAGACTCATAGAGATGTGGGGAAAAGGGCATCTTCCATTCTCCTATTTCTAAGATTTCTGTGTGGTTCTTTTTTAGAATCTCTACCTCATTATTTAACAGTTATTTCATATTTTAACAGTTATTTCATATCCTGCAACATCTTCCTTAATTAATTCCCCCTTACCTCTGAATCTTATGGGGAGATCAGAACAATGGGGGAGGATTCTGTCCACACAGTGGTGAGTTCTACGGGAGGAGGCACCTCGGATGGAAAATCCTCCATCTTACAAGGAGAGGAGGCTGCACATCCCTGCCTCCTATCTCTCCAAGTAGAAGATAGTATCTTTGTTTCCTGAGCACAAACAAGTTGTGCCTGTAGGAACATATTATACCATCATACTGGACGTTAAACATTACGTCTGTTATAAGGGACACATTGTGTTTACCATGCCGAACTTTAAACACAGCTGTTCTAGTAGGCACACCATTTGTAAGACACTTGCTGCCACGCCTTCTTGATAGACAACAACAAATACGTTAGATGGTTGCTGTTGCTGCTCCTGCTGCTGCTCTGAAGTCATAAAAAAACATGAGAGGCTGGTGAAGACCTTCCTCCCAGAGCCACGCAGTGTGCGTGTTCCGCCTTTCCTACAGACAATTCACAGTTCCTACCCCAACACTCATCATCTATCTGATCTGTGTCCTCTAGCCTACCCAGTTCCTTATGATGGCAGAAGAAGGTGCAGATTTTGTGTGGATATCGTGGACTCAAGAAGTAATGGGCCAAAAGTCCAAAAGTTACACACTTTCTTTCAGGCCCGGACTTGAACCACTATCTTCTGGATCTCAGCCTTCCATGAGGCCCTTCTTTTGACTCTAATTTCTATCACTTCACTTATGGATGTTTACAGTTTGATGTTTGTATGTGTAAGACGTGAGTTAGTATTGGGTTAGGTTAGGATAGGTTAGGTTAGATTAGGTTGGATTGGATTAAGTTAGGTTGGATTGGGTTAAGTTGGTTGGGTTAAGTTAGGCTGAGTTTAGTAACATTGGGTTAAGTTGTATTGGGCTGGTTGGTTGTGTTAGGTTAAGCTGGGTTAAGTTAGGTTGAGTTGGATTCAATTGTGTTAGTTGGGTTGGGATGCGTTAGGTTAAGTTGGGTTTGGGCTGGGTTGGGCTAGTGTAGATTAAGTTCAGTTAGGGTTAATTGGGTTGGGTTGGGTTAGGTTAAATTGGGTTGGGTTAGGTTGAGCTTTTAGCTTGAGCTGGAGTTGTCCTGATGGCATTGGATTAGATGGTGTTCAGTTGAGGTGAATTGAGTTTTATACAATTGAGTGGGGTGCATTGTGATGAATGAGTTGAGTTGGGTTGATTGGTGTGGGGTTAGCTTTGGTGAGTTGAGTTGGGTTGATGGGTGTGGGGATACTTTGGTGAGTTGAGTTGGGTTGATGGGTGTGGGGATGCTTTGGTGAATTGAGTTGGGTAGATTGGTGTGAGCTGGCTTTGGTGAGTTGAGTTGGGTTGGGTTGAACTGGGCTGGGGCTGAGTTGTGGATATGGACAGTTGTGGAGATGGGACCCAGGGCCTCAGGCTGAGACTCGTCACTCCACACACCATCAATCACCTATAGGAAGATACAGCTCAGATTCCCAGGCAGAAATATCCCACAGTTTTACCCCCGTCTTCCTGGCCTCCACTTGTTAGTATCTGCATGCACTCTGGTCTTGTTCCTCATCCTAGGTAATTTTTCCTTTTTTTTTTGTAATTTGTGGAACCTGAATTCTAGGCCTGGGCACTGTGCCTCAGCTCTTCAGCTCAAGGTGAGCACTCTACCACTTGAGCCACAGCACCACTTCTGACTTTTTTCTGCTTATGTGGTGCTGAGGAATCGAACCCAAGGTCTCATGCATGCAAGGCAAGCACTCGACCACTGAGCCACCTTCCCAGTCCATCATTCTAGGTAATTTCAAAGAAGACGCTATGGAGTTCTCATGCAGCTGGAGCACATGATCTAGTTTTGAAGAAACAACTGGAATTAGCCACTTATTGAGAATCTATGACACTGTATTTCAAGAATGGGGTGAAAAGATAAAGGTCTTGTGCTTTGACTCTGTGAGGTGCAGGGATGCGGGCATCTCACAGCTTCAGTGCAAGTATTGGAGGGGGTACCAAGGTGCTATGTCTCAGGCAGCTCTCAGAGATATGTTCCCTGGCTGGCAGCGATCACAGTCTCTGTCCCCCTGGGGCTTCGCCTCTGGGAAAGCCTCCAGTGTGAGGAGTGCCCTGGAGACACCAGGTGTGCCTCGTTTCTTTGTGCCCTTCATGACATTAATGCCCAAGGGGGGTGTCCACACCCAGAACCTGGGCAGAGCCTCAGCCAGCTTCTACGCAGCCAGCGCAGCAGAGGAGGGGCCCACAAAGGATAAAAGCTTTTAAAAAGTCTCCCCAGCTCTCAGCTCAGCACCTGACTGTCCACGGACACCACCACGGCCATGTGGGTGCTGGTCCTGTGCTGGGCTCTGTCCCTGGGGAGGTCAGGTAAGCCAGAGGGAGGGAGGGAGGGAGGGAAGGCTCCCTGTGGTCCCAGGGCCCCTACCTTCTAGAAGTCTAGCCCTCTCCTGCCCACCTCCCCAGACTGGTCTCCAGCCACTTCCCCCACTCTCAGGCTCCCCCAGAAGTCCTTCCCTAGTCTCTCCACATGCTGGAACCTTGGCGGTCCTCATCCCATCACCAGGCCCCGGCTCTCTTCCCACTTGCCATGGAACTTTCTCCTCTCCCTGTGCTAACAGTTGGAGTCCCCCAACTCTTTTAACAACTCCCTCTGTTCAGAGGAATATTCTGGAACCCAGAGTATCCCCATGTGGACCTGGGCTCCTGAGGAGAGTCACAGGAACTGAGGAATTCCCACGTTGCCATGGTGACGTCTGGGGTCCTGCTCAGCCCTCAACTCTATCCTGAACTTGGAGTCCATTCAGAATCCCACCCTACAAGCCCAGGCAAATCCCTGCCCTCCCCGTCGCAAGCCCTCCCCACTGAGATCTGCAAAACCAAGTGCCCCCCAACCGTCCCCTCTTCCCAGCAGCCCTCGCTCCAACCCCTGACCTCCGGTCACAGTGTGGCTCTCCCACTCCCCTGATTCATTCTGGGCCCACAGGTGCCACGCCCCACATCCAGTCCAGGATCGTCAGAGGCTGGGAATGCCTGAAACACTCCCAGCCGTGGCAGGTGGTTCTAGTCCACTCAGGGAAGATCAAGTGTGGGGGCGTCCTGGTGAACCCCCAGTGGGTGCTCACAGCCGCCCACTGCATCCAAGAGTGAGTGGGGCCTGGGAAAGGGGGAGTGGAGGGCTGGCTTTGCCTGGATAGCCTCATGGGGGCCCAGCACCTGAGGGAGGGGACAGGCCAAGCCCCGTGGCCTGGGAGAGGCAGCTACAGTCCAGGACCATCTCCAGGACCATGCCTGGGGCTCACACGTCTCTCCTCCTCGCTGCCTCTCCGGGTCCCTTGGGGTCTGGCTCTGCCTGGGTCTTTCTACCACTGTGCTTCCATTTCTTTCTCTCCTTTCCCCATCTCAACATCACCCATCTGTCTGTCTGTGTCCGTGTCTCCTACCTGTGTCGCTACATGTGGCCTTCCCTGCATCCAGCCCCCCAACGGGTCCATGCCCATCTATCTCCCTCTAGGTCTGTTTCAGTTACTCTCCATCTCTACTTGCCAGATTCCCAGGATGGGCCCAAGAGGGACCCCAGAGAAAAGAATAAACGTCCCCAGGGAAGCCTGGGAGAGGAAGAAGAGGGAGGAGGAAGGAGAGGGAAGAAGGGCGCCCGAGGTGGGGACCCCACCTAGGACTTCAAGCCAAGCCCCACATGCTAGGAAGCCCTCAGTCCAGTCTGGCTGCAGCTGAGCAGCTCAGGCCCTGCTCCTCCTCCCTCACCCCTCCCCTCCCTACCTTTGCCCTGCTCTTCCCCTCCCTTCTCCTGCTGTGTCTCTCACATGCGCTTTGTCTCCTCACCCCCCTTCCTGCTCCCTCACCCTCCACCTCTGTAGCTCTGTTTATCTCTTTGTGCCTTTCACACCCTCCTCTCCCCTTCCTGTTAGCCCCCCACCCCTCCCCACCACCCTCACGCTGACTTGATTTCCTCAGCTGTGTCCTTCCCTCCCCCCTCCCTCTGTTTCTCCCTCACTTCCTCTCGGTCTCTCCTTGGGACCCCTCTACACCCCGGTGAGGCCCCTACCCCAGCTCCTCCTCCACCCTCACCCCCTCCATCCATTTCCCATAGCAATTACACTGCCTGGCTGGGTGGCACCAACCTGCTGGACATTGCAGAAGAGGGTCAGCACATCCCCGTCAATGCCAGCTTCCCTCACCCGCAGTACAACATGAGTCTGGTAAACAACTACACCCTAGACCACAGCCAGGACCCCAGCCAGGACCCCAGCCACGACCTGATGCTGCTGCGCCTGCTGCACCCAGCCAGGATGACCAGCGGGGTGCAGTTCCTGGAGCTGCCGCTCTTCAGGCCAGCCGAGGGGACCGTGTGCACCATGCCGGGCTGGGGCAGCATCCAGCAGGGCCCGGACACATGTAAGCGCCTCCCAGACCCTCACTCACTGGTGGAGGGGGTGGGATAGACGTATAAAATAGCCTTCGAGGTGCCCACAGCCTTTTTCCTCCCCACCCTGCAGACGTGCAAACATACAAACTGCAGTGCGTAGAGCTGCAGCTTCTCAATAACCAGTGGTGCACACACATCTACAGCAGCAAGGTGACAGACACCATGATCTGCGCCGGAGGCTTCCAGAAAGAGGGCGGAGGCCCCTGCGTGGTAAGCCGCCCCTCATGTCCTCAGCACCCACCTACCCCATCCCTGGCACACCTCACTGCCCCACCCCTCCATCCAGCACGTCACCATTACTGATCACACTCACGGTGCTGTCCCAGGTCCTGATCCATTCTGATGGGAACACAGAGAGAAACAGGGAGCTCACCACAGACATGGAGCAGTTCAGGGGGTGACAGTTAAGGGGCAGGGAAGAACCAAAGCAGTGGAAAGGAGGCACCGCAGGCCTGGGTACCCAGGGAGAGGGCCAGAGGGCAAGGGGCAGCTGGGGGCCCGCACAACTGGGTCAGGGGGCAGAAGGGGCAGAGAAAGTGAGTAGGGGCCGAGGCAGGGCAAGGCCCAGGTCTGGGCTCGCCTGTGCCCTCTGGTGGTGGTGTGGGGACCAGGCTGCAGGAAGCAAGGGCTGGAGGGAGGGCAACAGTGCTGCCCTGGCTCCCCCATCCCTGATGAAGCCCCGTTGGGGTTTTTTGTTTGTTTTTAGCCAGTTGTGAGGCTTGAACTCAGGCCCTGTCCCTGACCTCTTTTTTTTGCTCAAAGATAGCCCTCTACCACTTTGAGTTACAGCCCCACTTCTGGTTTTCTGGTGGTTCATTGGCAATAAGAGTCTCACTGACTTTCCTGCCCAGGCTGGCTTTCAACCATGATCTTCAGATCTTAGCTTCCTCAGTAGCTAGGATTACAGGCATGAGCCACCAGCGCCTGGCTAGGAGCTGGGTTTTGATGTCTCCTCCCAATGAGGAGGACCCTCTGCCAGAACCCCATCTTCTTGCTCTGGAGGGGCAATGTCTGAATGTGTACTCGCTCTCTCTCTCTCTCTCTCTCTCTCTCTCTCTCCCTTCCCCCACCTCCCAGGGTGACTCTGGAGGACCGTTGGTCTGCAATGGCGTGATCCAAGGGGTAGCATCGTGGGGCCTTTCCAAGTGTGGCGTCTTTGGCTACCCGGGCATCTTCACCCGAGTGCAATCATATGTGAAGTGGATCGTAGACACCATGGAGGCCAATCCTTAAGTCCCACCTTGCCCATCCACCATTAAAACAGAATGTTAGCAAGCTCTGATATCCTCTGGTGTGTGGCTATGTCCTGGTCCTGGGGCTAGAACTCAAGGCCTGGGTGTTGTTCCTGAGCTATTTTTGCTGCAGAAGGGCTGAGTAGCAGCTGGATGAACCCTAAAACTAAAGAATGTGCCCACCAATGCTTACGTGGTGTCTCAGAAAGGGAGGAGAAAGAGATAGTGAGAGAAAAGAGAGAGGGGGGATGGAGGGAGGGAAGGAGGAAGGGAGAGGGGGAAGGAGGGAAGGAGGAAGGGAGGGAGGGAGGGAAGGAGGACATCTCAGCTCATGCTGACCTGGGAACAACGAGAAAAGGAGACTGAAGAGATAGGGACCACAGAAGGGCACAAGCAGCTGTGAGCTGGGAAGAGCTGTGGTCCCACATCTGGAGCCAGCGGTCTGCCCGTGGGATTCTTGGTGTGCATTTCCCCCACAGGACACCATAGGCAGAGACAGTGGTCATTTCTCTGTGAGGCATCTGAGTGCAAGTTTGCTGTCCCCACACTGAGATGAGCTGAGTCCTCCAGGATAAGGCAGGACACAGCCTCACCCAGGACCCCACCAATCTAACTCACAGCCCTGTGTGCCATAGCCTTACCCTCAGGCCCCTCAGCCGCCGCCTCTTATATCCCTTCCTCTGCACCACTCACTGCTGCCTCTACGTCCCCCTCTCCCTTCTCCCCCTCTCCCTCTCTCCCCCTCACTCCCTCTTTTCCCTCTCCCCTGGCATTCAGCACACATGGTCTCCACTGCTCTGTGTCAGGACCAAAGAACACTAGGCAGGGGACTGCGTGGAACCCTGAGATTTTATTATATGTGGAACCCTACAATTTTATTGTGAGAAAACAAACAGATTTGTGGGACTAGATTCTGGGTGTGAGAGTACGAGAATCAGAGTGCTCTGAATGTTTGAAAAGAACACATGAGCAGGGTGCCGATGGCTCACGCCCATAAACCTAGCTACTCAGGAGACTGAGATCTGAGGATAGTGGTTCAAAGCCAGCCCGGGCAGGAAAGGGCATGAGACTCATCTCCAAAAAACCACTCAGAAAACCAGAAGTGGCACTGTGGCTCAAGTGGTAGAGTGCTTGCCTTGAGCTGAAGAGCTGAGGGACAGCGCCTAGGCCCACAGTTCAAGCCCCACAACCAACACACACACACACATACACACACACACACACACACACACACACATGAACCAAGCCCATGGTGCTGACAGCTCAGAGGACACTGGGTCTTGAGAGGTGAAGAATTTGCTTGAGATTTAGGCACATGAGACTTTGTCTTCAGGGTCACGCTCTCTTGTCTAGCTCTAAACTTAAACGGAGGAGCCCTGAGCCACGGGCCCTGCCCCTGGGATTCGTCCAGCTGTATCCACAGAACAAGGAGTGCTAGGTTCTCCTCCTCCCTTGGCACAGCTCTTGGCGGAAGATGGCCAGGCCGAAGCAGCTCTGGCAGGACGCTGGCCAGCCTCGGGGTGCCAGCCAAGCAGGGGCAGGGTCCTGGGGCAGGGAAGGGCTTATAAGTCTCCTCTGGGAAGCTACTCAGCTCAGAGCTCGCCTCCTGCCCGGACACCTCTAATCACCATGTGGTTCTCGACTCTGTGTGTCATTCTGTCCCTGGGGAAGACTGGTGAGACAATGGGAACACAGGAGGGGGGGCCCTGGCACTCACTCTGCCCTCACCCCGAAGTCCTTCCCTCTATCTACCCTAGCCTCGCCCCTCCCACCCACTGCCCATCTTAGATCAGGTGCCAGGCTTGTGCATGTATCTCCCAACAGTCTATACTGCCAAACCTTCCCCAGCCCTCCCAGGAACTCCAGAACTTTCTTTCCTTTGGGCTACCAGTCACTTCATTAAAAGGGACCAAGTTGGAAGTCATCTTTGTCCTTGTGGGGCTCAAATCTTCCCAGACTAGGTGCAGGTGGCTCACACCTGTCATCCGAGCTATTCAAGGGGCTGAGATCTAAGGATCGGGGTTCCAAGTCAGCCTGAGCAGGAAAGTCCATGAGACTCTCATCTCCAATTAACTAGAAAAAAAGTTGAAAACAGAGCAGGGGCTCAAGTGGGTACAGCACCAGCCTTGAGCAAAATATCTACAGGATAGTGCCCAAGCTGAGTTCAAGCCCCAGTACTGGCACCAAAATAAAATAAAATAAAATCATGCCAGGACTGCCCTTAATCCTGCCAAGTTCTGCTGATCTTTCCCATGCGTGTGAGATTCTTAATTAACACTGGCTTGGAACGTACTATCCAGCTTCCAGTCTACCCCTTGGAAAACCCAGATCCTGCCAAACCCTTTCATCTTCCAAGAGTCATGGGATCTGCCAAAATCACAGCCCCTCTCAGCTGGCCATGAGACTCTTTGCCCCAGATCCTTCACAAACTGCCAGCCTGTGATCCCAGCACCTGAGAAACTGAGGCAGGAGAATCAAGGCCAAACTGGACCATATAGCATGACCCATCTCTGAAACAAAAACTAAAAACAAAACTCCTACACAGCCTCCCCTGCCTGTGTTCTGGGTGCCCACATCTTCCCCCACAAAAACTCTTTCTCACCGGGTGCTGGTAGCTCACACCTGTAATCCTAGCTACCCAGGAGGCCAAGATCTGAGGATAGTGGTTCAAAGCCAGCCCAGGCCGGAAAGTCCATGAGACCAATTAACCACCAGAAAACCAGAAGTGGCATGTGGTTCAAGCAGTAGAGTACTCGCCTTGAGCTAAAGAGCTGAGGGACAGTGCCCAGGCCCAGAGTTCAAGCCCCATGACCAACAACAACAACAACAAAAACCAAAACTATAAAGTCTCCCTCATTGGAACAGCCAGGAACCCACAAACACAGCAACTATCCAAATTCTGGGTCCTTTCCATCATCCTGTCCACAGCCAGTAATTGCCGCCCTGGTCCCTCACTCCCATATCCTTCCAAACCCACAGCTCTTCTCCCAGTCCAGTCCCCCCAGCCCTGCCAACTCTGGGTCCCCTTCTGCAGGTGCCGCGCCCTTCATCCAGTCCCGGGTCATAGGAGGCTGGGAGTGTGAGCGGCATTCCCAGCCCTGGCAAGTGGCTGTGTCTCACCATGGCCTGGCAGTGTGTGGGGGAGTCCTGGTGCACCCCCAGTGGGTGCTCACGGCTGCCCACTGCATCAAAGAGTGAGTAGAAGGCTGGGGGCATGGCTCAGGAGCACAGCACAGCCTCAGAAGCCTCCCAAAAATGACCAGGACCAAGGGACCTAGAGGAATAAGTTGGCAGTTCCCTGGGTGAGCTCATGTGAAGCTGGGGTGAGAGGGAAAGGGGGTGCTAAGCCAGGTGGGTCAGGGACAGGCTGAGCTGGATCTCCAGGTCCCTGGGTCTCTGGGTGTGTCTTCAGCGCTGTGCTTTTGGTTGACATCCTCCTTTTTTGGTCTGTATCCTTCTATCTCTGGATGACTCTGGTCTCTATCTCTGTATATGTCTTGGCATTTCTGTGGTCTTCTATCACTGTGTCCTCTCTTGTCTCTCTCTGTCTCCCTTCTCCTCATTCCTTTTTCCCTCTCTGCTGACTACACTCCCAGCGTGGACCCCAGGGCACCCCTGAGAAAAGGAAACCCCAACTGCGTGAGAGGGAAGGTTTTCCTCTGCCACCCCCACCCACCCCCACCATCCCTTCTGTCCACCCTGTAGAGCCCCAGGGGATCCTGGAGAGGCTGGAGCTGGGTGGGCGCAACTGAAGGGGGAGGAAGAAGAGGGAGGAGAGTGGAGTAGGGGTGCAGGAGGAGAGGAGCAGGGCGCTGGAAAAGGGGACCAGCCTCAGGCTTCAGGCCAGGCCCTGCCTGCTGGGAAGCCCTCAGCTCAGTCCATACTGGGCATCTCAGGCCCTGGCCCTCCTCCCCTCGCCTCTCCCCTCCCTCTGCTGTCCTGCTTTTCCCCTCCCTTCTCCTCTATCTTTCTCATGGCCTCTGCCTTGTCTCTTTTTCACCCCCTCCTTCCTGCCCCCTAGGTTCCCATTATCCCCCTCTGCCTCTCACTTCCCCTAGCCTCTCTCCTATGTTTATCTCTGTATGTATGTGTCTTTCACACCAACGCCCGGCTTACACGATTTTCCCAGATGTGTCTTCCCCCTCTTTTCTTTTTTCTTTTCTTTCTTTCCTTCCTTCCACCTTCCTTTCTTTCTTTCTGTCTTTCGTTCTTTCCTTTATTCTTTCCTTCTTTCTGCCAGTCCTGGGGCTTGAACTCAGGGCCCAGGCACTGTCCCTGAGCTTCTTTTGTTCAGGCTAACTGAACCACAGATCCATTTCCAGCCTTTGTGTATGTGGTACTAAGGAATCAAACCCAGGGCTTCATGCATGCTCAACAGGCACTCTACCACGAAGCCACATTCCCAGCCCGTCCCTGTTTCTCACCGACTCTCCCTGGGACCCTCCTGGCACCCCTGCCCCATCTCCCCACGCCTTCCCTTACCCCTGCTCCTCCTCGCAGCACTAGCCAGGTCTGGCTGGGTCGCCACAACCTGTTGGAGGATGAAGACTCGGCGCAGCGCGTCGCAGTCAGACACAGTTTTCCACACCCGCTGTACGACATGAGCCTCCTGGAGGGCAGAGACCCGGGCTCAGACTCCGACGGCAGCCACGACCTGATGCTGCTCCGCCTGTCGGCGCCTGCCAACATCACCGACGCCGTCCAGGTCCTGGGCCTGCCCACCGAGGAGCCCTCGCTAGGGAGCACCTGCTTCGCCTCAGGCTGGGGCAGCATCCATCCCCAAATATGTGCGCCTGCCCCCCACCCGGCCACCTAGATCTGAGACCTGGAGACACTGCGGGGGGGCGGGACTGGCGGCTAGGGGCGGGGCCACAGCAGGAGGTGGGACTGGTAACGAGGGACAGGGTCACTGCGAGGGTGGGGCTGGTGGCGAGGGGTGGGGCCACCGCATGGGCGTGGCTGGTGACGAGGGCGAGGCCATCAAGTGGGCGGGGCTAGTGGTGAGGGGCCTTGTCACATAAGGTTCGGGGACCGATGAGCAAGCAGGGCTGGTGGAGAGGATAGAGCTCAAGGAGAGGGGCGTGGCTAGTGATGAGGGTGGGACTAATGATAAGGGGCGAGGCTAGTGGTGAAGGATGGGATCAATGGTGAGGGGCGGGACCAAGGGTGAGGGCGGGACCAATGGGGAGAGGAGGGTCCGATGGGTGTGGCCTGCAGCAGAGGGCGGAGCCTGCCGTGAGGGGCGGGCTCAGTGTGGGGCCGTGGTCCAAAGAGTCCACACTGCAGCCGTCTTTCTCCCTGGCCCTCAGCCTTGTTCCCCAAGACCTTGCAGTGCGTAGACCTCAGACTCTTCTCCAACGGCATATGTGAAGAAGTCTATTCCGAGAAGGTGACGGAGTTCATGCTGTGTGCTGGGCGCTTGAAAGGCGGCAAGGACACCTGTATAGTGAGCCAGGCCCCTCTCCCCCACCCGGCCCATGATCTTGAGGGGAACAGAGTGAGGGCACCCTAATTCTTTGCTGGACCTGAGGCCAGCCCACTGTCTTGGAGTAAATGCTCTCCGGGGGTACCCCTCCCCACGAAGTTCCCCTCCCACTGCGCCCTCCCTCACCTCCCTCCCTCCAGCTACTCTCTCTCTCTCTCTCTCTCTCTCTCTCTCTCTCTCTCTCTCTCTCTCTCTCTCTCATGTAACGGCTCACTCCTTCCGGAACTGAGCTTGGGAGACATTCCTGTGGTCCCCATATACCCAGGTGATCGGTCAGGTCTGATGGATGGGGGTTCCCGGGGCAGATACTGGGGCTCACCTCCTCACTCTGTCTCTGTCGCTTTGACCCTCAGGGTGACTCAGGGGGTCCACTCATCTGTAATGGCATGCTGCAAGGTCTCACATCGTGGGGTGGCGACCCCTGTGCCTTGCCTAGACGGCCTGCCTTGTACACCAAGCTGATGCCCTACCGCAAGTGGATCGAGGACATCATGATAGCCAACCCCTGAGTGGCCTTGCCGGGCACCCCCTAGGAAAATGGAGCCCCTACCAAGTTGTGGCATCTTCCCACCCTTCTAGACTCCAGGTCCCTGGAAGGCTCAGAGCTCAGCTCATCAAAACCTGAGACTACTGGGCGCTGCTGGTTCATACCTATAATCCTAGCTACTCGGGAGGCTGAGATTTGAGGATCACGGTTGGAAGCCAGCCTGTGCAGCAAAGTTTTATCTCCCATTAACCACCAAAAAGCCACAAGTGGAAGTGTGGCTCAAGTGGTAGCTACTGTGTCATCAGGTAGATTCAACACACTGTCCAGCCATGTAGAGAAGTCCTATGGTCTTTTTTGCTTTGGATTGGGTCAGTACATCATGCCCCTACCAAGACCCACTAAACCTGCTGTCCCTGCCCAAGGCCTATCCCTCCTTCAGGGACCATGGACTGTAGACCCTATCCCTCCTTCAGGGACCATGGACTGTAGACCCTAGCCTTCCTCCCTCAGACCCAAGGCTCTAGGCCCATCCTTCCTCCCTCACATGGACGAACAAGCATACTTTGGTGCCATCTTGTGGTAGGATTCCTCCAGGACAGCAGAAAGAGATTTTCTACTTCTTGACTCCTAGCACAACCTAAGGGTTAAAGTCTGGACTCAGTACACTGCCACCTATCTATGTTCTCTACCTGTGCCTCAATTTACCCATCTGTGAACTGGGGTTTGCTTTGTTAACTCTGCTTTGTTGGTACTTGGGTTTGAAATCAAGGCCCAGCTCTTGCTAGGCAGATGCTCTACCACTTGAATCACAACACCTGGCAAAACTGGAGTCTTGATAAAGCACTCTGGGAAATTCAGAAAAGTCACCACATCTGAATAATCTGGAAATGAGGCGTCTTCCGATGCTCCATCTTCTGTCTGAGAAAGGCGATGTTCCTTGCCCAATTTCTGTACCTGGGGAACCAGGACTAGAATCAGCTCAATGCTGAGAACTAGCGCTCAGGAACTTTTGCCTCAAAATGCCACTATAGCTAGACTCAGTACTGGTGCACCCACGTGCGTTCGCGCGCACACACACACACACACACACACACACACACACAACCCTATTGACCTAGTCTGCCAGAATGTGTTAGAGGCTACAAATACCAAAGTCTGTTATTCTAGAAATACAGAGATCCTGTTGTTCTCACCCCAGTCAGGAAGGTATTTTCCATGAAGATGACGATGACTTTGCAGACCCAGGGTGGGGCAGGCTTATGACACGTTTCGTCCTTTGCTAGAAGGCCCCAGAACAGTCCCTCCCATGCTTGGACCCTCTCATTAGTCAGACATCTAGACAATTGCTTCAAGGTCTCTGGGGTTCTGAGACTCCAGAAGCCAAACTTAAATACCTGAGACCTTGGATCATCTTTGTGATGATCTGCAGGCTCCAGAATTCAAACTCCAGATTCCAGCTTCAGAATCCAGAATCAAGGCTGTAGGATCCACAAGACTTGAGCATAAATCTATACTCTACATGCAAGATCCTGGAAGCCCAGAAGCTTGGAAGTCAGGCCTATTTTCTGGTCCAGCCTCTTTTTTTTTTGGTCAGTCTTGGGGCTTGAACTCAGGGCCTGGGCACTGTCCCTGAGCTTGTTTTTCTCAAGGCTAGCACTCTACCAATTGAGCCACAGCATCCTTTCTGGTTTTTTTCTATGTATGTGGTACTGAGGAATTGAACCCAGGGCTTCATGCATGCTAAGCAAGCACTCTACCACTGAGCCACATTCCCAGCCCTGGTCCAGCCTTTTAGATGTGCAATGTAGATTTGAAATTCCAGACCCGGCACTCTGAACGTGAGTCTAGACCTAGATGCCAGAATCCACATGCCAAAATCCAAAACCCAAAATTCAGCTGGGTGCCAGTGGCTCACACCTGTAATCCTAGCTTCTCAGAAGGCTGAGATCTGGTGACATGATGACATCATGATGATGACATGGTTCCTGCCTGGCCAGAAAAGTTCATGGGGCTTTTGTTTTTCTTTTGCCAGTCCTGGGGCCTGGGGATTGTCCCTGAGCTTCTTTTTTTCTCAAGGCTAGCACACTACCACTTGAGCCACAACACCACTTCTGGCTTTTTCCATATATGTGGTCCTGAGGAATTGAACCCAGGGCTTCGTGCATGCTAGGCAAGCACTCTACCACTAAACCACATTCGCAGCCCTCATGATACTCTTATTCCAATTAACCAGCAAAATTAAAAAGTCAGAAGTGGAGCTGTGGCTCAAATGGTAGAGCTTCAGCCAGTCTTAAACAACAAAGCTAAGGGACAGCACCCATAACCTAAGTTTAAGCCTCAGTACACACACCCACACTCACACACACATACACACACACACACACACACACACCTCACACACACAATCCAAAATCTAGTGTTTGTACTGCAGACCTAAGGAAATACAAAAGTTCTGACCTTAAATGCCAAATTCCAAACACCAGCCCTGGTGTTTTGTTTTGTTTTTTTTTGTGGCCAGGACTTCAAATTTGAACTCAGTCTCATGCTTGCAAAGCAAGCCTTCTGCTTTTAGGGTTTGGGGTTTTGGGGTGTTGTTTTGTTTTGCTCATGTGGCTTGAACTCAGGGCCTGGGCACTGTTCTTAGCTCTTTGCTCAAGGCTAGCACTCTATCATTTTGAGTTACAGCACCAATTACAGTTTTCTGATGGTTAACTGGAGATAAGAGTCTCACAGACTGCCTGGGCTGGCTTTGAACTGTGGTCCTCAGATATCAGTCTCCTGAGTAGCTAGGATTATAGGCATGAGCCACCCAGGGCCCAGATGGTTTTGTTGTTGGTGGTGGTGGTGGTGGTGGTGGTAGTGGGTTGTTTTTTTTTTTGGGTCCGGTCGTGGGCCTGAACTCTGGGCCTGGGCTCTGTCCCTCAGCTCTTCAGCTCAAGGCTAGCGCTCTACCACTTGAGCCACAGCGCCACTTCTGGCTTTTTTCTTTTTGCTTATGTGGTGCTGAGGAATTGAACCCAGGGCCTCTGGCATGCAAGGCAAGCGCTCTACCACTGAGCCATCTTCCCAGCCCTGTTTTTTCTTTTTTTTTAAGATAAAGTCTCATAGTTTTACCTGGTGTTGATGTTGGAACACAATCCTCTCTCTGCCTCGGAATAGCTGGGGTTATAGGTGTTCACCATCACACCTGGCCCAAGTCTGGCTTTTAAATGTGAAGGCCCGGGATCCAGAATCCAGTCTGACTCAAAGACGATACAAAGGCCTCATCCCCCTGGGACTGGAGATATGACTCAGTGGTAAAGTGCTCACCTAGCATGCCTGAAGTCCTGGGTTCAATTCCTCAGTACCACATACACAGAAAAAGCTGGAAGTAAAGCTGTGGCTCAATTGGTAGAGTGCCAGCCTTGAGCAAAAGAAACTCAGGGACAGTGCCCAGGCCCTGAGTTCAAGCTCCAAGACTGGCAAAAAAAAAAAAAGCCCCACCCCAAGATCCAGACTCCAGACCTCCAAAAAACCCAGAGTACACAGACTTCAGGTCATCAATACCAAACACAAATCCAGAACCCATGATCCAGATGCAGAATACAAGTACCAGAACTCCTCATCAGAGAAGCAACAGGAAGACTGCAGTTCCCATAGGTTTACACCCCAAATCCCAACCTCTGTATTTTGCCATCCTCCAATTTTCTGCCCTGGGCTCCCCCACCCCTGCCTTGGGTGCACTGGGCCCTGGGGAGGAGCTCCTGACAGACTCACACAATAGCTTCATTCTAATAAACGCTCATTAGACCAAGTCCCCCGCCCCACCAGCCACCCCAGCGTCCTGCCCATAAAGCCAGCTCTGAGCCACCTCCCACCCCACCCCACCCCATCCCCAGACCCAGGAGGGGCTGAGAGCTTATAAAGGCAGGCTCTCCAGTGACCATGCCCTCTCCTGACATCTGAGTGCTCCGAGAAGCTGCTGGAGGATCTGGAGGGGGTGAGAACTTTGAGAAAGCACTTGGAAGGGGGTGGTGAGGGGAAACTAGGGAGCGGGGCGGGGAGAGGGTAGGGGGAAAAAGTGTCAAGGGCACATGGTAGGCCCAGGTGTCCTTTGCTGTGGCTACAGGTTGAATCAGAACTAAGAAAATGTCTTGGAAGTTGCCAGGAGCCCTAAAAGGGGGAGGAGGGAGAGGAGGGACCAGAAGGGTGACCCTGAAGACACACGTCCTAGAACCAAGGACATGGTCATGAGCGATCCTGGTTCGAGTCGGTTCAGAAGCAGCCTGAGGCTTCCTGCGTGCCAGGCCTCAAGCCAGGCAGTGCTGGGGACACAGAAGACATGACTGAACTCCAGGGCCCTCGATGGGGGAGCAGGAAGAAGCCCAGCCTCGGCGTGTGTGGGGAACTGTGGTCCATCAGAGGCAAGACAGGCCCTGGAGGAGATCCAGAAGGCTCGTAAGAGTGGGGCCAGGCCTCACAGGACAAACACAGATTCAGGGAATGGAGAGGACACTAACTCACTCCCCAGATCTCCCACCTGCCAGGTCCTGAGGCAGTAGAACTAGGAAATGCAAGTCCAGTCAGAGCAGGCCTGCCCAGAGCGGGCTCCTGGTCTGACAGAAGGGGGCGAGTGCGGGGAGTAGCAGGGGACACAGACAGCACTGTGGGTGAGGAAAGGCCTCTCAAGGAGGATGTGGCCTAACCTAGTAGGTTAGCTGCAGGCGTGAGGTCACAAGGAGGAAACAGTAGCAGTGGCCTAGTCCAAAAGGAAAAGGTCCTGAAAACTGGAGGTCGACAATTGACTCATGGCCCTGAATTGGGTGGGTGGGGGGACCAAAGGCTGAAACTCCATCCCAGGGCCATTAGGGATCCTGAGCAGGCTGGGTGTAGGGGGCAGCTCTGGGTTAGAAAGACCCCCTCGGAGGGCTGGAGTGGAGAACAGGGTAGGGAACACCTGGAGACTGGGTAAGAGGCTGAGACAGGGTCTGAGCCAGGGCTCTGAGGCTTTTGCCAGTGACTGAGGTGAGACAGGCTGGGGGATCCCTGGGTCTTCCAGGTGCCTAGAGATCAGTGGAGTCTTCCTGAGATGGAGATCCTGGGGAAACAGTAAGCAGGGGCTGTGGGAGAGGGAGGAAGGCGTGGTAAGAAGAAATTTTGTGGGTATGCGCACATCAGTCCTGAGACTTGAACCCAGGACCTGTGTGCAACTGTTCCTGAGCTTTTATGTTCAAGGCTGGCACTCTACCACTCGAATCACAGCTGTACTTCTGACTATTCGGTGGTCAATTAAAGATAAGAGTCTCAAGGAGTGTCCTGCCCAGGGTTGGCTTTGAATGGTGATCCTCAGCTCCCAGCTTCCTGAGTAGCTAGGGTGACAGCTGGGAACCCCAGCAGCCTGGCTAAGAAGTTTCTTAAGTAGGAAGCCCAGGGGGTGAGTTGGGATCTAGAAGGACCATAATGGGACACAGGGGTCCCAGACTCACCCCAGCTTTCACTCTGTCTCCAGATCTCAGCGGAGCCTGGCCCCTCCTCCACAATGTGGCTTCTCGCCTTCTTCCTGCTGGCATCTGCAGGTGATGGGGTCTGTGGGAGGCTGGTGCCCTTCAGAATGGGTCCTGGGACCTGTCAGGCCTCATCTTACACAGAGACCACTTAATGGTCCCACCTCCATCAGCCCCCGCCAGCTACCTACCACCACCTCTCATCCATACTCTCCCCCCACCCCCAGCCACCTGACCAGCATCCTGGGCTCTAGAGGTGACACCTGAGGCCTCTCCCTGCCTGTGACAGTGAACACCAACCTGAGATTGAATCCTGAGTTTGCCCCTTTCTTACTGTGTGTCCTTAAGGAGACCACTTCAGTTCTCTGGGCCTTCTGTGTGTCAGACAGCCCCTAACCCAGACAGCGACAGCAAGATTCCATTAATGTCACCGCAAGCATTGAGCGAGGGTAGCCTCCAGGTGCATGCGATGCACATCTGTCACCCCAGCCACACAGAAGGCGGAGATCTGAAGGTCGCATCCTGAAGCCAGCCTGGGCAGGAGAACTCTTACTTCCAATTAATCACCAAAAACTCAGAAGTGGAGCTGTGGTTCAAATGGTAGAACACCAGCCTTGAGTGAAAAAGCTAAGGATAGGGCCCAAGTCCCTGAATTCCAACCCCAGCACTGGTGTGTGCGCACGTGCACACACATACACACACACACACACACACACACACACACACACACACAAAGGTGGTGAAACAACAGTGCAGACTCTAGGTTCAAATCCTGCTTCTGCCACTTTCCAGTTCCTTAACATCTCTCTGCCAAACTATATGTCAGAGATGCCAGCAATTCTCTTACCCATTAGTGTGAGTTTAGTGCGTAAGCACCATGGGGCACTTAGAATGTGCTAGAAAAGCATCACTCATTCACACCACTTCCTAGCTGCTGTGGTTCACACAGGGGGATGACCACAAATTCAAGGTCACCCAGATGGCTGGACTGCAGCTCCATGCACTGCCACTCCCCCAGGGAGAAATTACATGTAACCCGATGCCTGAGCCCTGAGTGGAGGAGGAAGATATTCACTACCCGCCCCCCCACGGCCAACCTGCACATGACCCTGGTTCCCCCTGGGGCCTTCAGACCTCCCCTCTGCCACCAGCACCCCTGGGGCCATCCCCATACCCTTTCCTCCTTGCCCCCCACCTGCCTGCTGCACCCAGCTGAGGCCTCTACCTTTCTCCAGCTTGGACTGGCCAGGTGCAGACCGGTCCCAGCTGCTGGCCCGCGCCCTCCTCCAGAGGACGCCTCGCCCTTCCTCTCTTAAGCCCCTTGGCCACACATCCGCATTCCCCCGGCCTCCAGTTCCTGACCTTGGTGGGCAGAGTAGGAGTATTGGGTACCAGAATAGCCCCATGGACCACTTTGAACCTCCAGGGGATGGTAGGGGGGGTCCCATCTACACTGCACCATGCAGGGGGGCTGTGGGTCTGGAGACCTGGAAAAAAAACAAGCAAACAAAACCTGATTATGTCCTTTGGCACGATGCCCTCCCATGTGGAGGTAGATGATCTGGAGATGGGTGACAGCGTCCTGTTGCAAGGCTGTGTCTGCTGCTATGTGTCTGTCTGCTGCATGGAGGCCGATCTGGGGAGGGGAAGGTGTGGGCCTTCTAAGTTGATGTCTGGAGGGTGTGTGTGTGCATGTGAGAGAGAGAGAGAGAGAGAGAGGTGGGGGTTGTTCTGGGGCTTGAGCTCAGGACCTGGGCGCTGTCCCTAAGTTTCCCTCCTCGAGGTTGGTGCTCTACCTCTTGAGCCACAGCTCCACGTCTAGCTTTTTGGTCCTTCATTGGAGATGAAAAGCCCACAGACTTTCCTGCCCAAGGCTGGCTTTGAACCTTGGTGCTCAGATCTCGGCCACCTGCATAGCTAGAATGCCAGGCGTGAGCCACCAGCACTGGGTTCTGGATCTTTAATGATGACAAAATGGCTTGTGGATGAATCACATTTTTGACCTTGACCCTGTGTCTGGGTCTGTGTGGACATCTGCCTTCCTTTGGCCATCTGTGTGTCTACAGGCTGCCCATCCCCATAAAGTCCCCCATAAATAAATAAACCCACTAAATAAGCTATGCTAATTAAGCAATCACAGGGGGCAAGGCATTTGTCTTTTATTTCATCTTTATAGCCCATCTCGTTTTCCAGACAAGAATAGGGAGGAACAGAGAAGTCAACTCTCTCTCTCAGTCTCACAGCCAGTACATTTGAACGCAGGAGTAAAGCCTCGCCTTCTCTGTGTGCAAATATGCACATCCATGATACCAATGCCCCAGCCTCTGTTCTCCTTGGGCCTGCAGACGCTGCTGTGCGCACACGTGCACCTGCAGTAACTGCCTGTGTCCAGACACACACAAGGGTCTTTCTGCTGTCAGTCCTGACATAGTGGCTCAGGTGTCTGTGCGTGGATTTTGGTGCCATCCCTGTCTGTCCTGGGCCTGGAGACTTGCACATGTGTGCAGGCATGACTGTGCTGATAGGTCACTGTGAGCCAAGTCTGCGTGCCACACCGAGTGGCCATGTCTGTGACAATAGCGTGACCTCAAATGTCACTTCCCAAGGGATCACCCTGTCTGTGGGTGATCCCCCCCACCCCTGTACCCAGAGGAAGATGGCTACAGCTGTCCAGGCCCGAGGTCAGGGCCCCTGAGCAAATAGCAAGTGCTTCCTAAGCTGGGGGAGGGGGGCTACAGTAGAGAAGTACCAGTGAGGCTAGGGGGTCAGGGTTGCTGAGGAGACCCCTGTCCCCTCTCCTAACAGCCCGGGATGGCGACAAGGTTCTAGAAGGTGAAGAGTGCCCACCCCACTCCCAGCCGTGGCAAGTCGCCCTCTACGAGCGCGGGCGCTTCAACTGCGGGGCCTCCCTCATCTCGCCACGCTGGGTGCTGTCTGCTGCCCACTGCCAAACCCGGTATGAAGGCCAGGTAGGGGGGAGATGCATGGCTGGGTGGGTGGGCAGGGGAATCACAATGCCCATCCCGATGCCCATACTCCAGGGCTTGAATGGCAAAGGGACTCTCCCTCTTGGGTTCTGAAGGAGGAAAAGGTTGGGGGTCAAGGTCTCGGCTGGGGTTTGTGGGTTCTGAACCCTTAAATCCCAGGAGGAGGTGAGAGAGCTTTCCCAGTCTTTGACCTCTCCGACTGCTCCTTCCTGCCCAGCTTCATGAGTGTGCACCTGGGTGAGCACAATCTGCGGAAGCACGAGGGCCCGGAGCAGCTGCGGGCCGTACTCCGCACCATCCCGCACCCCGGCTATGAGCCACGCAGCCACCTTCACGACATCATGCTGCTGCGGCTGGCCCGCCCCGTGAACCTCACTCCACAGGTTCGACCCCTGGCCCTGCCCACGCGCTGCCCACACCCCGGTGAGGCCTGCGTGGTATCGGGCTGGGGCCTGGTGTCAGACAATGAGTCTGGGACTACAGGAAGCCCCACGTCACAAGGTCAGTGAAAGAGTGGGCTTGGGTGGCAGGCTTCAAGGAAATCTATCTTCCTTCCCTGAGGGGGGAAGGGACAGAAGTATGAATCTAAGGCCACGCACAGTGGCTCATGCCTGTGATCCCAGTTACTCGGGAGGCTCAGATCAGAGGATCACAGCTCAAAGCCAGCCTGACAAGATAGTCTGTGAAACTCTTATCTCTAAGTAACTCCAAAATACCAGAGGAAGTACAGCTCTCTTCCACATCCACTGTCTTCTTCAGTGAGTCTGCCGGACACGTTGCATTGTGCCAACATCAGCATCATCCCAGACACATCTTGTAACAAGGATTACCCAGGCCGCCTGAGGGACACCATGGTGTGCGCAGGAGTGGAGGGCGGCGGCACAGACTCCTGTGAGGTCAGGGAGGGGTGTCTTACTGGAGGGAGGCCCAGGAGGGGACATGTTGGGGGTGCCAGAGTTGGCTTAGGTTGTTTGCTTGGGGCCAGAGAGGGTTCGAGGGTTGGATTCAGCGCTGGTGCAGCAGGAGCGGTTGGAATGGTGGTGAGGTCGGAGCCGGGACTGGTCTGGATGAGTGGGATCTAGCCAGGCTGAGTTGGGGTGCACAGGAAAGGTCTTGGGTGCAGCCAAGTTTGGGTGAATTGCTGCTCCATTGGGTTAGGTGCCAGGCAGTGGTTAGATTGGAGTCCAGCAGTGACTAGAATGAAGATGAGGACACTGGATTCAGGAAGCTCCTACTTGAGTCTCCATTGTCCCCACAGGGTGACTCGGGGGGACCCCTGGTCTGTGGGGGAGTCCTGCAGGGTGTGGTATCCTGGGGAGACGTCCCTTGTGACACTACTACCAAGCCTGGGGTCTATTCCAAAGTCTGCTGCTACTTGGACTGGATCAGAGAGACCATGAGGAGGAACTGACCCCTGGCCTGTGCCCCGAGTCCCAGCCTGAACAGAAGTGCCCACCCTGACCCAGAACAAATCTGGCCACTCACTGCCCCTCCCCATTGTAGCCAGGAATGAGGCTCCGCCCTCTCCAAGCCAAAGCCGGCCTCCAAATTCGCCTACTCAACACCAAGACAGCAGAGAGAGCTGCCCATACCTCCTCTGTGCAAATTTCTGTGACTTTCTTCTGAGAGGATGTGAAATGGGTGGCAGAGGCTGGGTGGGGAGCGGCTCCATTTCACCCATGTTCCCAGTCCCTGGCTGAGGGGAAATGACTCCGAGCAGGGTACTGTTCACCCAGCAGAAGTGTGCAACCACGCACATAAACACCGATTAATGGCCCAGCCACACCCATTGTTGGTTTTTCCGTCTGTAAAGTGCATCATCATATTCAATAAAGGCATTTGTGTGCATGTGTGTGTGTATGTGTGTGTGTGTGTGTGCATGCCTGCCAGTACCACCAGGGCTTCAACTCAGGGTCTAGGTATTGTCCCTTAGCTTTTTTTCTCTTAAAGCTGGTGTTCTTATCACTGAGCCACACCTCCACTTCTGGCTTTTTGCTGATTATTTGGAGATAGAGGTCTCACAGACTTTCCTGTCTGGGCTAGTCTCAAACCCAGATCTCATCCTCAAATCTCATCCAAGTGTGAGCCACCAGCGCCAGGCTCAACAAGGCCATTCTTATGAACTAGTGAAAAGCAGCACTGTCCAAATATTCTTGATCTCTGGATCCTGGTTTGGGGACCCTACGTGCACTGGGTCACAAAGAGTGAATGACTTCTTTCTCTTCAATATTTAGTTCCAAGTATCTTGACAGCTGATAGCCTTGGCAAGAAGGAAAATACTGCCAGGCTGGTTCACGCCTGCCATCCTAGCCACTCAGGAGGCTGAGATCTGAGGATCGTGGTTCAGAGCCAGCCTGGGCAGGAAAAGCCGTGAGACTCTTATCTCCAATAAACCACTCAGAAAACCAGAAGTGGCGCTGTGGCTCAAGTGGTAGAGCGCTAGCCTTGAGCTGAAGAGCTGAGGGACAGAGTCCAGGCCCAGAGTTCAAGCCCCACAACCAAAAAACAAAGGGGAGGGGAATACTCTTCTTAAATTAGCCACCATCCTAACAAGTAACAGAAGTGGGACCCTATGAGCTGCTTTGATTTTTACCAATGAGCCAAAAAGCAGGCTGGAAGCCTATGGCTTCACCATTGAGGGTTCAGGAATCTTGATAGTCCTCAGACACCCCCAAAATAGGACTTTTAAGGTCACTCAATCTTGAAGCACATAAACTTCATCCTTGAGGCTGAGATCTTTTCTTGGTAGGGCTCGGGTGGTAATAGGAATTTGTGAGTCAAGTCTTCACCAAGGAAGGGAAGTAGACCAGATCTCCTGCACTTTGCAGGGCATGACCTTAAACACCCATAGCTGAGTAACAAGAAGAGCCACGGTCACCCCAGCATTCTTTGGGGAGTCATTGGATTTTGAAACCTTAGTGAATCTTGAAACCTTAGCCTGAAATTTACTTCCTATTCTTGGCTCTGAAGGTGTTCTCTGATTGTGGTGATGCTCCATCTTTGTGTTACAAAAAGAACAAAATATTGGAGGCTCTAGATCCTGAGTCTAGAACATTCTGAACGCTAGGATTCACAGTTCAGTTGAAACGGGCCAGCTGCTATCTTGTGGTGACAGCAATTAGGGCCCTGATTGCTTCTTGGAGCTCTGTGTGAGGGGTCGGACGGATACTTCTCCACCTGCCCACCATGCCTCGCTGGCTCTGTGGCCCCGAGCAAGGCTCCAGGAGCTGCCCAGCCCCACCCCACCTGGCCTGGGCACTGGGCACTCAGCCAATGTGACCAAGCCAGCACCACAACAGGTGCAGGTCCTCCCTCTTCTGCCCCAGCTCAGGGACAGGTGGGGGCAGCTGGCCTCCATCAGCAGGGGCGGGGCCCAAAATTGAGTGCCAGCAAGGCAGGGGTGGGGCGCTAAGGGCAGGGGGGGATGGGGATAAGGGCTTTTAAAGGCTCCACGAGGAGGTATTCCAGCTCCAAGCTCACCACTTCACCACTGGCCTGCCTTGGACGCCTCTAGCACCATGTGGCTCTTGGTTCTGTGCCTCGCCCTGTCACTGGGGGGAACTGGTGAGACTGGGGGAAGGGGAGGAAACCCTGGATCCACCTTGCCCACACCCCTAAATCCTTCCCTCCCACCTCCTCCAGCCTTGTCTTCAGCCCATAGCCCACCCTAGACCCCTGTCCCCCAGGGCACCACCCTCCTTCCTCCTTCTCCCACTGGCTCCTCTGCCCCAGAACCTCCCCCCCTCCTTAGCCAGAAGGGAAGGCCTGGGCCACCTGTCTGTCTCTTAGGAGTTCACCAATGCTTCCAAGGAACCCCCTAGCCCTGGATCATCCACCGCCACCCCCGATTTTCCTGTGACCCTTGAGCCTGTGGCTCCCCCAAATCTCAGCACACCCAGTGTCTTTCCCACCCCAGCGGTCAGTGTCTTCCGCAGGCTGATGTCACCTCATCTCTGACATCCCACAATCCAGCGGACCATCCTGCTCCCCACACTAACTGGCGGGGATCACCAGAAGGCTCCCCATCTCACATGGGGAAGTCCGCAAATATCCTTCTCCCTGTTCCCATGCTCTGTGCAGCGCCCCAGTCTCCCTCCAGCCAACACCCCCCAGACCCTCCTTCCTTCAACTCATCCTCCACAAGCTCTGGCTCTCCCCACCTGCATACTGCCCCCCATCTGCACAGCTCTGGTTTTCTGGGACCCAGCCAGGGCCTCCTGCTGCCCTCCTAGGCACCCCAACATGTGATTCCAACTCCCTCCTCTCCTGTCTCCTTGGTGGTTGGGCCTGACTCAACCCCATTCTCTGTGCTTGTCCTGAGAATGCCCTCAAGTTTCTCCAGTGCTCAGGCCATGAACCCCATCTCCCTGAGCAGCGCCCCTCGCCCTCCCCCACAGGGCCCCTGCGCATGCGCCACCATCCCAACCACTGTTTGTTCTCATGGCCCCATCACCCCTACATGACAATCTTACTGGACAGGAAGGACCCCAAACCCTCCAGGACCCCTCTCCCAGCCTTAGCCCTGCTCTTGCCCTTGCCCCGAATTCTAACTTTCCCTGCCTAGCTGACCACGTCTAGCCCAATCCGGAGACCCACATCCCAGATGCTGTGGTGGCATCGTCTGCCCAGGCTCCTGAGTCTCATCTCCCACTCAGGACCAGCCGCCCCCGACCCTCAGATCTCTCCTGAGACATTGGGCTGCATTCCCACATGCCCAGCCCAGGCCCTGAACCTTCCTCCTGCTTCAAATCTTGAGAGCAGGTCTCCGCTGACCCTTTGCAGGTGCTGCGCCCCCCATCCAGTCTCGGATCATCGGAGGCTCAGAGTGTGAAAAATACTCCCAACCGTATCAGGTGGCCGTGTATCATTATAGCAACCTCCAGTGTGGGGGCGTCCTGTTGAACCCCCAGTGGGTGCTGACGGCTGCCCACTGCTTCAGCGAGTGAGTAGGAGCCCGTGGCCGGGGGGAGGAAGGCAGCCCCGATCCAGGAGAAAGCAACCAGGGACTTTCCAGAACCCCTCAGGCCAGGCTGGGGGCTGAGGGGCTAGGGAGGGCCTGCAGGGGTGCTGGACAGTGAGAGGGAGCGCTGGGTGGGCCCCCTGTCCATGCCCCCCACCCCCATGTCCGCCTCTGTCTCTCCATGGTATCCTTGGGCGTCTGTCTTCCTTTCTGTCCCCATCTCTCTTGGGTGTGGTGTCCCTGCCTCTGTCCCCTCTGTGTTTCTGGGTCTCTGCCTCACTTGTCCTCCTCCTCCCTCTTTGCTGACCACACTCCCAGCGTGGACCCCTGGGCACCCCTGAGAAAAGGAAAGGCTGTCCTTCAACTGTGTGAGAGGGAAGGTTTTCCCTCTGTTCCCCCCATCCCTTCTGTCCACCCTGCAGAGCCTCAGGGGAGCCTGGAGAGGCCGGAGCTGGGTGAGAGCAACTGAGGGAGGAGGGAGAGGGAGGAGGAAGAAGTAGGAGGAGCGAGAGGGAAGAAGAGGGAGAGGGAGGAGCAGAGCACTGGAGGAGGGGACAGGCCTTGGGCTTCAGGCCAGGCCCTGCCTGCTGGGAAGCCCTCAGCCCAGTCCCAGCTGTGGCTGAGCAGCTTGGGCCCTGGCCCTCCTCCCCTCACCCTTCCCTTCCCTCCACTGTCCTATTCTTCCCCTCCCTTCTCCTCCTCTGTCTCATGGCCTCTGCCTTGTCTTCTTCTCACCTCCTCCTTCCTGACCCCTAGATTCCCACTGTCCCCCTCTGCCTCTCACCCTCCACCCCTGCACCTCTATCCTCTATCTCTGCCTTTCACACTCTCCCCTTCCTGTCTTCCCACACACACACACACACACTCAATTTCCCCAGGTGTGCCTTTCCCCTCCCCCTTCCTCCGTTTCCCACTCCCTGCTCTTGTCTCCACTTTGGTCCCTCTACAACCCTTCCATACCTGCTTTGGAGGGGTCTCTGCCCAGCTCCGCCTCCCTTCTCACTCCCTCCATTTCCCTCCCAGCAATTACCAGCTCTGGCTGGGTCGCCACAACCTGTTTGATGATGAAGAGGAAGCTCAGTACGCCCAGGTCAGTGAGAGCTTCCCGCACCCAAACTTCAACCTGAGCCTCCTGAAGAACAACACCCGTCACCCTGGAGAGGACTACAGCCACGACCTGATGCTCCTGCGCCTGACAGCCCCCGTGGACATCACAAAGGCTGTGGAGCCTGTGGTCTTGCCCACCGAGGAAGCACAGATCAATACAGCCTGCATTGCTTCTGGATGGGGCAGCATCGAACCACAAAAGTGTGAGCCTACCCCCTCCCCCCAGGTCTGAGGGAAGGAGGGGGAAATGCCCCAGCTGGGTGAGCTAACAGCTGCTTTTTCTCCCTGGCCCGCAGACAAGTTCCCGGATGACCTCCAGTGCGTGGAGCTGGAACTCCTGGATAATGACGTGTGCAGGAAAGCACATCCCCAGAAGGTGACGGAGTTCATGCTGTGTGCAGGGCACTTAGAGGGTGGCAAAGACACCTGTGTGGTAAGCAGCACCTCCGTCCATGTGGGGCGGTCTTCATCTGGTTATAGTCTTCATCATGGTCTGTCTTTATCTGGCCTTCCAGCCCCAGGAGTGGGGCTGGTAGAAGAGACACGGATTCCAAGTTTTGGGGGGATTTTTGGTTGTTGGTCATGGGGTGGGAAAGGGCCTGGCCCTATCCCTAAGCTTTTCTGCTCAAGGCTAGCACTCTACCCACTTTGAGCCACAGCTCCCCTTCTGGTTTGGGGGTAGTTAATTGGAGAGATAAAGAGTCTCAGAGACTTTCCTGCCCAGGCTGGTTTCAAAATGTAAACCTCAGATCTCAGCCTCTAGAGCAGCTAGGATTATAGGCCTGAGCCACCAGGCCCCAACTGAGGAGACTCAGATTCTGAACTGAGGTCTACCCGCCATCTGCCCCAAGGCTGCCCCCAGTGCCTCAGTTTCCTCCCTTCCTGAACCCCCATAATGGCAAGTAGTGGCACACCTCCGTATCACAGTGTCCCCTGTGGCATGTGTTCTGCCTGGTCCCAGAAAGCTTCCTGAATGGGGCTAGGAGATGAACCAGGAGGGAAGGGTCACCTAGCTCCTCTGGCCTTTCCAGCTGGACCCTGTTGCCTCCCCCTCACCGCTGTGTTGGAACCCTGTCTTCCAGCCTGGTCCACAGACCTTTCTCACTGTCTCTCTGTTTCCTGTTCTCAGGGAGACTCAGGGGGCCCACTGATCTGCAATGGGGTGCTGCAAGGCATCACCTCCTGGGGCCATGTCCCATGTGGCAGCCCTGACAAGCCTGGTGTGTACACCAGAATTACCAAATACAAGCAATGGATAAAGGAAACTATGGACAACAACTCCTGAATGCCACCTTCTCCCCACTCCCAATAAAGCCAAATACGCATCACACCAGTGTTTCTTGTCTTTATCTGGCTTTCAGCCCCCGGCCCATCCAGCGGATCCCAGTCTGCCCTGGCACGGGGCTGTGCCGATGCGGACGACCAAAGGGGCAACCAAGGCTGGGACCCTCGGGGCGAAGTCGGGGACGCCCGTGGGGCGCTGGGCTGACCCCTGTGAGGGCAGGGGCACCGAGGAGCCGCAGGGCACCCAGCTCGGTGGGGGAGGTCGGGAAGGGGGCAGAGGGCTGATGGCAAGCCATGCCCCCAAGGAGGGGCCTGCTCCCTAGATGGAGCCTGCAGAATGCCAGGGAAAGAGGAAGGGATGGGAGCTTGGGGCGTGGCCTGAGCTGGGACAGGGACAGGGCAAGGCGTGTGGGCATGGTGTGAGTGCTTGAATGTGGGAGGGGCCTGGCTAGTAGTGGTCTGAGTGCCCTGTAGTGGGCGTTGCCTGGTAACGTGTGTGGGCGTGGTCTTGCAGGAGTGACACCAAGGGCCGGGTCTAGCTGGACATGAGTTGGGGGGGGGGGGGACAAGGCGGCAAGGGGGGGGGGTGCCATGTGTGTCCTGCCATAGCTAGCATAGGGACCAGGCTACAACTATGCACACTGTCCAGGCTGCAGACCCCAAGAGGTGTCTGACCTCTGGAGTGGGGACACTGTGAGGATCCAGTGGGCGGAGACAGGATGGCAAAGTCTGGGCCCTAATGCTGGTGGTGAGGTTGGCCACGGTGGTCTTCAGAGGGTGCGGCCTGTTCTCAGGGCCTCCAGAGAGGGGTTGGGGATATGAGTGGCCATGGTGAAGGGGCGGGCCAGCCCCTGGCCTGGTTATAGCTCAGTGTTCTGAATTGCTGAGGAGTTCTTCGTGGTAGGGTCTTGAGTGTCACCCTGGTCGGAGAATGAACTATCCTCAGTCTGCTCAGGGTCTGAATCTTGCTGCTGGGACAGGCGCCCCACGGCGCCCTGCTGAAAGGCCCAGCGACGATAGCTAATTCTCCGCTCCATGGCGGGCATCCTCCGGCTCCACAAGCCCACTTGGTTAAGGTAAGACAGGCCTCCTGCAGGAGGAGTGCATGTGGGAGCTGGACTACCAACCCCAATTTAGGCCCACCCATCCCTGCCTCTTTCCCTGGGCTCTGCCCCCTGCTCCGACCAAGGCCCCACCCTTCCTTCCCAGGCCTGGCCCTCACCGGCCCACAGCATCAAGCCACTGGAGCACAAGCAGAGGTAGAAGGTCACCAGGTAGGATACCTGTGGCCTGGGGTGCAGGCTCTGGCAGTCAACCACAAAGAGCGTCAGACTGAGGAGAATCAGGAGCCCTGCACTGGGGTGGGGCCAGAGACAGACAGGAGGCTGGACAGTGACCCTAGTTCTCCCAGGAGGAAGAGGGGGACAGAGACATCCCCTCCCACCATCTGTGACAAGCAGACAGACAGACACACAGCCACATACACACACACACACAACAGACACTGGGAGAGAAAAGAAGGGGGGAAAAAAGAAACAACTAGTAGGAGAAAGACATCACACAACAGAACCTAAACAAGAAGGAGATGCCCACAGAAGGAGAGAGAGAGAAAGAGAGCAAGAGAGAGACAGAGACAGAGACACAGAGAGAGACAGAGACGAGAGAAAAAGAGAGAGAGAGAGAAAGAGAGAGAATGCACCTGAGAGTCCTTTGCAAGACCGGCAGATTCCAGAGCAGTAAGTTCAGCCACACCTCAACACAGAAAGGGGATCTGGGAGGGGTGGGGGGCAGGGCCTTCCCCGAGGCGGCCCCCCCCCAAGCCAAACTTACCAATGCTAATGCTCAGGGAGCTGAAGACAAAGTCAATCTTGACCAGGCGGCGGAAGACTGGGCGGAAGGAGAAGATGATGATGGGGAGGAGCAAGAAGCACAGGCCCAGGGCCAGCAACATGAAGCCCTTACTCATGTGAATGAGAACTAGGGAAGTGGCAACACATACTGTGGTCAGCCCCAGCAGTCAGTCAATGCCATACCCCCACATCATGCCCACTGCCACTGCGAGCAGTCCCCACCCCCAAAGTCTAGCCACAGTCACGCTCAACATCCCCTAGCCTCGTATCAACCAGTCACCCCCTAGAAACTCCAACATAACTTTACTCTCACTCAGAAAGTCACCCCAGACCCTCCCCCAGAGAGACTGCTGGGAGCCCTCCATCCTTGGCAGGGCCCGAGGGGACACTGACCTGTGACTTGGCCCACGTTGGCACACCTGTGCCTCCTGCAGTTGGTCCAGAAGCCCAGGTAGCCAGTGTAGGGGCCCTGCAGGTAGGCCATCCGCCCATCCCCCACACTGAACATCAACAGGGTGGCCAGGATGATGAAGATGAAGCACCAGCCTCGAAGGATGAACTTCCGGTCCTCCTCCCAGGAAATCAGGTACTCCACTTGTTCCGCTGGGAAATTGCAGAGTTTTGTTGTTGTTGGAGGGAAGACTGGATCATTCTTCCTTTTCTTCATGCTTTATTCCATCTCCATCATCTTCTACACCCTCACTCCCATCACCTCCTCCCCACCCCCAACTGTTCCTACCGCATTCCCTGCCTCCTTCCAAACCAAGCCCCACACGAAGCTCAAAGGGACTCGTTTTGTGCCTCTACCCCTCTTCTCCCATCCATGTTCCCCATCTCTGCAGCCATGACACCATGAGATCCAGAGTGCCACACACTTGTGACCCTATCCACCTTGCCACTGCTGCTTCCTATTCGCTCTCTCTCACCTCCAAACCCACCAACTTCCCAGGGGTTCCCTCACTCCCAGGGCCTCACCCCCTCAGTGGCTGCTCCCTGCCTCCAACACTCATCTCCTGCTTTGGCCCAGCTTCTCTCTACCCATCCAGGAGGTTTCCAGGCCAATATCATTGTTTCTCCACCTTCTCCAGAAGCCTCAGCCTTCCTCCCAGACCCCCACCCAGCTCCCAGGCAGGCAGCCTGGAGCAAACGCCAGCTGCACCTCTCACACACACACCAGCCCAGTACAGACAACTGATTAACGCCTCTGCCAGTCTTCTGCCACACCAAACTGAGGGCCATGTCTTCTCTGAGACCCCAAAAGAAGTGAAAGAAGATAAAACAGAGGAAGGAAAACAGGGGAGCAGGAGAGACAATGAACTGAAGGACTAAAAGGAGTAAATGGATCCGGAAGAGGCAGGAGGAGGTGAAGGGAGATGCCAGGGGGAAGAACAAGGTCTAGTTTCAGATCTCGGGCTCTCTAGAAACAGGTAGAATTCATTTCAGATGTGCTGCCCAGGCCTGGCTCCTCGCTCATCCAACACAACCCCTCCCCCATGGCCCAGACCTTACACTGAGTCCCCTCTCCTCCCCCCCACAACACCACCAGCCCAGCCCCAGACCTCAGGTCACTCACAAAAGGCCAGCGTGGAGCGTGAGGCCATGACCAACGTCCCACCACCCTGGAACCCCTATAACTGTCATAGAACCTACCCTGCCCCCAGCTGCAGGCCGGATTGAATCCCTGAGCCCTGCCTGTGGACAGCAGGAGAAACTTGGAAACATATACCAAGGCAGAGAAAGGGAATGCTAACAGATGGAGCCTGAACCCTGGAGAGACACCCACAGGCTTCTGGGTAGCCGTGGCAGTGCCCAGGAAGAGAAATTGAGGCCGTTGGCTAGCTGAATCCACCAGAGCCCTGCCCCTGCCCTGACCTTCCCCATGTCCCAGGAAGCCCCATCTGACCCCCAGAGACCTCAGACAGCCCCTCCCAGCACCACCCAAGCTGAGACCCCAGGCTTTCCGCCAAGTACTTATAACCCCCAGGTTAGTACCTGTTAGGATCCATCGCGACCATCCCAGGGGACCACGTGGAGGCAGGCAGGCACAGGAGGAAGATTATTATAAGGTTTATGAGAGGGGCCATGTCTCCCCCAGGAGAGGGAGCAAATATGGCATCTGCCCTTATCCAGGTAGGTAGCTCTGAGGTCGGTGCGCAGGTAGGTCTGGGCCGAGAATGGGAGCTCTAGAGCAGGGAGGAGCTCAGGTCTGGTTGGAGCTGAGGACTGGTGATGGGGGACAGTGCTAACAGCACCCAAGACTCTTCACCCTCTGTCCAGAGTCAGCAGGTGAGCACCCAGGAGCCCCTGCAAAGTATCCTCAGCCGGCGAGTGAGCAGCCAAGAGCATTCATCAGCCCACAGCCACCGCCGGGTGAGCATCCAGGAGCCCCTGCCCAGCATTCTCAGCCGGCCAGTGAGTCTCCAGGATTCCCCACCGGCCCTGGGCCGTCGCCGGGTGAGCATCCAGGAGCCCTCGCCAGCCTCCAGCTACTACAAATTCAGTTTCCAGGATTCCCCACAAGCCCCCAGCCGCCGCCGGGTGAGCATCCAGGAGCCCTCGCCAGCCTCCAGCTACTACAAATTCAGTTTCCAGGATTCCCCACAAGCCCCCAGCCGCCGCCGGGTCAGCATCCAGGAGCCACCAGTAAGCTTCCTCCCATCCCGGCCCAATATCCAAGACACCTCACCCATTTTCCACAGTCACCAAGCCAGCATCCAAGACACACCACCTGTCACCTACAACCGCTGGGTCAGTGCCCGAGACCCACCTTCGGTGTTACAGGATCATCAAAGCACTTACACCCTGAACAATGTCCAATTCAAGTCCTCCTCCAGGCCAGCAAGTACCCAAGCACCACCCAGCCAAGTGCCACCAAAAACCAAAAAGGTCAGCCTCGCCGGCAAACAGACCTGGCCCCAGGACAACATCCCCTCAACAATCAGCCAGAGCTCTCGTGCGACTATCCAAAGCATGGAGTCACTTGCCTGGGACTCTGATGCGACCTCAAGAGAAGATCACAGCTACCAACGTGACACAGTCGCCCCGAACAGCACCACACAGTACTTGGCAAGGCGTTCCACAGGAATCGCGTATAGTGGGTAAGAGGGCATGCCCAGCCGAGCTGCCAAGATCTGGGCTCCAGTACTACGGGAGGAACAGCAGTCAAAGGTTGGGGACTTGCTGGGTACCTATGGCTCACACCTGTCATCTTAGCTACTCAGGAAACTGAGGTTCTCAGTTCAAAGCCAGCCCCAGGTGGGGAAGTCTCTGAGACTCTTTTGTTGGTCATGGGGCTTGAACTCTGGACCTGGGCACTGTCCCTCTTCAGCTCAAGGCAAGTGCTCTACCCATTGAGCCACAGCACCACTTCTGGTTTGTTGAGTGGTTTATTGGAGATAAGAGTCTCATGGCTTTTCCTGCTAGGCTGGCTTTGAACCATGGTCCTCGGTCCTCGGATCTCAGCTTCCTGAGTAGCTAGGATTACAGGTGTGAGCTACCGGCACCTGGCTATGTGAGACTCTTCTCTCTAATGAAACACCAAAAAAAGCCAGAAGTGAGCTGTGGCTCAAGTGGTAGAATACTAGCCTTGAGCAAAAAGTAAAGCCCCAGGAGACACACACACACACACACACACACACACACACACACACACACACAGAGTTAAGGACTAGAAGGACATAATCTGCTGGATTAGAAACCAGACATCATGGCTGGCTGTTGCAGGTGTAAGGTAACTCTGAGAGAGGGTGGACCGGACAGACAGGGCAGGTGGGTCAATGCTGATGGTCTGGTGGCTGGGCAGGGCAGGTGGGCCAGCACTGATGCTGGTGGCTGGCATGTGATCTGTGCAGGTATCGGGGAATGTACAGTCGCCAGTCACTGCTGCCCATAGGCTGGAGGCTGCTTCATGAGGCCAGGAAGATCAGCCGCCAGCTGAGCCTGGTGCTGACTCTGGCTGGCATGCTGATCCTCGGAATCATCTCACTGGGCCAGCCCTGGGTCCACTTCCAGGTGCCACTGATGCCCCCTGGGGGTCCCTCGAGACCCCCAACCATTGCCATCGACACCATCCTCTTTGTGCGATGTCCAGACATCTCCTGCATGCACGAATATGACCAGAATGCATGTAAGGCCTGCTCTGGCATGGACTGGTGTCTCCCTCCTTCCCTGGGGTGGCCAACCCAGCTCTAGGGTGACCCTCACCTGGCAGGTTGCATATGTCAATTTCCATTTTCTTAAAGGAGAATCCTTTTCATGGGATAGGGGGAAGGAGGGGTGACACCCCCACCCCCCCATGCCCAAAGCCTTAAAGACAGCCTTGGTGTTCTTGATATCTTCCCTTCCTCAGACCTGCTGGACCTTGCCTGGGCCTTCCTAGTTATATCCAGCATCACCTGCTTCTGTCTGTTTGTGGGCCTCATCAGCACCATCTTCTTCACCAGCTCCAACCTGCCCATGCTGGATTTTTTCCTCTTCATCTGCAGCATCATGTCAGGTGCAGTGCCAAGATCCTGCCTGGGAATCCAACTTGTTCTTCTTTACTTGTTTCCAACCCGGCCATCTGAGAATGTCAACCCCAGTCCAGCTCCAGCTCCATCACCCTGTAGACCTCACTCTCCAATTCCTCCCCATCTATTCCCAACTCTGAGCTCTTTCCCAGCCATAAAACATCTACGTGCTCCCCCAGGCCATCCCCAGCACAGCTTCAGCTCCCAACCTCTGCCCCGCCACCAACCTCATCCCCAATCCCATCCACCCACAGCAATCACCATCTCTCTGAGCCAGTTTTCTGTTCAGTAGGATGAGGGGTAAAGCTTCCTACCATGTGGAGATGTACCTTAAGAAAAAAAGGGGGGCCGGGCGCTGGTGGCTCACGCCTGTAATCCTAGCTACTCAGGAGGCTGAGATCTGAGGATCTCAGTTCAAAGCCAGCCCGGGCAGGAAAGACCGTGAGACTCCTATCTCCAATAAACCACCAGAAAACCGGAAGTGGTGCTGTAGCTCAAGTGGTAGAGCACTCGCCTTGAGCTGAAGAGCTGAGGGACAGCGCCCAGGCCCAGAGTTCAAGCCCCACGAATGACAAAAAAAAGAAAATAAGAAAAAAAAAGGGGTCCGGAAGTTAGACAACTAGAAAGCAATGAGCAAGAGCCGGGGGGCATACTACTCTGAGCAAGGGTTCTCACACATCCCATCCCTGGCCTCCCACCCTCTGTACTCTCACCTCTGTGCTCACACAGGGACCAGCATCGTACTGGCTGTCCTGTTCTACCTACTACAGGCCAACAAGTATATGCAGGAAGGCATGACCTACACTCTGGGGATCAGCTTCTACTTGGCTTGGACAGGCGTCTTCCTCTTCCTCATCACCGGTCTGTGCTGGGTTGGGGGCAGGCTGAGTTATGGTTCAGGAATAGAGATAGGTGTTGTGTGGGGAAGAAGAGAAATCCAGGGCCGGGTAGAATGAGACTGACATGGGAGACAGGGTTGGGAACACACGTGAGGCTGGATGTAAGGATGGGCCAGGGTTTGACACCAGAAGTGAGTTAGGAAGAGGGCAGGGGGTGGAGTCAGGTTGGGGTTTAAGGGCATGATCGGGGACAGGTTAGGGGATAAGTCATGGGGTTAAGACACAGCGTAGGGCCCTTGGGATTGGGCTAGTGAACCGTCTGTCCTCTGTCTGTCTGTCTCTCTTCCCTTTTGCTCTCCCAGGTTTCTTCTCCTATCTGAATTACATCAATTTCTGGTCCATCCTGGCAATTCAGGCAGTCTGGACTTAGGCCATGGGATGATCCCACTGCTGGACGGCTCTCGTGGCTCCTCGTTGAACACCTGACAGGCCTGCTCCATATCCCCCACCCTTGACAAGTCTCCTATTTTTTTTTCAGGAGCCCCTACCATCCCTTAACCAACGTACATTAATAACTTGTATTTTTAAATAACCAGTATTTTCTGCTCAGAATGTATTTAGTTTAGCTCTGCGCCTTGAAGCCTTCTGTGGAACTGCCCTTCCTCTTGTGGCCATCCTTGGGTAGAGATAGGGAAGGGACTCAGACATGAAGGACCAAGATACACAGCAGCCAAGAGAAAGGGGCCTTGGTGCCTGGCACACAAAGGGTACAGTGTCTGATGAATCACGCATTCTCTCCCATGCCTGGTCTTCAACCTCTTAGCTTTGTGAGTCCGCAATAACTCACCACTTCTGGGAAGATTCTCCCCACGCCTCCCGCTACCTTCACCCTCACCAGCACCCAATCCTCACCTCATCTTTCTTCTCCCAGGTCTGTGAAAAACAGCTTTTTCCTTACATTACAGGTATTGAACTCAGAGCTCTGAGCTTGCTAGGCAAGGACTCTACCACATGAGCCACACTCTAGCCTTTTTTCATTTTCAGCGTCAAAGCTATTTTTTTTTTTTTTTGTCAAATGGTCCCATCTTTAGATTAAGGCCCAGCCACCCAAGTAACTAGAATTACAGGGATAAAACACCATACACACCACTTCCAGTTTTTTGTTTTACAAAATAATATTCTTGCCCAGGCTGGCCTCAAACCAAGATCCTCACATCTCTACCTCCCAAGTAGCTGAGATTGTAGGCATGAGCCACCACTCCCAACATGTGCAGCAGCTTTTTGAATACGGTTTGAAGCTAACAGCCCCTTGTTAACAGGGTTGTGTTAAAACTCAGTTACAAAATTCTATCATTGCCCAGGTCCCCCCAAAGGGCCTTGGCTGAGGGCACCTCTCCGTCTCCTTCTCACTGTGGTTAAAGCTGCCACGCTTGGAGTCTCAGCTCTGCCACTTCCTGGCTTGTGACCCATAGCGTCCCAGTTCTCTCATCTGTGAAGTGAGTGATGGTGGTGTTTTAATCTACACTGAGTTTAACCCAAATGCCTGTCCTACAGTATGGAAGTTAGCAGTGTTGCTCATACTAATCCTTGCTCTTCTCTCCAGCAAAAGGCTGTTCTTTTTTTTTTTTTTTTGCCAGTTCTGGGACTTGAACTCAGGGCCTGAGCACTGTCCCTAAGCTTCTTTTGCTAGAGCTAGCACTCTACCGCTGGAGCCACTGAGCCACTTCTGACGTCTATTTATGTGGTACTGAGGAATCGAACCCAGAATTTCATGCATGCTAGGCAAGCACTCTACCACTAAGCCACTTTCCCAGCCCCTTGTGTTCATTTTTAAATATAAGTGGAGCCACAACTATGTGCCAGATGCTGGAGCAATTGTTTCAGCAGAGGCAGAAAATGCTGTCCATAAACAATGAAATAAAAATAAGAGGGCTGGGTGGGGTAACTCTATTATAGTCAGATGATCTGATGGACAGAATAGAGCCACATGGATTGGGAGAAGAGTTCTGAGGAGAACACAGGACGTGCAAAGGTGCTGAAGCACACAGACACTAGCGGGTTCCAGAAACAAAGAAAGCCAAGGCAGAGAAAAACAGACATCAGTAGAGGCGTGGTGGGCCTTGGTCAGACCATGCATTGCCTTTCCTTGGAAGTACAATAGGAGCCAGTGATGGAATGTCTGTTGTCCTTATGAGAAAAAAAAATCTAGGCCTTTTTTTCCTTTCCCCTCAGACTACTGGGTTCATGCAAGGAATATCCCCACTAACAGGAAGAAAAGAACCCAAATGACCCAGGCATGAGCTAAACAAAGTAGGCACTCTTTGATTAATGAATAAATGGATTGCCTATACACTGACACAGAGTGAGACAAACAAAAAAATTGTATTTCCCCTAATGTGTCCTTAGCAATCAGAAGTGTGACACAGCTTGGTGACCGCAGGTGAATTACAGTAGAAAAGTTTCTGTTTAATTTGGAAATCCTAACCGTTGAAAGAAAGTTCTCAGATCTCCAACAGTACCAAAAAGCCAGAAGCCCTGACTTTTAAGTCATCAAAACCCAGGGTGGACACAAAGCCCTAAGACCCAGTCTCCCCACTCAGGCCCCAGTTTCCTCCCTCAGACCCAGGAATCCAGACCCAAGCCTTCTTCCTCAGACCCGAGGGGATCCAGGCTCCAGCCTCCTCCCAGACCCAGGGTTCTGAGACCAGGCAGCTCTCCCTGCACAGCCCCACAGACGCAAAGGCGAGCGGCATCTCACAGCGCATGCTCAGTCTGTAACTCCGCCACGCGGTGCCTACCCGGGACAGTCTCTGTCAATCTCTCATGGCCCCGCCCCCTCACTGCGGCTGGATCTCTGTTTGGGTCTTTCTATTTTGGCCTCGCCTCCGGCGCGGAAGCTCTCACTCTGGTCCCGCCCTCACTCACTCTCCGCGGTCCTCATTAAGCGCGGCCTGGAAATTGCCTGATACACCTGATAGACAAGCGTTCCAGATATGTTATGACTCACTTGTAGCCTCATTTAGAAACAAGTTTTGTCTATCCTTCTCAAGAATATCCCAGAGAAACGCGAATTCTTTCTTTTGCCAACGTCAAAGCGCGGTTCTGATGCAGGCGAATACGTCGGACAGCTAGGGGCGGAGCCTGATGGTTGGCGGGTACTATATAAAGAGGTCTGGGGGCCTTCTCTGCGCCTTTTCGAAGAGGAAAGCTTGGTGAGTGTCTCCCTTTTAGGATTTCTTAGGGCCTTCGTATTTTGAGGGGCAACTTGGGGATAGACTCACTTGGCAAGAGGTTCCCGCGTCCGTGGCTGCACAGAAAAGCCCTATGCAGGACGGACGGTGTCGGGGTCCTTCAGGGCCTCAGCGAGCGGCCCTCAGGGTGGAGCCTGGGGGTACTCCACGCAGAAGCAGGATTGGCGACTCCTGCCTTGTGGTGCGGGGGTGGGGGGGGCGCTTCTCGGCCAGCCAGGCTTCCCTGCGGGCTGTGCGTGTCGCCCCCAAGTCTCCCGGCTCCTCCATCTTGGCCTGTGCAGGGAGGTGGTGACTGCCAGCTCGGGAGAACCCTGCGCCTTGTGTGCACGCCGCCCGCCTCCCTAGACGATCGAACCTTTTCGCTCTTTCGGTCCTAGAAGCAGGTATTTCTGTGCGACCTAGACCCAGGACTGAAACGGATGGAAGAAGAAAAGGTTCTGAGGTTCCCGCCCTGGCGGAGTCAGAAGACCAAGCGCCTAAGGAGACATGAGTCTCGTGAGTCAGGTAGGAAAAGACCTGGGAAAAGGAGTAGGAGAATGATTTCCACCTATAGAATAGGCCTGGGTTTACACCCTTCTGGGATATCTGATTTTGAGGGACAAAAATCCTCTGGCCGGTAGAGAGCTAACTGACTTTACTTCAAGAAGCACCCAAAAAGAAAACGATAGGTTTCTATCACGCCGGTTTCCTTTTTTATTTGTCAGCGATGAGGCTTGAACTAGGAGGCCTGGGCACTCGCTGAGCTATTTTGCTCAAGGCTAGCGTTCTACCACAGCATCACTTCCGGCTTTGTGGTGGATAATTGGCGAGAAGAGGCTCAAGGACTTTCCTGCCTCCGCTGGCTTTCAACCCTGATCCCGAGATCTAGCCAGGATTGCTGGCATGGGCTACCATACCATCGCCCTCCTGAGGTCCTAACAGTTGTAGCATTTTACGGTAGTTGTGCTTGGAATTTCTATCCCTGACAGGGCCCTTGTAGCCTTTGATAGGACTGATTTCCATATCCTTTTTTCCCAGAAGCTTCTGTTGACCCATTCTCATGAGTTTCATTGGAAGGAACTTAATCATGAAAGCTTCAACTGTTGACGGTTACTAGCAGGTACTGTGGGGTGCACCAGGGTTTTGTTTATGTGGTGGGTTTGGCTGTCCAAACCTGGAGAACTCCCAGTGGACCCATGACACTGGGAAAGCTGGGGCAGCTGAGGATTTTGCATTTATCCATTCCTACATTCTATTAGTTTGGCTCCCCCTTCCTGAAGGCAGCTGGCCTTCACCTGGCTGCAAAGAGAGGGACTAGGGCTCCCATGATGTCCAGCACTGGGCTCTGAGCATCCCTGAGGACATAGTGCCCCCCCAGGACCTTTGACACCTGGGGGTCTGAGGGGCCCCAGTCATGTTCTCTTGGACCAATGGGTTGTGGTGTAGTACCCTCACTGAGTCTTTCCTGTGTTACAGGTATGGCATTAGCTGCTTAAAGAGATCATCCGCATATTCAAGGTGAGAATCCTTGCCCTAGTCCCTCATCCATCAGGTCAAACTTGGGTGACTGCACAGCAGGTGTTTCTGAGACATAATCAGTTGGGCCTGGGTCCAGATCTTAAGCTCTGCTGTGCATAGGTTTGGAGATGCTCATTGAACAATATACAGAACAGCACTGCCTCCTGTCACGCTGCACCTTTGTGCAAGGCCAAAGTGGCAGGATTTCCCTGGAGATTGTTAAGTAAATGGTTGAAAAGAGCTAAATGATACTGTGGGCGTGTGCCTGTTAGAGCATGTCTTCAAGCTCTGGGAAACTTTCCACTTGGGCAGAGAAAGTAAGAGAAGAAGAGGAAAGCAGGACAGGGAAACCTCAAACAGGTGTCCCTCCCACCCAAGTCCATCCTAACAGAAATGCCCTGCTCCTCATCGCCTGCCAGGTGCTCTTGAGCACCTCAGCTGGCTAGTATGACATAGCACACAATGGCACTTTTCTGCACAAGATCTTAACTGTTCCTAGTTGCTAAACGGTAGTGACTGAAAATGAACTCCCAGATCTACCCAGCAGGGTCCTGGCAGAAGGCAGGCATCCCATCCTCAGAAGGCCTTGCACTTGGGAGAGTTAGCTGCTTGACCAAGTTAGAGGAGTGGCTGGCAATGCCAGCCTTGCACCCAGGGAAGGTTGGAAGCATTGGGTGTGGGGAGACCAGGCCTGGGGTGTGGGCAAAAGCCATCAAGGATATTTTCATTAGCCTTTAAAAGACAGGGACAGAGTTGGGGCTGAGTGCTACAGAGGCTAGACCTTGCTTCATGGCTCTCCCTCTCCTAAAGTTCACTGCTACCTTCCAGAAAAGCAACCTTGGAGGGCTGGTCCCTTGCTAACCCCAAGGAGTCAAGAAAATGGCTGCCATTTACTTCCCAGATCTCTTGAGTGCCTGTCTGCCCTGTGTCCTTCAAGACTACAAGTGGCTCAGATTTGTGGAGAGCACTGGGGCCCCTATGATGTCCAGCACTGGGCTCCGATGGAAGGCTGAGGACATACTTCCTGGGACCTTTGACACCCAGGCTCTGAGGCAGGGAAAAGTCAGGATGCTGAGCTTTCCTGCCTCCCACCAACCTCTTAACTCCCCTTCTTCCTGCCTACAGGTGTGCTCCAGAGGGCCAGGCCCCACAACCTGCCAGGTAAGAGCTGCTGGGGCTCTTAAAAGATGAGAGTCACATTGGCTTTAGTAACACTTATTCTGCTTCAAGTTTACCTGGTAGTAAAGACCTTACATCTATTTACAGAAACTTACATATTGGAATGTTTTTACAGTTCCTTTGAATGTATTGCATCCAGAAAAGCATTGTTTCCTGTATTACCTCAAACATATATAAACTAGCATCACACAGTTTCTCTGAGATGTTTCTGTATTCTGGAAGCTGAATATTAAATATTTTTCCATTCAAACAGAGGTGATGATAGAAATAATGGGACTGTTTCAGTGTTTAGACAGGAAAATCCACTTCCTTGTTTCACGACGACCTAGATAGAAGAAAATTTAAAAGGACGGGAGTCAGTAATGATGCTTGTATAAACCCCAGTGTGGTGACACCTACCTGCAGTAACATCCCTGAAGCTGGGCTGGAGGGGGTGGGGTGGGTTCAAGGCTGGTCTTGTGAGACCTTGTCTCTTAAAGCCAACCAAAAAGAGTGAAAATGCTGTGGGCTCAGTGTGCCATGGGCTGTGGGGCGGGTAGGGGTTTCAGGGCTACACTTAGGGACCCCCATGATGTCCAGCACTGGGCTCTGACCACCCTGAGGACATGGTGCCCCCTGGGAACTTTGACACCCAGAGGTCTGAGGGGTCCCACTTAGGAGAGGCGAGGAGTGGGGTAGGTCTCTTCCTGCTTTCCCACTACCTCCCTTCACACAGCCCTTCCTGGACCTCTTGATCCTGCCCTAAAGCAACTGGGGCCATGGGTGTCCATCCACAGGGGCACCAAACTGCTGGCCATCGTGCAGCCCTTCCAGCAGAGCCCCAGTGACCTTGGAGCTGGCCAACCCCCCCAGAGCCTGCCCATGCCAAGGCACCGTCTTCATTTACCACCAAGACACTGCACTTGGGTGTCAGCAAGGAATCGTTCCTGTGTGCCGTGCTGCCCACAGCAGTGCCCACTCAGAACAGCACCCTCAGGAGTCAGCCTGCTGGTCTGCCATGATGCTGCTGTTAAGCCCGTGTGACTTTGGATCAGGAGAGGCCCCATCCCAGTCCTCCCTTGTCCTCAGCCCACTGTCCCTCTGCTTTGCTTTGTACCTTCCCTTTGGAAGCTTGCTTGGCTGGGGTGCCTGAGGAGCCCCAGCATGAGTTGGGTGTGGGTTTAGGGGTTCTGGGAAAACAATACTGCACAGGTGTCCATTAAATAGCAGGTGCATCACCCTTTGAGCTGTGGGTCTTGACTTTGTCCTGCTGTGGTCTTGGGGTATTGAGCGGGGCCTGGCAGACAGGGTGTGCCTGGGCTTGCCCACCAAAGGATTTGTGGGAGCCAGAATAAATCCCAGCCTCCTAGAGCCAGAAAACACCAACAGTGGTCCACATTGGAGGCACTGGTGTCTGGCCCTTTGGAAGTGACTAATAACAAGACAGCAGGGTGGGGCTCCCCAAGTGGCCAGCAGTGGTGGATGGATTCCCCCCCTTGGTTTTGGGTCTGCTAGTGTTAACATGCAGGCCAGAGTTGTCCCCCCCATGAGGAATGGTGCTCCTGCCAGGATGGGACATGGCCCCCATAGTCAGTGACACTAAATACTATCCACGCTGGAGGCATGTGTGCATGTCCCAACCCATAAACAAGTATGGCCTCATCCGCAGGGACCCCACCCTATCCTCCCTCCCCACGCGCAGTAAGTGACAAGCCAGAGCAGCAGATGAGCACACTTGTTGGGGTCCAGGGGCAGCTGGGGAGGAGGGACTGCCCCACTCACACTGCTCCCCCCAAAGCCCGCAGACAGCTAGGCCTCCAAGCAAGGAGGCCAAGGCCCAGGCTGAGCACTGCCAGCACGGCCACAGCTCCAGCCAGCAGGGGTACCGCCGCGGCTGCTGCCGGAAGAACATGGGGGTTGGTGTCAAGGCTTGGGGGTTCCCCACTCCCACCCAAGCGCAAGGGGCTGTCACCTGGGGGGGTGGCAGGGTCAGAGGAGCCTTGGCAGCGGGCCCCCTGCACTGGAGGCCGCGCAGGCGCAGTCAGCCGATGGAAACGCCCCAGGGGGCAGGGCGCTGGGCACCCAGGGAGGCTGAGGGGCAGCGGTGGGCGGGTGGTGTCATTGCGGTAGAAGAGGGACACCGTGATGTTCCTGCCAGGGGAGAGGAGATGGTGGCATTTGCCCCTGCCATGGATTGCCATCAGGAGGTAAGCTGTGACACCCGCCCACCCGCGTCTCACCCTCCATCATCTTCTGGGTCCCTGAGGCACCTCCGGAACTCAAAGGCCAAGCAGGCGGCATAGGGCGGTGGCGGGGTCTTCCCATCATAAAGTCCCAGGGCCCCCAGGAGTGCCAGGATAGTGCTGTCATGCTGCAGGCATGCGGAGGGCTGAACTCAGCTCTTCCAGGGGCTCCCAACTTCCTTAGGCCCTCTGTGAGGGGCTGTCCTGTCCCTCCAAACTGCTGCAGTGCTGTGGCCCTGAGCTTCCTCCAGGGCCACCACCCTCGGCTTAGCTTCCCCTCCCTCTGCCCTGCACACTCACAGCTGAATACATCACCATCTTGAGGGGCAGGCCCAGGCGCTGGGCCCGCGAGAAGTTGCTGAGGATGGCATCGAGCAGGATCCCTGGGGGCAGAGCAGAGGGCTCAGACCATGCCCCTGTGCCCAGGAGGGTGTGGCAGCCTCCCAGTCCACACCTCACCCCCTGTCAGCTGGGCCTTCTCTGCTGCCCGGGGTGGGCCCACATGGGCCCCGATATCCAGAGCTGAGATCTGTGTCAGTGTCCGCAGGACATCTGGGGAGGCCCATGCCGGAAGGGTGAGTCCGTGTGCCCGCTGCAGGAAGAGGGGCGCAGGCTTTTAGGCAGGTCTGCAGCACCCAGATGAGCTGAGCAGCTGTGCAATTTAAGAACAGGGCAGGGAGGCTGGGCACTGCTGTTGTCCTGCTTGCTCAGTAGGCTGAGACCTGAGGGTCCCCATTCAAAACAAGCCTGGGTAGGGAAATCCATGGGACATATCTCTAGTGAACTACCAAAAAAGCATGCGCCAGCCTTGATTGGAAAGGCTAAGGGATAGCACCCAGGCTCCCAAATTCAATGCCAGTATCCGTACCCCAAAAAAAAAAAAAAAGATAAGCAAACTGAAAGCATCCTCTTTAGGTTTTTTGTTTTTGCCAGTCCTGGGCCTTGAACTTGGGGCCTGGGCACTGCCTCTGGGTTCCCTGAGCTGCTTTTGCTCAAGGCTAGCACTCTATCACTTAAGCCACAGCACCGCTTCCAGCCTTTTCCGTGTATGTGGTACTGAAAAATGGAACCCAGGGTTTCATGCATGCTAGCAAACTCTCTACCACTGAACCACATTCCCAGCCCCTCTTTAGGTTTTGAGGTCAGCTGCTGCTCAGCCTTTCTGAGCTTTTCTTGCAGGAAGAACTGCATGGCCTGACCTCAAACCCAGAGGTGTGGCCAGCATACGGGGTGGCAAACACCCACATGTGGGGGGCTTGTGGCCTTCCCTGCCGGGAAACTGAGTCCCAGCAGGCTAAATCACTTTGCCTGAGGAGACCTAAGTGACCCTTGGCAGGGGAGAAGCAGGGGCTCACCTGGCAGATGAGTGTATCCAGAATTTTCCACGCCTTGCGGAGGGGCTCTCCGACCAGTGTCAGCCCCGTGAAGTTGCTCAGGCGAGTCAGGAAGTCCTGGGGGCACAGAGCTGGGTGAGCCCCAACAGATAGTCCATCCCAACACCCCTCTCCAGTAGGCCCCCACTCACCGTCCAGCCCTCCAGAGCCTCCTGGTACTCTGCAGCCTCCGTGGACTCCCGCAGCAGTTCATGGTATCGGGGACAGCTACGCATGGGAAACCTCAGCAGCTGGGGGAAAGTGAGGCTCAGAGAGGCCAGCAGCATGGGGCGGGGAGGGGGAGAGATCATCCAGCCATGGTTCTCCCTTAAGTCTCTGAGCAGTGATATTGACTGCCAGAGGCTCCCAGGTGACCTGCCCTGTCCCTCCCATCTCATCCCTGTCCTTTTCTCTGGCCCTTTTGCCCAGTCCGGCTGCTGACCTTGTCCTCACTGACGGGCACCGTGTGCACCGGGATGGGCTTCCAGTCGGCCTCGGGGTTCCCCGGGGCAGCCTCGGGGAACAACCCCGCCAGGTTGGCCTGCGCGCTCTCCAACGTGCGGTCAAAGTCGGTGCTGCGGATGTACACCTGGGACGGGCAGAGCAGAGGTCAGAGGTCAGCGGAGGCAGCCAATCAGAAGCCTCAGTTTCACCTTGCCATAGGCTGAAGGGCATGAAGGCGTCATTGGAAGTCAAAATTCAAGGTGGCTTTAATGTCGGAAGTTGGGATCAAGGGTCAGATGTCAATGTTAGCAGTGTTGGGTGAGACAAGACCAGGGGTCAGGTGGACAGGAGTTGGGGACTGGAGGTCAGAGGTTGGGTAGACTGTCCTCAGGAATCAGCACCTGAGGTCAGGAGAAAGAATTGATCCCAAAGTGAATTAGAGGATGCCAGAAGAGGGAGGGTAGCTTCCATGAAGAACAGATGTTAGCAGTCAGTACCCCACCCCCCCACCCCCCGACCACGAGAAGAGGAGGTAAGGGAAGAAGTCTGGCACTGAGGAGAGTGAACGCATCAGCAGAGAAAAATTCGGGGAATGTGGCTCAGGTTAAGATGAGGTCAGAGGTCAGTTTCAACAGAGGTCAGTTGGGTTGACAGAGGTCAAAGGCCAGAGCTGCAAATGCTCATCAGGCACAGGGGTCAAAGGTGAGGCATGGTAGTACCTCCTCCCGCCGGTACTCCGGACTCAGAAAGGCCTTGTAGCGCCGCCTCAGGAACCGGCCCAGCTCCAGCTGCTGGCGGATCCCCTCCTGGGGACACAGCAGGCCTCAGTGGACCCTCCTCCCCTCCCCTGCCCCTGCCCCACCCCTGCTCCTTGGCTGGCTCCTCACCCGGGTCAGCTGGCCCAGGCCTCGGGGCCACAGGCTGGAGACGGCTTCCTTGTGCGGGTCTGTAGGGTAGGAAGCCAGCGGGGCGCGGTCGCCATGGCGGAACACCTGGAGACAGACAGAGTCAGGGCTGGCTGGGGGGAGGCAGGGGCCAGGCAGGGCAGGGGCAGCTCACCAGAGCCACGAACACCAGGGGTCCCTCGGGCAGGGCCTGGGATGGGAGCAGGAGCAGCAGAACCAGGAGCGGTCCACCGGTGTGGCCCCGAAACCCTGGCCCAGCCATGTCCGCACAGCTCAGACGCTGAGCTCAGCCGCAGTCTGCCACCACCTCACCTGCTCATTAGCCTCTGCCTGGGCCCCCCTCGAGCCAGCGCAGGCCCCAGCATGCCCCCCGCACCGCCCGGGGCCTCCCCGCAGACCGAGCTTAACCCATTTCATCTCCACCAAGCCCGAGCAGCTGTTGACACCTGCCACCATCGCCGGCGTCTGCCTTGTTCTCCTTTTATTTGATTTTCTATTTTTTAGGGCTTTGGGGTTTGAATTCAGGACTTTGCACTTGCTTGCCAGGTGCTTTACCACTTGAGCCTTGCCTCTGTCCCTTCTCAGTTTGGTTATTTTTTGAGATGGGAGCTCACTCGGGGCCTGTCAAACACCCAGACTGCGATCTGTCGGTTCTAGGCTTCCTGTCGTAGAGGTATAGCTGGAATGATGTAAATATGCCACTTGGCCCAGCTATAGGTAGAAAGGCGAGTCTTACATCTGCCAAGGCTGGCCTCAAACCACAATTCTCCCATTCCCAGCCTCCCAATCACAAGTCACTGGCAGTATCCTCTGATCATATCCTCCCTCTCCTAGATCCCTTTCAGCTGTCACTTGAGCCACACCTCCAGCTCAGCGTTTTACTGTTTGTGTGTGTGAGCATGTGCGTGCGTGCACAATTACCAACATTTTTTGTTTGTTTGTTTTTGGGTCCGGTCATGGGGCCTAAACTCTGGGCCTGGGCACTGTCCCTCAGCTCTTCAGCTCAAGGCTAGCGCTCTACCACTTGAGCCACAGCGCCACTTCTGATTTTTTTCTTTTTTGCTTATGTGGTACTGAGGAATCGAACGCAGGACCTCATGCATGCAAGGCAAGCACTATACCACTGAGCCACCTTCCCAGCCCCAATTACCAAAATTTGAACTCAAGTTCTCTCCCTCTTTTTGTGGGGGCTTGAATTTGGGGGGGGACTGGGTGCTGTCCCTGAGTTTTCTTGCTCAAGGCTGGTGCAGTACAGCTGGTGTTGTACCACTTAAGCCAAAGCTCCATTTGTGACTTTTTGGCTATTAATTAGAAATGAGTCTCATGGACTTTCCTGCCCAATCTGACTTCAAACCATGATCCTCAGCTCTCAGCCTCCTGAGTAGCTGGAATTACAGGTGTGAGCTACGGGCACCCTGAGGGTCTCTTGTTCAACTTTTTCACTCATGGCTGCTGCTTTACTATTTGAACCCTATCTCTAGACCTGCTTTTTTGCTGGTTATTTTAGGGAGACCAGACTGACTCTGAACCATGACCCTCCAGAGCTCAGCTTCCTGAGTAACTAGGGTGGCAGGTGTCTGGCTTTCCAGGTGTTTTCTGATTCTGTTACCTAGTCCCATCTATCCTGCCTCATACCCAGAATGCTCTTCTCTGGTCTCCATGGCCACCATTCTGGTTTCCCCGACAACCCCCTCTTGGTTCCAGTGGCTTCTTCCCTCTCTGGCTCAGAGGCCTGGGAAGGGAGACAGAGGTCAAGGAGTGTGTGGCTTGAAGGAGTAGATGGCCATGAACTTCCAGGAAGTGAGCGGAGGGGAGAGGAGGGAGGGGAGGGGGAGCAGGGCTGGGGAGGGCAGGGAAGGGTGCTGACCTCTCAACTCCTCCCCAGAATGTGACTCTGGCCATGGCAGTGTTGACCATCATCGCCTCCATCTACTTCTTCAACAAGGTGAGGGAGGGGAGGGCAGTTGGGCCCAGTCTGCCCCCCTCCGTCTTCTGCCCCCTCACCTTTCTCTGTTTCTGTGGCTCTTCTTCCTCAGGCCCAGCAGTGAAGACACCCCAGCTCCCCAGCCCTGGAGCAGGATCCCCACCCGTCTGACCATGCCCTCGGCCTCTGAGACCAAATAAACGCAACGCCACAGCATGCCTGGCTCCGTCTCTCTGAGGGAGGGGCTGCATCCTTGGATGAGGGGGGCGGGAGGAGGGCTGGGGCCTGGACCCCTGGATCTGAAAGGGGAGGGTAATTAGGGAAGCTCCTCAGGCCTGATGGGTAGAGTCTTGCAGGAATGCAGGCCAGGAGGAAGGGAGAAGCCAGGCGTCCACCGAGCCTCAGCCGCCTGCCTTACTCTTCACCCGCTACCTGGGTCTGAACCTTCCTGTTCCCGTTAGAGCTGCACATCTTTCCCTGGCAGCCCTGGAAAGTCACAGATTGTGTGACAGCTGTCACTATTTCTGGTGTCAACACCTCTTTTACTTGGGGGAAGGGGAAGAAACTGGGGTTTGAACACAGGGCATCGCTCGCTAGGCAAGTGCTCTACCATGTGAGCCTTGTCCCCGGCCCTTTGTGCTTTAGTTTTTCTGAGGGTCTCTCACACAAGGCCTGGATCCTCCTGCCTCCTCCCACTGGAACTACAGGTGCATGCCACCACACCCAACTTTTCCACTCCCCGCCCCCCCAGTTTTTAAAAAGAATTTTAGCAAACTCCTGTTCAACTTTTGACATTCCTCTAGACAGAGAAATATCCAGAACCTCCAAAGACAGTCTGCTGACAGTTTGTTTTATTTCCTGTGAACAGTCCCTTTCATTACTTCCCCTTTCCACTCCCTGAGCTCATCCTGGGAATGCATTGACGAAGTCACCCCAGCCTTTTCTTGAGGTTCACCTACTTTCTCTGAAAAGGAGCAATTTCATCTTAACCCAATTATGTGATCACATGGATCCTGAATGGACTGCATGCTGGTTTTACAGAGAAAGGACTAGAAACCCCCAATTACAAACAGATCTGTTATTCTTAGCACAACTTCAGCTTAGCGCAGTCTGGTTTGATTGGATCCTGTATTGAAGAGTCCTGGGTGTGGTTCCACAAGTCACCACACGAGGGCGGAGTCGGACCATTTTCCCAGGCCCATGCGGTCCCAGCTGTGGTTGACCTCAGCCCAAGGAACTTGATTTCCACAAAACCACAGTGCAGCTTCTAAGTCCTGGGGGGATCCAGCGGCTTCCTCTTACCTTCCCAGCGTGGGCTTGCCTGTCAGGGTTTCCTTTTTTTTTTTTCCTTTTTTTTCTTTTTTTTCGGGTCCGGTTATGGGACCTGAACTCTGGGCCTGGGCACTGTCCCTCAGCTCTTCAGCTCAAGGCTAGCGCTCTACCACTTGAGCCACAGCGCCACTTCCGGCTTTTTTCTTTTTGCTTATGTGGTGCTGAGGAATCGAACCCAGGGCCTCATGCATGCAAGGCAAGTGCTCTACCACTGAGCCACCTTCCCAGCCCCCCCTTTTTTTAATGAGTAAACTGGACTTGGGGATGCTGTAACATGACTGTACAGTACATTGAGGTTGAAAACTACCCTCAGAGACCCTAATGTACAGCCAAGGTTAAGAGAGCACTCCAATGCCTTTTCCGAAGAGAGGTTTAGTACAGTGGCTCACTCCTGTAATTCCAGCTACTCAGGAGGCAGAGATTAGGACTGAGGCTCTAGGATCAACCTGGGCACAAAGTTACAGAGGCCACCATCTCCATAAACAAGCAAGGGAGGGCCCTTGCCTAGAATCCCAGCTGTAAGGCAGAGATAAGACAATATAGATCGGCCCAGGCCAGTCCTGCCAGACAAGAACCCCAAAACATATAGAAAAAAAGTAAGGCCAGGCACTGGTGGCTCATACCTGGAATCCTAACTAATCAGGAGGCTGAGATCTGAGGATTATGATTCAAAGCCAGCCCTGGCAGGAAAGTCCATGGTGGAGCCACCAGAAAACCGGGAGTGGCACTGTGGCTCAATTGGTGGAGTGCTCACCTTGAGCTGAAGAGCTGAGGGACAGCGCCCAGGCCCAGAGTTCAAGTCCCATGACCGACAAAAGAAAAAAAAGTGTCAAACTAGCAAGTGTGAGGCTCTGCATTGGAAATCCCACGCCACCAAAAAGGAAAAGAAAAAGGAGATGGATTTTCCCCAATCACATAAAAGATTCAGGACATAAAATAAAAATTAGCCAGCTTTAAAATGAAGAAAGGCAAATGTAGTTTCTTGGGCCAGGGACAGACAGAAGGGACCTGTGGATTTCCAACCTTGACAAGACACAGCCAATTGTGGTGCATGACTGTAACCCAGCTACTCAGAGGCCGGGAGTTGAGGGGGGGGGGCGTGGTGAAAGAGGGGATCAGTTCTGATTGACAAGCAGCAGGACTCCTCTCCTCTGTAGCTCCAGAATGGCCTAATACAAGCAGGAATCACGGGGACCCTGGTCCCATCGGCCCGGTCCTGGGCCATGGCTGCCCTCCTAGCTTCCCATCCAGATCCAGACCTCTCACCATGTTCTTCTGTCTGTCCACCTCTGTCGCTCCCCCCGCCCTCCCCCCACTACTTCTCCTCTAGAGCTCCAGTTCTGTTTCTGCACCCTGGCCTAGCCTGCTTCACACCTGGGCCCTGCCTCAACTTCCGTCTGCAGCCAAGACCCTGTGACTCCTCGACAGACAGACAGGCAGCCTGAGGGACGGGTTCTCGCTGAGTTACCTCTCCCGGCTTCCTCTCTCTAGATCTCTTCTTCCCCCTCTCTGGGACCCCGTCCCCTCTCTTCTGTTCCTCTCTTCCTCTCTGGATCTGTTGCAGTCGGCCTTTCTGTCTCTCTTCTCTGGACCCCACTCAGCCTGTCTGGCTGTGTTCAACCCAGCCCTACATGCTTTGGAGATCGAGGAGATGGGGACCCCCCCCACCCTACTGTGTCCTCAGGTTCCCACTGGATGGCTCAGCCTCCAAGCCCAGGCCTGGGCACTCTCTACCTCCTCCCCACACCCGGCACCTTGGCAGGACCCCAGAACCTGGCACAGCCTTCTCCTGAAGGCCTGGCCCCCACACACACAGAGCAGAGGGTGGAGCCAGCTGCTGGCCCCTGCGAGGCTGAACCCCAGGGGTCTGAGCAGCACCCAGACCTCCCCCAAGTCCAGCCCAGCCTCACGTGCCCCCAACAACTTGAGCAAAAGCAACAGGTGGAAAGGGAGCCAGCAAAGGAAGAGCATGGCCGCGGTGGCCCAAGGCAGCCCCAGCAGTGGGGGGCGCCCAGTCAGCCGGGCCAGCTGCAGCTGGGCCCCCAAGAGGCTGCGAGAGAAAGCCATGACCCCCAGGGGCACCCCAAACCCGAATGCCAGCTGGTCTAACACAGGGCTCCAGGCCCCGAAGCCCTGGCCATGGCTGGAGACTTCTACAGCCGGAGTCCCGTTAGAAGGGACAGCCAGGCTGGCCTGGTCCCTCCTGGCTTGCAGGGCCGGCCCCCCCAGACCCAGCAGAAAGATCCAGAATCCGCCAGCCCAGAAAACCATCTGCCGAGCTGTGTGGTGGCCCAGGGCCCAGGCAGGCTGGCACAGCGAGGTATAGCTGTCGGCAGCCCCCCGGGCCAGCAGGCGGCCGCTGGCCCAGCAGGTGAAGAAGGACAGGCTGGGGTCCGCACGGCAGAAGGCGCCACCCAGCGGCCAGCAGGAGCGCGTGCAGGTGAGGCTCAGGGGCAGGAGTGCCGTGAAGGTGAAGTCAACGGTGACTTGGTGGCCAAACCAGGCGGTGGACAAATGGCGCGGCAGGAGGGGCCCAGCGGCCCGGGCCAGCAGGCCATGGCTGGCCACCTCCAGGACATAGGAGGTGACCATCACCAGGGAGTAGAGAAGGACCAGGGCGGCCCAGGGCGGGCCCAGTACTGCAGGGGGTGCCGGCAGCCAAGGCTCCGAAGGGTTCTCCATGGGCCAGACGAGGCTGTGGGGACCCAGAGCCTCCATGTTAGTCACCCCAGTTCTTCCCCCCAAATCTCCATCCTATACCCCAAGAGCAACTCCACCAGCCACCCAGCCACGGCTGACTTCCCCCCCTCTTCACCCCTTGGCCTTCCTGGTCTCCTGGGCCTTAAATTCACTTCCTGGTCACTGTCTCATATATTTTTCTACTCAAAGCTGGTACTCTACCACTTGAGCCATAACCCCACTTTCTGACTTTTTGAAGATAAGCGTCTCATGGCCTTTCCTGCCCAGGCAGGCTGGCTTCAAACCACAATCCTCCAATCTCAGCTTCCCGAGTAGCTAGGATGACAGGCCTGAGCACCAACACGCAACCTTCCTATCCTGCCTGACAACCTCACCCCCATCCAGCCAGCACAGCTAGGGCTTCCCCCCATTCCCCAGCCTCCCTGCTTCCAGCCTGTAGCCGACCTCTGACCCTCTTTGCTCCCCAGTGCCTTTGGACAAAGTCCCAGCCCCTCAGCCTCCCGCCAAACCCCAACCACACACACACTCCAGGAACCAGCTCCTGCCCCATGGGCCTGTTAGCTCCTGATATGAGAAACCCAGTATCCTCAAGTTCAAGGCCTGAGAGCTGCCAGGGAGCTGACCTTCAAGACAGCCTGCCCTTCATGTGGGGAAACTGAGGCCCAGAGGAAAAAATCAAATCCCATAGCAAGGCAGATGAACTCATCATATTCAGAGGCCTGGCTTGTCAACGGGGCTCTGCTGTCTGTGAACCTCAGTTCACCCTCCCCCAGTCCCCTCATGTCTCACCTCACCAGAAGTGGGAGTCAGAAGCCCTCCAGGTGTCTGAGCAGAAGTAAGAACTGGAAGTAGCTCACCAATAGACAGAAGAGGAAGTAGAAGCTGGGGTCTGCCTGAAAACCAGAGACTGTTAAGTGCTGTCTGGGCCTGGGCCTCAGTTTCCTCCTTCTTGAATGGAGGCTCTGGCCTGCTCCCCAGGGCACCCCAGGGTAAGAAGCCCCTCAGCCTGGCATTTGCAGCGTTTCTTCTTGTAGCTCTACCCACCTCACCAACCTGCCAGCTCCCACTTCCCTTCCTCCTTTCCCCCCCCCCTTCTCCTCCTCTTCCTCCTCCTTTTCAGTTCCTGGAGTAAACCACACACCTTCACAAGTGCACCCAAATGTGCATACACCAGCATTTGTCCTGTCTCTTCGCCCTGGTACCCATTGTTTTGTCCCATTGATGCACACAACAAACTCTTATTCATCCTTCAAACTCCAATCAGGTGTCATCTCCTCTGGAATCCCTGACCTGTCCACCATTCACCCCATCAAGGGGGCTGAGAATTACCTTCTTCATATGCAGGATCTGGAGCATGGGTTGGACTCATGCTAAGCCTCATGCATCCTGGGTTCTCTGCCCATCCAGAGCTCTGCTCAAGGGCCACCTCTTCCAAGAAGGCTCTCCGTGGTCCTCTTCCTCCTTTTCCCGGTTCTGGTGATGATGCATTGTTCTTAATTTCTGCATTGCCTGATCACCCCAAATGCTTTACATGGGCCCCTCTATGAGAGCTTCATCCACCAGCTGGGTGCCAGTGGCTCATGCGTGTAATCCCAGCCACTCAGGGCACTAAGGTCTGAGGATTGTGGCTCGAAGCCAGCCCAGGCAGGAAAGTCCATGTGAGTCTTATCCTCAACTAGAACTTGTAAGATAATGAATTTGTCTGGTGTAAAGCCCCCAGATTCCTGGCGATTTGTTAGAACAACAGGAAGTGGGTGCACCCATTTTATGGACTGGCACATAGAGTCTGGGGGGGGTGTCTCATAGTCAGCTGATTGTTGGTTGTGCCTCTGGGGTGAGGAGGAGGCAGGGAGTTAGGGACAGTCTGCAGGAGGGACGCTCCCAACCCAGGCTGGCCAAAGAGGAGGCTGTGGTGTGAGGGGCAGGGCTGGCGGTGGAAAAGAAAGGGTACAGGGAGAGGAAGTGGGTGCAGGCCCGGCTAGACCTTGTCCTGGGGCTAATGTGGGCCTCCAAGTAGCCCAGACGTGGAGTGGAGGAGGGAAAGCGAGGGACCGGAGGCCGGGCCTGGATTTGGGTTTCTGTCAGCTTTTCCCAGCCCTGTCCTTCGCCTGTGCACCCCATCCCCCCCCCACCCCCCTGCATACCTCCGGGTTGTGGCTGGGGACTTCCTGGGTCCTAAGTTCGAATCCGGTCTCGGCAGCCCATCCTGGCTCCAATGAGTGAAGTTCCCATCCCGGGGAGCAGAGCCTACAACCTGCGGGGCGGGGCTGCAGGTGTCAGGAGGTGAAGTCTCCCGACAGCTATTTCCCGACATCTGATGACAGAGTGTCTCCTGCGGCAGGGAACATCTCAAACCAGGCCACGCCGGGGGCGCCGCCTCCCCTCCCTCTTCGCCTGGGAGAAACAGAGGTAGTGATTAAGATGGCATAATTACCTCCCTCCCTCCCGCCCGCCCGCCTGGGAGGCAAATCCTGCCGTGGGGCTGCTCCCCTGGCTGTCTCGCTCTCTACTCCCAGCGCTCAGCGCCAGCAGGGTCGCCTCTTACTATGAGCTCCGCGCCCCACAGCCTGCGCTGTCGGACCCGCCCTGGGGCGTTGGCTCCGCCTCTCAATCTAGCTCCTCCCCCTGGAACCTTAGCTTCTACAGTTTGCCCTGCCCTTAAGTGTTAGTCCCTCCCCTGAGGCTTTCAGCTCCTCCCCCAAGATGTAGCCCCACCCCTAAGTGTTAGTCCCTCCCCTGAGGCTTCAGCTCCTCCCCCAAGAAGTAGCCCCACCCCTGTTAGTCCCTCCCCTGAGGCTTTCAGCTCCTCCCCCAAGATGTAGCCCCACCCCTAACTGTTAGTCCCTCCCCTGAGGCTTCAGCTCCTCCCCCAAGAAGTAGCCCCACCCCTAAGTGTTAGTCCCTCCCCTGAGGCTTCAGCTCCTCCCCCAAGAGGTAGCCCCACCCCTAAGTGTTAGTCCCTCCCCTGAGGCTTCAGCTCCTCCCCCAAGAAGTAGCCCCACCCCTAAGTGTTAGTCCCTCCCCTGAGGCTTCAGCTCCTCCCCCAAGAGGTAGCCCCACCCCTAAGTGTTAGTCCCTCCCCTGAGGCTTCAGCTCCTCCTCCAAGGGGTAGCCCCGACCCCAAGCGTTAGTCCTTCCACTGAAACATCATCTCCTACCCCAAGATGTTCGCCCTTCCTCTGTTAGTCCCTCCCCTGAGGCTTCAGCTCCTTCCCCCCAAGATATTAGACCCGCCCCTAAATGTTAGCTCCTCCCTCACGTTGTTAGCCCTGCCCCTAAACGTTAGCCCCTCCCTGCGATATTAGCCGCGCCCCCAGATGTCAGTTCCTCCCCTGCGTGTCAGCCCCTCCTCTGGAATGTTAAATTGCCCCACTCCCCCAGAATGAGTGTACCTCCCACTGGTTTGTCGGTCTTTCCAATCCCGATTCTTCGCGTGACTGCCGTTTACCTTGAAAGGTGCTCTATGTAATTGAATAGATTCATGGAGTCAGACCAGTCAAATCTTGACTCCACCACTTGCTTGCTGGGTGACCTCATAAAAGTCACTTCACCTCTCTGGGCCTCGAGTGTCCTCGTCTGTGCAAGGGACAGGATCGCAGTGCCGTCCTCCCGGGCTGAGCGCTGGTCTCAGGGGTCCAGACAGGATCAATGGAGGAGCGCCTTGCTTTGGGCTTAGAACCCAACCAAAGACCGCGGCCTCCCGCGGGAGAAGCTTGCAGTGCTGGGAAAACCGCAGGATGTCAGAAGGCGTAGCCGCATTCATTAAGAAATCAATGCGGATGAACCCCTCCCGGGATCCCACTCCATCCAGTCCGCGTTGGCGAAGCGCTGGGAAGCCGCCCGGAGGAGGGCGAGCAGGTGTGCAGCCATGCGCTGCGACACGCGGCCCGCCCTGGGCCCGCGCGGTGGCCCGGCAGGAAGCCAGCCTGCCAGGTGGCACCGCCATCAGAGCAGGCACCCGGCGGAGGAGCCTCGCCCACACCAACAGCCAGCCTCACAGACATCACACATCCTTCTGTGGGAGGTTGCGGGAGGGGAACTGAGGCACGGAGAGTGGCTCAAACAACGCCGTGAACCATTAAGTAACCTGAGTAAAAAGTTCTCGTGTGCCTCTACGATTCGTATTTGTGCAGGTATTCTGTATATTTGAAATTATCTCCAAATAAAAAGATTTTCTTTTGTTTTTGCCAGTCCTGGGGCTTGAACTCGGCCTGGGCACTGTCCCTGAGCTACTCGTGCTCAAGGATAGCGCTTTACCACTTGAGCTACAGCACCACTTCCAGGTTTTTCTGTGTGTGTGGTGCTGAGGAATTGAACACAAGGCTTCATGCATGCTAGGCAAGCACCCTACCATTAAGCCACCTTCCCAGCCCAGATTTGTATTTTTTAAAGTTTGGGCGGACCAGTGCCTAGCACACATTTTTCAAGTACAGGAAGAAATTTCATATTATAATTCAATACATAATTCAGTCACTCAAAATTTGAGAAACATTTCTTTTTTTTTCTTAAGTCTCAGACTGGGACTGGAACCTGGAACTAGGTGCTTTCACTCATTGGCTGGTGCTCTAGTTAACTGAGCCATGCCTCCAATGCTGAGAAGCATTTCTTACCAATTTCTATGCCCACTGAGATTTCATATGAATGTATTTCATTTAAAAATAGCTATGAAGGGGGCTGGGAAGGTGGCTCAGTGGTATAGTGCTTGCCTTGCATGCATGAGGCCCTGGGTTCGATTCCTCAGCACCACATAAACAAAAAGAAAAAAGCCGGAAGTGGCGCTGTGGCTCAAGTGGTAGAGCGTTAGCCTTAAGCTGAAGAGCTGAAGGACAGCGCCCAGGCCCATAGTTCAGGCCCCATGACCGGACCCCAAACAATTTTTTTAATTAAAAAAAAAATAAAAAAAATAGCTATGAAAGGGCTGGGAAGGTGGTTCAGTGGTACAGTTGCTTGCCTTGCATGCATGAGGCCCTGGGTTCGACTCCTCAGAAAAAGCTGGAAGTGGCGCTGTGGCTCAAGTGGTAGAGCGCTCGCCTTGAACTGAAGAGCTGAGGGACAGTGCCCAGGCGCAGAGTTCAGACAAAAAATAAATAAATAAAAATTAAAACAAAAGACAAAACAAAACTATGAAGCCGGGCACCAGTGGCTCACACCTGTCATCCTAGCTACTCAGGAGGCTGAGATCTGAGGATCATGGTTCAAAGCCAGGCCGGGCAGGAAAGTTCTTGGGACTCTGATCTTCAATTAACCACCAGAAAACTGGAAGGGCGCTGTGGCTCAAGTGGTACAGTGCTAGCCTTGGGCTAAAGAGCTGAGGGACAGCGCCCAGGCCCAGGACAGACAAAAAAAAATAGTTACAATCTGCACACAGATCATAACTGTGTTCTGAAAAACTTACTGGGAAGTCAGGTGCATTAACCTGTGTGGCTTCTGAGGTCCTACGCTTGGGGCTCGGAGCCGGACTACATTTCCCAAAATGCTCGTGGGCGAGGCCAAGGGATGGGAAGAGAACTATGAGCTCTGATTGGAGACAGCATAGTTCTGACATTATCGGGGGCATGGCCCTTAAGATTGCTGGGAAATGTAGGCGAACACCACGAGGAAAGAGAGAGGTGGGACTTACAAAACACTCTCCCTGGCTGCTGGGAAATGACAATCTGCCTCCTGGTCCTCCTGGGATTTGTAGTTCAGAAAATGGGTCTTTCCCCTCCGCCCCCCAAAGACCCTTCAGAGAATTAGGAGGGCCAGCCTGGTGGAGGGGGTGGGTTTCTCAGTAGGTGACCACAGTTAGAAATTAACCCCTAATGCTACAAATACCCGGGTTCGCTGGATGCATAAACAGCTCTCGTAAATGGGTTCTCTGCTTCTTGCCTCTGCCTTCTTTTTGTGCCCACAACTCTGTCCCTTAGCTGGTATGGGTGGTCCTGGCCCAAACAAGAAGACAGAGACTTATACATATAAGGATCTCAGAACCCCAGACCCTGTGGGGTGTCCAAAGCCGGTTCCTGACCCAGGCCTGGAAGGCCAGGGAGGAAAAGAGCTGATCCTACTCAGGCCCCACAACAAAATGCCACACGCTGTCTCCATTCCATCAGTTCCCTTGTGCCCAGTGACCCTAAATACACCAAGTTGGTGCTACCCAGTCTTGCCTACTATAAGGACAAGGAGTGTTCCCCAGCTGGCAGAGCAGCACCAGTTTGAGAGGTGCCAGTGGTTTTGAACACCAAAGGAGGCCCCTAGAGCAATGTCACAGTCCCTCTGATAGAAGCAGTCCTGCCCACATGTGCAGTCCTGTCGTATTTCCCTCTCTCCCTCTCCCTCTCTGTACTAGATTTTAAGCTCAAGGCCTTGTGCTTGCTGTAGACAGGCACTCTACCACTTGAGCCAGGTCCCCAAACCTTTTTTGCTTTGTTTTTTTAGTAGAGGCTTGGTGTTTGTTGTTGCTGTTGTTTTGCTCAGGCTCTGGCCTGGGACAGTGAATCTCCTAGTTATGCTTCCTGAGTAGCTGGGATGACAGACGTATACCATGTCTCCAGTTTTTATTGACTGAGATGCGGCCTTGAGAGCGGTTTGCCCAGGTTGGCCTTTGACCTTCCCAATTACTCCCTCCCAAGTAGCTAAGATTACAGGTTTAAGCCTCCACATCTGGCTCCGTTCTATGACTCCAGAGAGAGTAAGGGTAAGGGTAAGATTAAAGGCACTCCCCCTTTAGGGGATGGCAGGGTGTCTCCTTCCCTCCTTCCCAGATCAGATGGAGTGTGGGTGTGGCAGAGGGAGGGAAGGGGCAGAGACTTTATATCTCCATTACTGAACTCCAGGGGAGTCCTGCTCCCCCTCCCCGACCCCCCCCGCCCTCCACGTGCGCCTGGCCAGCCGAGGTGGGGGACACTTGGGGGCCCAGGGAGAGAGGGGAGTGGGGTGGAGCACAAGGGCGGGAACCGGCCCGCTAGAAGGGGAACTCGCAGACGAAGTAGAGGCGCCGATCGCAGTCGTGATCCCACCAGGACCCGTCGTCCGAGGCCTGGGCCACGCAGTTCTCCAGCACGCCGCCGTTAGGTTGGTCGGGACTGAGCGGGTGCGGAGCGGCGCTGGGCCGGGCGCCCGGCTCGGGGCTGGGTGCACGGTGCCAAGCGAAGAAGGACACGCGCTGGCCGTTCTCGAAGAGGTAGAGACCTTCGGCGCGCCGGTCGTGCACGCCCAGCCACACCGGCCAGTTGTAAGGCGCGAGCGCAGCGCGCAGGTACCGCGCCAACGCGTCCATCTGCTGGCGGTCCGCCGGCTGCGCCAAGCTTCCGCCCCGAGCTGCGCACCGCGCCTGCGCCGCCGGCTGCGTCTCGAAGTCACGCGAGAGAAAGAAGCACTTGTGGCCCAGGCGCAGCCCCTTCAGGCAGCCTGCGGGCAGGGCGGGGAGGGAAGAGGGCGTGACCAGAGTGTTCATAGGCGGGCGGAGAAAGGGGGCGTGTTCATAGTGGTGGTGGGAGGGGCGAGGGCCTGGGCTAGAGGGCAGCGAGGAGGCTGGGTCAGAACTACAGCAACCAATGAGGGGGAGCCAGGGGCTCCGGGGCGTGGTCAGAGTGTGGGCGTGGTCATCCGTTGGGGGCGGGACTTCAGGGCAAGGACGGTGGGGGCGTGGTGCAATTCAAGTAGGGCCGGGTTGGCTTCTTGGAAGAAGCGTCTCTCCCTCTGCCCAACCCAGTCATTCTGGCCCCAGATCTGCCAACACATTCTAATTTTCTGGGGACTCTTTTGCTTCCATGACTTCCTCATGTCCCCATGGCTCCCCCACCTGGCCCGGACCCCCCGACCTTCGTCACCACGCGGGGCGCGAACTCACCCTCCAAGCGGCCGTGCTCGCGCTCGGCGCGGGCCTGCGCTTCTTGCAGGGTTTCCACGGTGTCCCGGGTGTTGCCAGTCGTCTCCCGCAGCTGCCGCAGCCCCTGGGTCAACTCGACCACGCGGGTGTCCAGCGCATGCAGACGGACGTGCAGCTGATGCAGGCCTGCGTCCAGGCCCGCCAGGCGGCCCACTGAGGACGGACGGACAGGGTGCTCACAGGAGGGGGTTCTGGCGGGCGCCACCGGGGATGGGGTGCTACGGGGCCCTAGGACTCCGGAGGTCAGGAGTGAGGGAAGGAAAGGGGTTCTGGAACTTCCGAAAGTGGCCTCTTGGGAGGTCACACCCTTGGTCTGTAAGCAATTGAAAGACCACCCGGCTTCTGCTTTTGGTTACTCACGGATATAAGTGATGGTGTCCTCAGGGGTAGGAGAGGGGCTGGAGCTGGGGGTGGGGGGAGCCTGTGTTGCTTCCTCCTCTTCTTCATCCCCTTGATCCTCCTCTGTCACCTCAGTACCTTGGCCTTCCGCAGTTGAGGCAGGATTCTCCTCCCTCCTCCTATCCGGCAACCCCAGGGCCTCCTGTAAATGCTGGGCCAAGCAGCAGCCATCAGTCCCGTCTCTCCTCCCCACTCCCCACCCCCCTCCATGGCCTGCTTCCCATTCTGTCAAATCCTCATTTCCCAAACTCTGGGATGTCCTCACCCCCAAGCCCAGGGGGTTCCCTTCCACCACTCACCTTCAGCATCAAGGCTTCCCGCTCCCGCTCCTCCTCCAAGGCTCCTCCCCAGCCTCCTTCCCACTCCCTCGCAGCTCCTCGAGCCCCATGGCCAAAGCCCAAGAGCTGGAGGACCACCAAGGCCCCGAAGAACCAGTATGCCTGCATCAGGACCTTGGCACCCAAGGTCAGAGGTGTTGGATGTCAGGGCTGAGGCTGGGTTCCCTGAAGACTGCACCCTTGTCGTGGGTGCCAATTGCTAGCCCCAGATCCCCACTTATCCCAGTTGCTTTCTGGTGCCTCTCCTCTCTTCTGATCCCAGAGGGCCTGTCTTCTTGGCTTCTTGGTGTGTGTGTGTCTCCCCGCCCTTCTTGGCTCCCCTGAGGCCCTGCCTTTGTGGCCGGAAACCTCCAACGTTCCAAAGCCAAGATCCCGCCTTGCCCCCCCAACCCCCCTTCAACTTTCCAGAGCTGGCTTCTGCAGGGTTCTTTCCTTCTGCCTGGCCAAGAGCTCAGCAAATCAGGAATAGAACCTTGCTCTCCAAAGGATCCTGGGGACAGCAGGCCTCAGACCTTTTTAGGAACCCCTCAGGACAAAGGGGTTGAGGTGGGGTGATGGGACCTTCACCCGCACAACCCTCCTTCCTCTCTCTCTTGGCCATTCCTGAGGAGGGGGCAGACTTCAGGAGCTGCGAAGGTTGTTATTACCCAGTGGCCACCATCTTCCACAAACCATTCACAGGCTCCAGGGTACTCCCTCCCTGCCTCCTGTCCACCCACATGGGCCATCCCCACCCAGCCCTTATCCAGTGAGAAAATAAAGTATATGTGCATATCTGTGGGAACACAGATATATATACTTACATATATATATATATGTGTGTGTGTGTGTGAGTGTGTGTGTGTGTGTGTCAGTGGCTCATGCCTAGAATCCTAGCTACTCAGGAGGTTGAGATCTGAGGATCCTGGTTCCAAGCCAGCTCGGGCAGGAAAGTCCATGAGACATCTCCAATGAATCACCAAAACGCTGCACGTAGAGGTGTAGTTCAAATGGTAGAACATCATCCTTGAGTGAAAAAGCTAAGGGACAGTGCCTAGGCCCAGAGTTCAAACCCCAGTACCAACACACACACACACACACACACACACACACACACACACACACACGCTCCACTACAGTGCAGCAGATAAGCTCCCAGGATGCAGGGCTGTGCAGAGGGGGGATGGGGGGGTACCAGGGGGTGCAGTGAGCTGTCAGAGAAAATTTCTGTAGGAGATAGAGCAGAAAGACATGGGGCTGGGTACAGAGAGAGCTCTAAACCATCCAGGAGCTGCTTCCTCCCAGCCTGGACCACTGCAGTCCCCTCCTCCCTGCCCTCCTCCTCCTCCTTCCTCGGAGCCCCTCCAATCCCGGCTGCCTGCTTGCCGCAGCCAGAGCAATCCTTCCAAACCATAAATCAAATCACATCATTCCCACTCCCCTACCTTCCCATCAGAAGCAGGAGGAGAGCCAAACCCGGACACAGCCCTCAGCCCAGCCTGCTGCCTAGGGGCTGGGGAAAAGAGGAACCCTTTGTAGCTGTGTGACCTCATCACCCCTACTCCCCATGTCCCCCCACTTCCATGGTACCGCTCAGGCTGCAGCCTCCCTGCTCCTCCCTACCCCAGAGCTTTTGCATTCTCTTTCCTTCTAGAAGCCTCTCTCCCCAGCTGCTCATCTCTAAGAGGCCTTCCCTAATCACCTTTAGCTAAAAAAGCTTCTGGTATACAAGCTGTTTTTATTTGAAGTGCCCCCCTTTTATCTTCCAGGTATCATTGGGACTGACAAGATCTGCTTGTGGCTTTATGTCTATCTCTTGCCAACGAAAGCAGAGATTTGCGCAGTGCCCTACCCATGAAGCAGGAGATCAGACCCTTCCCTGCACATAGTAGGTGCTCGCTCAAGCTGTGAGTCTGGCCATAGCCTTTCCAAGTGTGGTAATGGCTTGGTCAGAGGCCTGGAGGTCTGTTCGCACCTGCATTCCCCATTTGGAGGCTGCAGTGAGGATGGAGATGATGGGCAAGCCCCTTGGGGCTGGGGAAGCAGGAGGCCATACTTGGCACACTCCATGCCAGGCCCGTGAGTCACACAGGGCTTTCCCAACTTTGGCCTGGCCACTTGTGCCAGCCAGCACCAAGCATATTAGCCAGGCTGCAAAGGGCCAGCTCTTGAAAGAAGGAAATTGAGCCTCAGACTGGGGGGCACAGCCCTTTTTGGAGGTCACCAGTGTGCAGGTAGCCAGCCCAGGCTCTGGCTCCCAGCATGGGAAAGGGGTCTGTCCTGGGATATCTGCCCTGGGGTGTCTGGGAGCCCCAAATGGACCTTGGAAATCAATGCATTCGACCTTGTCTTCCAAGAAAGCACAGTGCCCGGTGGAGGCCTGTGTGACCTTGGGCGGGGTGTGCTCTGCCTCAGAGCTTGGACCTCTCAGGTGCCTGCCTGGGCCCACTGGGCTTTCACTCCCGGCTGCGGTCCTCCCTAGGTCATGTGCAAGGCTGCAACATCCTTGCAAACTGTAGAGGGGTGCGCAACCTCACAGCTGGTGCCAACACACAGCTGTTTTCCAGAGCCCAGCTGCTCCCCACCTGGGTGGATGGGGGTGCATCTACAAGGGCCTCTCCCAAACCCAGGCACCTGCTCCTTTGCTCAGGCATTGTAGGGTGCTGCAGAGAGCCTGCAGCTGGGGGGTTGGGAACCCCACAGGTTGCCCAGAAACCCAGAACTGCCTTCTCAAGGTGCCTGTGCAACCTTTAGTGTTTTTGTCCTCTCTGTCTCTTGAGCCACAGCTGCACTTCTGGCTTTTTGGTAGTTCATGGGATACAAGAGTCTTGTGGATTTTACTGCTTGGGCTGGTTTAGAACCATGATCCTCAAATCTCAGCTTCCTGAGTAGCTGGGATTACAGGCGGTAGCCACTGGCACCCAGCTGTGTGAGCTCTGTGGAGATGGTTGGGCACAGATGCCTGTGCATGCCAGGGGCATACAATGAAGAGAGAGGGGAGCCTGCTGTCTCTAAGCCTCTGCGATTTCTACAACTGGGTGACTTGGGGCAAGTTCTCTGTGCCTCAGTTTCTCCCTCGGGAACACAGAGATGGCCAACATTCTACCACATAGAAGCCATACTCGCTCCTACCCAGGAGGGGAGCTAGGATGAGAGCTGGGCTGCTGGGCAGGTGTGGGGTGCCGGGTGAGGTGTGCGTGGTGGCAGCCCCATCTCCCTGACACGCGCCTAGCCTTCTGCTCTGTGAGGGCCGGGCACACAGGCATGCACAGCCCAGGTGGGTGGTGGCCAAGCCTGGCGCCACGTTGCTGCGTGTGCTGGCTGGTGCAGGAGGGCTGAGCGCACGTGTAGCTGGGCGCGTTTGTGGCGGTGTACCCTGGGGGGCACTGGCAGGCAGGGCAGCCATGCCCCGGAGACAAGGCACATCTGCGGGCTCTGCTCCTGTCTGGGGGGACCCTGAGCCTGGCTCAGGTGGGTCCATGTGCGCCGGGCCCTGGGCTGAGGTGGCCTTCGAGGGGAGGGGAGGAGAAGAGAGGGGGGGAGGAGAGGGCCCCCCTCCCCGGCCCCCACAATGGGGGAGCCCCCGGGAAGGGGCGGTCCTGAGGTGAGTGAGGACCCCCGGTGCTGGGGTGGGGGCGGGGCGGGGGCGGGGCGGGGCGGAGCGGGTGGGGCCGAG
>NW_012267321.1:1569053-1588949 GCF_000151885.1 Dipodomys ordii | reverse complement strand
CTGTGTGGCCGGAGGTCAGCCGGGGTCAGCCGAGGGGGGAGTGGCCGCGGCTCCGGGGGAGGGGGCCAGAGGGATGAAGGGGGGAGCTGGACCGGGCCGGGGTCCCCCCCGGGGGCGGGGCCTCGGCGCGGGGGGGGGAGGGCCCCGGCTGGGGTCTAGGTGCCCTCTCGCCCACAGTTCTTGGAAGTCTGCTTCCACACACATTTTCTCTTCCTTGCTTCAGCCCCCCCATCCCCAAAGTCGGCAGTACCCTCCACTGCTTCTCATCTCCATGGCAACCGTGCGGGAGCCGGGCCTGGTGTGGGGGGGGAGGGAGGGACCAGACCAGACATTCTGGTTTCCGGTGCTGGGGTGGGAGTTGGGGGGTGTTTGGGAGAGGCAGTTCTACCCCCCACACCATTTGGAAGGGACCTGCCCTCGGAAGGCACAGTGGGGACCCAGGAGATGATCCCCAGCCCCACTTCCTACCTTCCTTGGCAGCCAAGCCTTCCCCCGCCCCTGCCCGCTCCTCGGATGCCGGCCCACCCCTCCCACCATGCCTGTCCTGGAACACGCCCACAGGTCATCACAGACACCTGCACCCCACCACCCAGGCCCTCCTCCCCCAGCCTGGCTCGCACCCCGGGGGGCTGCTGCTCACCACTGCCAACCTGGTTCAGATGCCCCAGTAACCTCTTGCTGTCCCCTTAGGGACAGCCTGCAAGATGCCCTGCCCTGGGGCGCCCTCAGGTGGCACCCTCGCTCCCCCGGGGAAGGCCTTGCTTTGGTGAAGTCACCCATCAGGGCACTGCCATCTCCCTCCCCACCCCCCACCCCCGCCCCTTACTATGGGACTCAGTCAGCCTGGGCAGGAGCACAGGGGGCCAGGGTGGGGCCGGGAGGGTGGGTACCAGTGGGTCCACCTGTCTGTCCCGAAGCTAATTTTAGCTCCATTTTCTGCGACCTCACAAAGTGGGCCACTAGCTCCCGCGGTGATTCTGCGGTTTCTGGGACACGGCCACACAAAGTGGGGCGCAGGGGGGTGGGGGGCTGCAAGCAGGGCCAAGGGCAGGGAGGAGACAGGTGCCAGAAGTAGGCGAGGCAGGGAAAGGGCCTGGTGTGGGCCGGTGTGGTGGAGGTGGGAGGCCGGCAGGTCTGGAGCGCATGCCCAGCCTCCTCCCTGCCTGTGCCGGACTGATTGTCCACTGAGGGGTGCTGGTGGCCCCCGGAGGGATCCGAGCCTGATGCTCACTCCTGGTCCCCTGCAGTCACCTGTGATGCTGCCGCCCCCCACCGCCCCGTGGCCCCACGATGACCCACAGCCCCGCGACAAGCGAGGACGAGGAACCCCACAGTGTCAACGAGTATCTCGAGGGGGGCTCGGAGTCCGACAGCTCCCCCGACGGGCCAGGTCGAGGCCCCCGGGGGACCCGGGGCCGGGGCAGCGGAGCACCTGGTAGCCTGGCCTCAGCCCGAGGCCTCCAGGGCCGGTCCATGTCTGTGCCCGACGACACCCACTTCAGCATGATGGTTTTTCGGATTGGCATCCCAGACCTGCACCAGACCGTGAGTTGACCACCCACCCACCGTCTGGCAGAGGTGGGGACGAAGCCCCCAGCTGGTGGGAAGCCACTTCCGGGGAAGGCCCCCATTTCCAGAAATGCCTTTCCAGCCCACCTGGGACCCCTGACTTACCTGAGTCCTCCTGTCTGTCCCTCTCTTCCTCCAGAAATGCCTGCGTTTCAACCCCGACGCCACCATCTGGGCCGCTAAGCAGCAGGTGCTGTGTGCGCTGAGTGAGAGTCTCCAGGACGTGCTGAACTATGGCCTTTTCCAGCCTGCCACCTCCGGCCGCGATGCCAACTTCCTGGAGGAGGAGAGGCTATTGAGGGAGTACCCCCAGTCTTTTGAGAAGGGGGTACCCTACCTGGAGGTGAGACCTCCATCTCCCCAACCTTTTTCCCAACAACACAAAAAGGCATGCCCCAAAATAAGCACACCCCACACTTTCATGTGCTCTCCTAAGACTCTCCAGCAAGAGAGGCCCAGAACAAGGCCTGATTTCAAATCATTCTCCCCCTCTGACTCCCTGGGTGGCCTTCGGAAAGTCCTTGTCCCCCTCTCCCCTTCTTGTCTGTGAGTTGGGGAAGGTGTCCCTGACTCCCTGCAGGAGCCAGACACCTTTAGCCTTCAAGGTAGGCCTGGCTCTCAGAAAAGTCAGTCTCTGCCCAGCCGCCCAGCCAACCTACCAGGGCTATTGGCACACCAGTCCTGCCCTACCCTGGGGATAAGGAAGAGGTCAGAGGTCAGAGGCCACCTCTTCCACCATCACCCCCACCCCGACACTTCCAGTCAAGACCCCAGTTCCCAATCTTGGTCTCTCCTCCATGCCTCAGTTCCGATACAAGACGAGAGTTTACAAACAGACCAATTTGGATGAGAAGCAGCTGGCCAAGTTGCACACAAAGGTGAGAAAAACCTGCTGGCATGGAACCACCCCCTCTCCCCTTCCCCCCTCCATGCCTACCCTGGCACCTCCCTGCTCTCCACAGCAACCCTCAGTGTGGGCAGGGCCCCAATGTCCAATGGAAGCTATTTCCTTCCTCCACCATCCTCTGAGCTCACCTGGATGTACCAAGTCCAAGGATCACCTACATATTTTCTCCAGTCCTTATGCCAAATCTCCCCCAGTCTCCCCTGATCACCTGGAGGATGTGAAGGGGCTGCTGTGGCTTAGAGAGGGAAATTTTCTAGGTTTTTGTTTTTTGTTTTTTTTTTTTTTTGTCGGTTGTGGGGCTTTAACTCAGGGCCTGAGCGCTGTCCCTCAGCCTTCAGCTCAAGGCGAGCACTTTACCACTTGAGCCATAGCACCACTTCTGGTTTTCTGGTGGCTTATTGGAGATAAGAGTTTCACAGACTTTCCTGCCTGGGCTGGCTTTGAACCTCGATCCTCAGATCTTAGCCTCCTGAGTAGTTAGGATTACAGGTGTGAGTCACCACGCCTAGCTCAAGAGGAGAATTCTTGGGACCCTAGCACCCCACACCATACATCTCACTCCTTCCTCAGTTCCCTTGGCTCTTCTTCCCCTGCCATCCTGAAAGGTCCTAGGGGGCCACTGGCCATCTGGGACATGGCTGATCTGGACAGGAGGCATTCTAGTAAAATAACAGTATAGCTTTCATCTGTTGGAATAGTAATAGCGTGGATTTATTAATCCAAGAACAGTTTCAGCTGTTCAATTCCAGTACAATAGATGGTTCCTCTGTGTGTGTGTGTGTGTGTGTGTGTGTGTCTGTTTGTCTGTCTCTCTGTCTGTCAGTCTGTTTGTCTGTCTCTCTGACTGTGCCTGTCTGTCTGTCCTGGGGCTTGCACTTGTGAACTTGGCACCTGGGTGCTATTCCTAAACTTTTTCCACTCAAGGCTAGTTACTGCTCTCTTACTTGAGCCACAGCTCCAGTTCCGGTTTTTGGGTGGTTCGTTGGAGATGCAAAGCTCACAGATTTTCCTGTCCAGGCTGCTTTGCACCCTGATCCTCAGATCTCAGCCACCTGAGTAGCTGAGAATACAGGTGTGAACCACTTGTGCCCGGCCTTCTTTTTCTGAGACAGAATCTTATTATGTGGCTTAGGCTTGTCTCAAATTTGAAATCTTTCATCAGCTTCCTGAGGGCTGGGATTCTAAGGATGCACCACCACACACAGCTTCCTTTTTCCTTTAGAGGTGGCTGCTGGAAACTTTTTGGTGTTCTCTGTGGCTGGCTCTGTCTTCCACTGGGTGGCGCTGTTTCTGATCTCTGAGCAGCTTCCCCTCTTCCTCCTTCCCCAGACCGGATTGAAGAAGTTCCTGGAGTATGTGCAGCTTGGGACATCCGACAAGGTGGCACGGCTGCTGGACAAGGGGCTGGACCCCAACTACCATGACTCGGACTCAGGAGGTAGGGAGGAGGTCCTCCACACGCTGGAGGAGAGCAGGCGTCAGACTCGGTGGTGCAAGCCTGTAATCGCAGCTATGTGGGAGGCAAAGGCAGGAGGATCTCAAGTTCAAAAACAACCTGGGCAAAGTTAGTGAAACTCTTGTCTTCAAAACGAAACAGAAAAACCTTCAGAGCTGGGGAGTGGGAAGCGCAGGGAGTGGGAACTGCCTGTGATGGATGGCCTTTTTCACCCCCAGAGACGCCTTTGACGTTGGCCGCCCAGACGGAAGGCTCTGTAGAGGTGATTCGAACTCTGTGCTTGGGCGGGGCCCACATCGACTTCCGGGCTCGGGATGGAATGACAGCTCTACACAAGGCTGCCTGTGCCCGGCACTGCCTTGCTCTCACGGTGAGTCACCGGGGTGCCCTCAGCACTCCTGGGACCTTCTCTCCTTTTCTCTTGCTTTTCTGTCAACATCCACATTCCTTTCTTTCTTTCTTCCTTCCTTCCTTATATGTTAAAAACAGTCCTTCTTTGTGTCCTGGGTACCTCTTTCAGTTGTCACTCTTCTGACTGAATTAGAGACCTTTCTCAGGCTCTGCGTGGGGACACACGTGACCATCAGTGGGTCATACCTCACCCAACCTGGGTAGATCCAAACCCTACCCCCACTGAAATATGACACAGGGTCATGTTGTATAGACCTAGTTTGAAAGGTTCTTCCCGAAGCCGGGCACCGGTGGCTTACACCTGTAATCCTAGCTACTCAGGAGGCTGTGATCTGAGGATCCCAATTTGATGTCAGCTTGGGCAGGAAAGTCTCTAAGGCTCTTATCTCCAATTAACCAGCAAAAAGTGGAGCTGTGGCTCAAGTGGTAGAGTAAGAGCCTTAAGCAATAAAGCTCAAGGACAGCATCCCAGCCCTGAATTCAAGCCCCAGGACCAGCATAAAAAAAATTATTTTAAAGGCTTTTCCTCTCTTCCAGCTCCCAGAGGCACCTTGTCTTTCCTCAGGAACACCACACACACACACACCACACACACACACACACACACACACACACACACACACACTCCAAACCTTCACTTTTCATTCCATTAGCCACTGGCCACACAAGGCTGTTTACATTTAAATTAATGAAGATAAAGCAAAATTAAGTGGTCAGTTCCTCGGGCTCACAAGCCCCATTCAGATGCTCATGGCCCCCATGTGGGCGCCATATTGGATGGTGCTATTGAAGACCATTGGCTGCTCCCCTGCTTGTGGGGCAGGCTGGCTGCAAGCACTTTCTCCTTGGAACACTTGAGGGTGCTTGTTCTTCCACATCCAAAGCTTAGGTTGGAATTGTATCCTGCTCCCCAGACCCTAGTCCCTGTGAGGCTGGTTCAGGGCCTGCCCTGTCCTTGCTTGACTTGTTTTCTAGACCCATTTTTAGGATACTTTGTTTTAGAACAATTTTCCATTTGGCCAGGGGCCCTGGTAGATCCCTCGTGTTTTGCATTCTCACATTGGTCCCCCAATAAGCATCCTCTAGAGGGTATGGAGTGGCACTGCCACATTGGCCACGGGTGTCTTCCAGTGGCTCATTTATGGTGGGAGCAGGTGCATCTGCTGGATGGCAGAGCTGAGATGGCACTGGCGGTGTGGGTGACTGGAGGCCACCTCCCTGCTAGTCCTACAGAACCTCCTGTGACTGTCCTTCCTCTCCGGGTCTGCCTCCTTTCTTAGGCGCTCCTGGACCTTGGGGGGTCCCCCAACTACAAGGACCGTCGAGGACTGACCCCTCTGTTCCACACGGCCATGGTAGGGGGTGACCCCCGTTGCTGCGAGCTGCTTCTGTACAACAGGGCCCAGCTGGGCGTAGCTGACGAGAACGGCTGGCAGGAAATCCACCAGGTGCTTGAGGCTGGGGTGGGAGGGGATGTTTGGGAGGGAAACGGAGCCTTGGTGCTTCCAGGAGGCTGGGATATGACACAAGGGCTAGGATTCTTGTGTGGGGTGAGTGAGGATAGAGGGGAGGGAAAGTCAGGAGCATGGATGCACACCAAGAGTATTTGGGGAGGGGCACGGGCCAAAAGACGGGACAGCTTGAGACCCACAATGGGTCCCAAGGACTGCCCTCTTGTCCCTCATGAGGGCTCAGACTGGACCCTCTGGCCTTCAAAGGAGCATTTGTACTTGTAAAGCTGACATCGTAGGTCCCTAAGCAGGAATGAGAGGTGAAGGTGAAGAGAAGGTGAATGGGAGGGCTCATGGCCCCAAAGAACAGGGAGGAGCCTGGAGGGATTCAGAATGAGTCTGATCGAGCCCTTGTGCTTCCTGTCTTCCCCCATCCCCCAGGCCTGCCAGCGAGGTCACTCTCAGCACCTGGAGCACCTGCTTTTCTACGGGGCTGAGCCCGGAGCCCAGAATGCCTCGGGGAACACGGCCCTGCACATCTGCGCTCTCTACAACAAGGTTTGCCCTGGCAGCCCCTCACACCTCAGCCACCTCAGCCACCTTCCCCGCACTGATGCCTGCCTCAGACCCTCTCCATTCCAGCCTCCCAGATGTGCACAACTGCTTCTCCGATGCTTTCACCCTTTATCCACCCATCCATTCATTCATTCACCCATCCATTCACTTGTCCACCCACACACCCACTCATCTATCCACCCATCCATTCACCATCATTCCTCCACCCATTCACCTATCTATCCACCCATCCATTCACCCATCCACCCACTCATCCACCCACCCATTCACCCATCCATTCACCTATTTATCCACACACCCACCCATCCATTCACCCATCCATCCACTCATCCATCCACCCATTCACCCATCCATTCACCTATTTATCCACACACCCACTCATCTATCCACCCATCCATTCACCCATCCATCCACTCATCCATCCACCCATTCACCCATCCATTCACCTATTTATCCACACACCCACTCATCTATCCACCCATCCATTCACCCATCCATCCACTCATCCATCCACCCATTCACCCATCCATTCACCTATTTATCCACACACCCACTCATTTATCCACTCATCCATTCACCCATGCATCCACTCATCCATCTACCCATTCACCCATCCATCTACTCATCCATTTACCTATCCATCCACTCATCCATTAATCCATTCATCACTCATCCATTCACCTATCTATCTACCCATCTATTCACCCATTCATCCACCCATTCATCTACCCCATTCACCCATCCATTCACCCATCCATCCACCCATTCATCTGCCCCACACACCCATCCATTCACCCATCCATCCACTCATCCATTCACCGATTCACCCATCCATCCATCCACCCATCCATCTACTCATCTGATTCTCCATCCATCTTTATAGCTTTCCATCTACTTATCAACCAGCCAGCCAACCAGCCATCTATTCAACAAATGTTCCCCAAGTTCCTTCCTAAGTTCCTGAATCAGGCCTGGAGTTGGTTGCTAGGGGACACCCCCTGATGTTATGACCTGGAGTGCTCAGAGTGAGGTCCCAAGGGAGTGCTATCTGGACGTGGGCCTGGTGGAGGTGGCTTTCGGGAGAGGCTCCAGTCAGATTATTATGACATCAAGAGTCAGCCAGACAGAAGAGGGGAGGGAGGATGCTGCAGGCAGAGGGCTTGGCCTGCACAAAATAGGCGGGAGGAGGGGGCATGACAGGAAGTGGAAAGGGGTCTATGTGGGCCTTCACTTGCTGGACATCTGCACTCAGCCAGCTGTGATGGCAAAGTGGGGACAGAGGAAAGATCCAGAAGCAGCTCCTGACAGGGATCATAGGGTCCTGCTCTTTCCAGGCTGGTGGATGGACCCCACGTAGGACTCTCTGGGAAAGGCAGCTGGAGTGTTCATGGTGACAGCTTGAGCCCCAGCGCCTCTCCTCCCCAGCAGTGCTCCTAGAAGCTGCTGCTTCCTGCTTCTTTTGCTTATATATATATATATACACATATACATATATATATATATGTATATATATATATTTAGAAGGGGGAGATTTGAACTCAGTACTTGGTGATTGCTAAGCAGGCACTCTACTACCTCACACCCACAGCCCTTTTCACTGTGATTATTGTTGAGATAGTAGGGTCTCATACTATAATAATCTTACTCTTTATGCTTCCTATCATAGCTGAGTAACAGGTGCACACCACCATGCCCAGCATTCTCTGTTGAGCTGAAGTCTCACATAGTGGACAGTCTCACATAATGCATGGAGGAATGGATGGATGGATGGATGGATGGATGGATGGATAGATGGATGGATGGAAGATCTCATCTTTTTTTGCTGGAACTAGCCTTGAACTGTGATCCCTCTGATCTCAGCCTTATGATTTTTTTTTTGGCCAGTCCTGGGGCTTGAACTCAGGGCCTGGGCACTGTCCCTGGGCTTCTTTTGCTCAAAGCTAGCACTCTAGTACTTGAGCCACATCGTCACTTCTGACTTTTTATGTTTATGTAGTGCTGAGGAATGGAGCACAGGGCTTCCTGCATGCAAGGTAAGCACACTACCACTGAGCCACATTTGTGGCCTCTTGAATAGCTAAGATCCTAGGTATGAGCTACCAGCATCCCAGCTCCTACCATGACCACCCCCTGCCAGTTCGCTGCCCTTGAATGTGGGGATGCCGGGAGATGGGAACCTGCTGTGAGGCTGCTGGTCTGCCAGCCACTTCCTCCAGGAAGTCTTCCAAAACCTCCTTCTGCCTTGTGAGCGAGCACTTGCTGTGCCGGGGATTTGGCAGGTGGCCCGGTGTGGCCCAGTGGCATCGGCCAGGGAGGACTCGGTGTTTATCAAACCAAATCCATGCGGGGCCTACACGTCCCCTCCCTGCTTCTTTCCCTTGAAGGTAAAATGGTTTCTCGAGTCCAGATTGTGGGGGTGGGGTGGGAGGGAGGGTGTGTAGTGGAGTAGGAAGGACTCCCCCCCTTCCTACAGACTAGGGCCCCGCAAGCCACGCCCCCTCAGCATGTTGATCTGGGGATCCAGTATTCATCCTGTATTCATGACAGCTCTGATCATAATAATTGTTAGTATTAATGTTGCTACCCGTGCCACTCCGGATCTGGTCGGGAGACTTATTCATTTGAGCAGGGACAATTTAGGACAAAGATGACAGTAGCACCCACCATGGACGAGGATCCAGGGGACTTAGGTGCTGCTTGCTCCCGCATGCTAATAACCAAGCAGATGTCCACAAATGGGAGGTTATTTTCCATTCTTCAGATGGTTCTGGGGATTGAACTCAGGGCATCATTCATTCTAGGCATATGCTCTACCACTTGAACCATACTTCCAGTCCATTGAGGTTTTTTTCATTTTATTGTGCTTTGTTTTTTGCTTTAGTTATTTTTCAGATAGGGTATAGTCATTTTATTCAGGATATCTTGGTCTGTTATCTTCCTATGTTTCTTTTCTTTTTTTTTTTTGTTGGTCATGGGGCTTGAACTCTGGGCCTAGGTGCTGTCCCTCAGCTCTTCAACTCAAGGCTAGCGCTCTACCACTTGAACCACAGCGCCACTTCCGGTTTTCTGGTGGTTTATTGGAGATAAGAGTTTCACGGACTTTCCTGCCCGGGCTTGCTTTGAACCGCTATCCTCAGATCTCAGCCTCCTGAGTAGCTAGGATTACAGGTGTGAGCCAGTGGTGCCTGGCTTTCTTTTTTTCTGTTTTTTTTTGGTCTGTCGTGGGGCCTGAACTCTGGCCTAAGTGCTGTCTCTCAGCTCCAGCTCAAGGCTAGCGCTCTATCTCCTTGTCTTTGTTCCCAAGGGCCAGGACTAGGTCTGGCTATTTTCCCACACTCTCTAATCTTGGCATTCCCATCCAGCCCTGGTGGTGGAGGTCAGGTCCATGTCGAGGCTGTGAGCTCCTGAGGGCTGGCTCTGATGGACCGCTCTGTCCCAAGGCCCCTTTGCACATAGTAGGCCTAGCTGCATCTCTGGGGAGTGAGTGAGTGAGTGAATGAACGAATGAACGAATCATGGGTCAGCCATCTTGGATTTCTACCAGGACTATGTACTGGCTCAGAACTCAAAACAGGTGGTGGCTTGTTTCCACAGATCGAATGACTCAACACATGAATAAATGAATGACTCGAGCAGATGAAGTTCGATTGACAGCTCTACATCCCCCAGCCTCATCCTTGTTCCGTGCACATTTGCTGAGCACCTCCCTGTGCCTGGCACCAGGTGCTGGGGATAGGAGAGGGATCCGAGATGGGGCTCGGACCAGGAAGAGAGGGCCGGGGAGGCTCACGCTTGTGTGAACAAATGTGTGCCACCCTGTGAGATGCCCTCTAGTTCCAAGTAAATGTCAGGCTCTTTATATGCCCGGTAGGGGGAGCCACGGAGTCTGTGACATCTAAAAGTGGTCAGGGCAGGATGACAACCCCATGGATGGGAGCCAGGGATAGGGCCCACAGCTCTCAGTGGGACCCCGGGCAGACACAAACATGTGAAAACGCATATGGCTATAGTGAACGCATGCGCACTCCCACAGAACACCCACCACACTAGCTGGAGTCTCTCGCTGTATGGTCACCTTGGCCATCACGTGGACACAGATGAACACCAGGGCCAGAAGGTCAGTTGGAATACTGACTATTCTACTAACTGCTGTGTGGCCTGGAGCCTGGGACTGCCCTCTCTGAGCTTGCCCTGTCCAAGAGGCCTCAGAGGACATGCTGTGAAGGGCTGAGATGAGAAAGCATTTGTGACTTGGCACAGAGGGGCACAAGTGGCGATGAACTGGGGCTTGGCCTGGGTTTTGACAGGCTGAGACAAAGGAAAGAAAGATGCTTTTAAAAATCCCTATCCACTAGCCAGTCGTGGTGGCTCATGCCTGTCATCCTAGCTACTCCGGAGGCTGATACTGGGAGGATCACAGTTTGAGGCCAGCCTGGCCCCAAAGCTGTCTTAAGACCTCATCTCAACAAATACCTGAATATGGTGGAGCATGGCTATCTTGCTAGCTGTGAAGGAGGATTGAGATTCCAGGCCATTCCTGGAGGAGTGAAGTTCATGAGATCCCATCTCAAAGAAAGAAGCTGGCTGTGGTGTCAGGTGTGTCTGTCATTCTAGCTATGGAAGGAAGCATAAATAGGAGAATCACAGGCCAGCCTGGACGAAAGTGTGAGGCTCTGAATTCGAACTAGTGCTGCCCCCCCAAAAGTGTACCCTTTTGTAAAATCTTTGGGGTGAGCTGGGTGCCAGTGGCTCACACCTGTCATCCTAAGCTACTCAGCAGGCTGAGATCTGAGATCTGTGAGACTCTTATCTCTAATAAACCACTAGAAAACTGGAAGTGGCGCTGTGGCTCAAGCAGTAGAGCGCTGGCCTTGAGCTGAAGAGTGCAGGGGCAGCGCCCAGGCCCAGAGTTCAAGCCCCACAACCGACCAAAAACAAAAAACAAAAAAACAAAATCAACTTTGGGGGTGAGTGGGGAGAGACACAAAAATGACAAATGGCATAGAGAGTAGAATTTGGGGCAAATAGGCTCATTTTGGCTTTAGAAGAATGCCTGAGACCTGGCAATGAAGGAAGGGTAGGTATCCGAGGCTCTTTTGTAGACAGAGGCTGCCTCGGGAGAGGCGACATTGAAGAAAACCCTAATGAGGTGAGAAAGTAATCTGGGAGTAGATATCTATGTGTTGAGGGAACCACAGTGCAAAAGCCCGGGGCTGGAGCAAGGCGGGTCAGAGGGGGGAGGCCAGGCCTCTAGAGCCAGGGCAGGAGGAGCTTCCCCTGAAGTAGCTCAGGTGAGGACTTCCCAGGTCATGGCAAGAGTTTGATGACATGAGTGACATTGTAAGGAATGGATGTGGATGGCATCCGGGCCTTTCTTCGGAGTCTAAGAGAGTGAGACGGTCCTAGGCTTGAGTCTGAGCACTACTTATCACCAGCCACATGACCTTGAGGTGTTCTGGAAGTTTCTAGGAGACCAGAGGCACTCATTTTCCTCTCTGGGAACTTTGGGCAAATTCAATGAGTACCTCCCATGCACCGAGCAGAGTGTGGTGCTACTGCCATCTAGTGGTAGAATCTGGGCCATAGCTCCTCGCCCAGGAGCCTCAGCCCCAGATGACTCGGGTCCAGAAACCCTAGTTCTGTTCAGCTCTGGCTAATAAGATATAACTCGAGCCTCAGCTCCAAAATGTCCTCTTAGTGGCTAACGAAAAGAGGAATTGGTGGCTTTCACTGCAGTAGCATATTTTACTTAACCTGATATTTCTAAAATATCACTTAAACAAGGAATGCTACAGCCAGGCACCAGTGGCTCACACCTTTAATCCTAGCTACTCAGGAGGTAGAGATCTGAGGATTGCAGTTGAAAGCCAGCCCTAACAGGAAAATCTTTGAGAATCTTATCTCCAATAAACTACTCAAAAAAGTTGGATGTGGCACTGTGGCTCAAGTGGTAGAGTGCTGGCCTTGAGCAAAAGAAGCTCAGGAACACCCAGGCCCAGAGTTCCTCAGGACTGGGGTGGGGGGAAGAATAGCACATCACTTAATTTTTTCCCTTAAATATGGAATATTAGACCATTTAATTTCTTCCCTATACTAAATCTTTGAAGCCTCGTGTATTTCACCCTTTTGGACTAACCATCAAGTGTTGTGCTTGTGAGCCGAGTGTGGTAATTAATGCACACCTGTAATCCCAGCCCCAGCGGAGGCTGAGGCAGGAGGATCATGAGTTCAAGGACAGTTTGGGTTACATGGAAAGCCCCTGTCTCAACACAATGAGGAAACAGGACAAAACCAGAATGCTTGTGTGGCACCATCCTGAGCGAAGCAGGTTAAGGTGGTTTTTCTTCCTCGTGTTTCCAGGTGGTTCCCTGCATGCCAGGTACTCACAGCAGCCTTGATTTTGGTTTTCTGTCTCCCCGCCCCCCCCAGGAGACATGTGCCAGGATCCTTCTCTATCGAGGAGCGAACAAGGATGTGAAAAATAACAATGGACAGACTCCTTTCCAGGTGTGGGCTCAGTGGTGGCTATGCCAGTGGCTACAAGGCTTGGGGTGGGGGCGGCGATAAAGAGGACTCAGGGAGCCGGGCTTGGGTGGGGAGACTGAGTCAGCGAGGATGGTGGTTTGAGGCCCACCTGGGCAGAAAAGTTCACAGAATCCCTTTTCAGCCAATAACTGAGCACAGTGGTTGGCCACTGTCATTCTAGCAGGACAATCACAGTCCAGATGCCAACCAGGGACTGGATTCAGGGTGTAGCTCAGCAGTTGAGTGCCTGAGTCCAGATCCTAGTACCTCAAAGAAAATAACTAAAAAGAAACCAGCCCAAGCCGGAAAGGCCTGAGACTCTTATCTCTAATTTACCACCTAAAAACAGAAGTGCACTGTGGCTCAAAGTAGTGGAGTGCTAGCCTTGAGCAATAAAGCTCAAGGACAGCACCCAGGCCCTCAGTTCAAGCCCTGTGACAGACCAAAAAAAAAAAAAAAAAGGCTGGATGAGGCAGCAGGCAACAAAGCAGTGCTGCAAAAAGGGGGCGGCAGATTGGAAGGAAGGTTTGAGTTGGGGAGACCCCAGTAAGTTTCTGCCCTGTCTCTCCCCCCTGGACCTCTGGCTGCACCCCTCCGTCCAGGTGGCCGTGATTGCTGGGAATTTTGAGCTGGGCGAGCTGATTCGCAACCATCGGGAACAGGATGTGGGTGAGTGGCACCTAGGGAGCCCATGGGGGTCACTGAGGTTGATGTTGGGATTAGTGTCCAGGCTTGAGCCGAGCACTGGTGCTGGGGCCAGTAAGCCTAGTGACTCAGGAGGCTGAGATCTGAGGATTGAGGTTTAAAGTCAGCCTGGGCAGGAAGATCCATGAGACTCATTTCCAATGACCAAAAAGCCAGAGGTGGAGGCGTGGCTCAAATGGGAGAGCACCAGCCTTGAGCAAAAAAGCTCAGAGATAGCAACCAGGCCCTGAGTTCAAGCCCCAGGATGAATACACACACACACACACACACACACACATACACACACACAGAGTCAGAACTTGATTGGATGGATGAGGAAGAGACCTAGAATCCCCAGGCCTGAAGAGTGGAGGGTGCGTCCAGTCCCCCTCATTCTCATCTCCGTCTCTCATTCTCCTTTTCTTCCTCATTGTCTGTCTCCGTCTCTCCCCCACCCCATGTGCCCCAACCAGTACCCTTCCAGGAGTCCCCCAAGTACGCAGCCCGGCGGCGGGGCACCCCTGGGGCGGGGCTGACGGTGCCCCCAGCGCTGCTTCGAGCCAACAGCGACACCAGCATGGCACTGCCAGACTGGATGGTGTTCTCGGCCCCGGGAGCCTCGTCTTCTGGGGCCCCCGGTGCTACCTCAGGCCCCCAGAACCAGTCCCAGCCCCCAGCCCCCAGCACCAAGCTCAGCAGCGGTACCCTCCGCAGTGCCAGCAGCCCCCGCGGGGCCCGGGCCCGCTCCCCGTCCAGAGGAAGGCACCCCGAAGAAGCTAAGAGGCAGCCTCGTGGGCGGCCCAGGTAGGGCAGGGCTCTGAGCCCCCTCACCTCAGCCAGATGCCCTTCTTAGAAACACCCCAACTCCAGCCCGTGTCCCTAGCGTGGTAGGGCCCTCCAAGCCCCTGGCTGTCTCTGGGTGAGCCCCTCTCCTGACCCTGTCCTCAGGCCTGCAGATGAGCTGGGGAGGGAAAGCAGAAGAAACTGAGGCCACTGAGGGAAGAGAAGGGAGAGGGCAGGAAGGGCAGGCGCCACTGTGGGATAAGGAGGCAGCTGGCAGGAGACTTGGAGGTGACCCAGGAGATGATGGATGAGGTGGGGTAGAGAGGCTGGGACGCAGCTTGGAGCTGAGGTGCAGTCCGGAGAGGGGAGCTGCAGATTGGCAATGGACAGGCAGATGGCGCCCCCCCACAAATGCCCTCTTCCCTGTCACTCCAGACCCCAGAGCTGATGCTTCATCTCCCTCCCACCCAAGGCGCCCCTTCCCTCCACTCCCCCTGCCTCTCACACCCTCTGTGTATACAGCTCCAGTGGAGCCCCCCGGGAAGGCCCGGCCGGGGGCACCGGGGGCTCTGGGGGCCCCGGGGGCTCCCTGGGCAGCCGCGGAAGACGGAGAAAGCTCTACTCAGCTGTGCCTGGCCGGTCCTTCATGGCTGTGAAATCCTACCAGGCCCAAGGGGAAGGAGAGATCTCCTTGAGCAAGGGCGAGAAGATCAAAGGTAACTGTGGGGCTGGGCATTTGGGTCACAAGTGTTTCCCCAAACCCATCATCCAGGTGGACAGACTCCAGTCCAAACCTGGTCTTTCCTGCTCATTTGTGCAGGCCAGAAGCAGGGCTTCTGGTGCTGCCCCTGGCCTGGCCAGCAACCCTCAACTGACATTTTTCTTTGAGGGGTAGATGCCCTCCAAGGGATCTGGTGGGGTGGCAGGAGTTGGGTCATCTCTTTCTTTGTGAGTCAGTACCGTAGTTAAAACTCAGGGTCTTGGGCTGGGAAGGTGGCTCAGTGGTAGAGCGCATGCCTTGCATGCATGAGGCCCTGGGTTCGATTCCTCAGCACCACATAGCAAAAAGAAAAAAGCCGGAAGTGGCGCTATGGCTCAAGTAGTAGAGCGTTAGCCTTGAGCTGAAGAGCTGAGGGACAGCGCCCAGGCCCAGAGTTCAAACCCCACGACCGGACCCAAATAAAAAAAAACAAAAACAACAACAACAACAAAAAACCCTCAGGGTCTTGCAGTCTTGCTTGGCTCTGAGTGCTCTACCACCTGGCCATGCTTCCAACTCAGCTTTGTGCTGGTCAATTGGAGTTGTGAGTCTCTCAGACATTTCTGCCTACACTAGCTTTGAACCGGGATCTTCAGATCCCAGCCTCCTGAGTAGCTAAGATTCCAGGCATGAGCCACCTATGCCTGGCAGTCCTCTGGCTTTATACACCCTCCTGCATCCAAGGCCAGGCCTGGCCCACACCCCCAATCACTGAACCACACCCCAAAGTGAGGAGTCAGTGAGGGAGCTCCCTCTCAGAACCAAAGCCAGTGTCCTCACTGGGCCCCCTGCAGGGTTCTGGGGTTCATTCTGTTGGCTGCTCCTCAAATGTTCTGTTATTTTCTATTTCAACTCTTCCAAAATGCCCTCCTTCCCTCCCTCTCCTTCTTCCTCCCTCCCTCTGCTTCCTCCTTCCCTTCCTCCCTCCTGCTCTTTCTCTGTCCATTCCTCCCTCCCTCTCCCTTCTTCCTCCGTCTCTCCCTCTCCTTCCTCCCTTGCTCCCTCCCTCTCCTCTTCCTCCTTCCCTCCCTTTCCTTTCTGGACCCCTTTGCTGTCTAATTCACTCCCTTCTCCCAGGCACAGCATCCATGTATAGCTCTTCAGTTTCTTCCAGTAGTTGCAGCTCCAAGCTCTGCTGACCTGGACGCTGTGCGTTAGCAGAACACACTCTGGTTGTAAAAGCAAAAGGGCAAGGGACATGGATGGCTCAAGTGGTAGAGCGCCTGCCTATTAGGTGCCAGGCCCTGAGCTCAAACCAAAAGGGGACCGGCTTCCCGGGTCATCACTTACCAGTGTGGAGGCCCCGCCCCCTCTGTCCATCCAGTCCATCTGCGTGAACCGGCAGAGGGCAGACCTGTGCTAACTGTGAGGCTCGCAGGCCACAGAGCCCAAGTGTAGACCTGCCCCTTATCTTGGAGGATCCTGGGGGGGGACAGTACTGGGTTTGAACTTGGGTGCTCTACCACTTGAATCACAAACCCAGCCTTTTATGCCTTAGGGTTTTTGTTGTTGTTGTTTTGTTTTGTTTTGTTTTTTGCAAGCCCTGGGGCTTGAATTCTAGGCCTGGGCACTGTCCCTCAGCTCTTCAGCTCAAGGCTAGCGCTCTACCACTTGAGCCACAGTGCCACTTCTGGCTTTTTCTGCTTATGTGGTGCTGAGGAATCGAACCCAGAGCCTCATGCATGCAAGGCAAGCACTCTACCACTGAACCACCTTCCCAGCCCCCATTAGGGTTTTTTTTTTTTTTGGGTCCGGTCATGGGGCCTGAACTCTAGGTCTGGGCACTGTCCCTCAGCTCTTCAGCTCAAGGCTAGCGCTCTACCACTTGAGCCACAGTGCCACTTCTGGCTTTTTTTTTCTTTTTGCTTATGTGGTGCTGAGGAATCGAACCCAGGGCCTCTGGCATGCAAGGCATGCGCTCTACCACTGAGCCACCTTCCCAGCCCGACATTAGGTATTTTTTAAAGATAGGATTTCACTTTTTTTTTTATTGGTCATGGGACTTGAACTCAGGGCCTGGGCTCTGTCCCTTGAGCTCTTCAGCTCAAGGCTAGCGTTCTAACATTTTTACCACAGCACCACTTACAGCTTTCTGGTGGTTAATTGGAGATAGGAATCTCACAGACTTTCTTGCCCTGGCTGGCTTTGAACTCCATCCTCAGATCACAGCCTCCTGACTAGGATTACAGGCGTGAGCCACTGGCACCTGGCTGGATTTCACATCGTGTTGGTGGCCTGACCTTAGTCTTTCTACCTCTGCTTCCTGTATGGCTGGGGTCACAGGTCTGCCCCACCATTCTCTGCTTATTGATTGGGCAGTGGGGAGGAACTTAATTTTTTTTCCCCCCAGGCTGGCCTTGAACCTTGATTCTTCCAATTTCCACTTCCCAAGTAGCTAGGATTACAGGTGTAGATTGCTATGCCAGGCCTTTTGAATTCCCCATTGGGTCCATGATGTGATTCCACTCTACCACCATCCTCTCCCCACCTCCATGGAGAATTCTGAAGGCCGCCCTTGCACCAAACACTGGGACTGGACTGTGGGAGGGCAGTGTGTTGGGGGCTGAGAAGCAGAAATCTGGAGCTTTTTTTTTTTTTTTTCTGCTCCCTCTCCAGTGCTCAGCATCGGGGAAGGAGGCTTCTGGGAAGGCCAGGTCAAAGGTCGCATTGGATGGTTTCCCTCTGACTGCCTGGAAGAGGTGGCAAACCGCTCCCAAGAGGGCAAGCAAGGTGAGGGAACCCCACTGCTGCCCAGCTTTTTCTCCTGCAGACAGGAATGGGGGACCAGGCTTACTGGAGGAGAGCTGGGGATGGGCTGAGGATCTACAAAGTAAGGGTCCCAGAGTGTCCCTTGCTCTCCTCCCTGCCCCTTGCAGAAAGCCGAAGTGACAAGGCCAAGAGACTCTTCCGGCACTATACTGTGGGCTCCTACGACAGCTTTGATGCCCCAAGGTAAATGTCCCCACACCTCAGGTGTCCTTCCTCCCCTACCCCTCGCCCCCACTGCAAGACTACTCTAGACAGCGACCCTCCTCCGGGTTGGAAGGTGTCTGCTGGGTGGGAGAAGCTGAGTTAGCTTCAGACGGCACAGCCAAAAACCCATACCATCCCTGTCAGCCACTGAGTCCGCCCAGCTTTGGATGGGGCCTGGGGTGCTCAAGGGGGTGCGGCTGGCTAGCGTCCTGGTGTCCGTCCTGCCCGTCTGCCCCTGTCTCCTTGCGGGCGCGGGTCCCCAGGATGGGGAGGGCCGGGCTGGGCCGGGGGGCGGGGAGAGGGCGGGCGCACTGACACCTTTCCCCTCCCTGGCTGCTGGCTGATTTGCCTCTGAAGCTTGATGGATGGGATTGGCCCCGGGAGGTGAGAGGGGCGGGCGGGGCGGGGCCGGGGTCAGGCCGGGCGCCGGGGGGCGGGGCGCGCGTGCGGGTGTGTGCGCGTGCACGAGCCGAGGGCGCGTCTCCGCGGGCCTGCATGGCTGCCTTTCTGTCCGCATGTGTGGCTGGCTGGAAAGCCTTTCCATGGATTTGGCTGTCAATACGCCTCGGACCCGGGGCCGGGTCCCCCCCCCCCGTGCAGAGGGGTGCGTGCGTGTCGGTGCTGCGCGTGCGTGTGTCGGACGGCTGGCTGCGCACGTCGGGGCTTGGGGAGCGGTCTGTGAGCGCGCCGGCACCCGGTGTGCATGTGTTCGTGTCGCCCTCCCCCGGGGGTCTGGAATGTTGGGGTGCCTCCCTCCCCTCTGGGGGCCTCAGGGGAAGGACCGTGGGGGGGGAGGGAAGGTCCTGATTCGGTGTCTAGAAAGATGACAGCTCCCCCGCACCCCCAGTCCAGGGAAGGGTCCCCTTGTTCACAGCACCCTTCCATTAAATGTGTCCAAACCTACGTGTCTGTGTTCTGGCCGGTGGGGACTGGGGCCGGGCTGGGGAGGGGGGCGCCCGGAGGGTCAGCGGCGCTGACCACCGGACACGCTCCGCGCTGGGCCCCGGTGAGTATGGAGGTGCCCCCCCCACGCGCACCCCAAATCTGCTTCTTGTCTGTCTCTCCGTGGGTCTCCTTGGCCTGGGGGGGGGGTGAGGAGAGTCACTTTTTCTAGCAGCTGAGTGTGCGAGTGTGTGCGTGTGTGCGCGCGTGAGTGCGGGGGGGGGGACGGACCTCAGCTTCTTCCCTCCCGTCCCGCACACCTGCCTGGCCGTCTCCACTCCCGGTGTGTGTGCATGCGTGTGCATGTCCGCGCACGTGTGTATAGTGGCGTAAAGGTGTCCGAGTGTAGGCACGTGTGTGCACGTGTACGTGTGCTTAGTGTGCTCGCGCGTGTGAGTGTGGATGCATATGTACACGCCTGTATGCGTGCGTGCACATGTGCGTGTACACACGCGCGCGGGTGCGAGTGCGGGCGCGTGTACACATGTATGTGTGTATGCGACGCGTGTGCGTGCGTGTGTGCGCGCCGCGCTGCATCTGAGCCCCTCCCCCCGCCCCCTCCGCAGTGCCCGGCCGGGCCTGTGCGGTGCACCTGCGTCCCCGGCGGGTCCCCTCGGCGTGTGCCCCGCTCCGTGCACCCCTCCCGCTGCTCCCCCCACCCCGCTCTCAGGGCCCGCGGGGGCCGAGCCCCTCCGCACCGCTTCCTTGGAAGGGGAGGGGGAACAGGACCTCCTCTCCTCGCCCCTCCCCTCCCGGGCCCGGGCCGAGGCTGGGGGTCCTGCTCCTTCCGGGCCTCCTGGGGAGGGTGCCGGGCCGGTGTGGGGTGGGGGCCGGGGTCCCCGCGCCGGCGGCTGGGGGC
>NW_012267321.1:1567674-1568291 GCF_000151885.1 Dipodomys ordii | reverse complement strand
CCCGGCCCTCCCCGCCGCCCTCCGCGCCCCCAGTCCCCGCCCCTCTGCCTGGAGTGGGCCAGGCCCCCATTCATGCCCCTCGCTCCCATTCACAGCCGTCCCCCGTCACGCAGCCCCCGCCCCCGGCCACCCTCCCTCCGCGCTCGCTGCGCTGCGTGTCAGTGTGCGGCTGTGTGGGTGCGCGTGCGGCGGCCTGCGGCCGAGCGAGCGCGCGTGTGGCAGTGACAGCGTGGGGCTGCGTGTGTGACAGTGGCCGTGTGGCGGAGTGCCCGCGTGTGTGTGTGTGTGTGTGAAACGGGGAGGTGGGGGCCGCGACCCGCCCCCAGCTGTATCTGTCTGTGTGTCCCTGTCACCGTGTCTGTCTGTGTGACCTGCAGCAGGACTGCGTGCGTGTGCGTGTGCGCCCGTGGGAGGGAGTGGGTCTCTCCTGGGCACTGCGACGGCTCTGCCCGGCCCCTCCCCCGCTTCTCTGCCCCCCGCCCCTCCCCCAGTCCCCGCCGTGCCCGTGGAGGGGGGGCTCCGAGCGTGGCGGGCCCCTGGTCCACAGGCTGGGCCTGAGCGTGGGGACGGGGCCGGCCTCCCGGTGGGGGCCTCTGGCGGCGGTGCGCGGAGAAGGG
>NW_012267321.1:1554204-1567399 GCF_000151885.1 Dipodomys ordii | reverse complement strand
CGGCTCCTGCCGGGCCGGTGGAGCGCGCCCCAGCGTGAATGGGATGCTGCCGCGGCTGCGTGGGCAGCGGGCATGGGGGGTGGCGGGGTCTGGGCAGGAAGAGGGAGAGTGGGGGGACGCCAGAGCGGGGTGCTGTGGGTGCAGAGCGCGTGGCGCTGAGCAGGGCTGCGGTGGAGCGGGAGGACGCAGAATGTAAATGAGCGCGGCTGCTCGCCGGCGGAGGAAGGGTGCGGGATCCACGCGCGGGAGCGCGGCCATGGGTGGGGGCCACAGTGCAGGAGCAGCCTGGGGCGCCATGGGGTCACCTCCCCGGTACGTACGAGCCCCCGTGGAGGCGGGAGAGGCCGGAGGGAGATGGAGGAGGCCTGGGAGGGAGCGGAGGGGGGAGGGGAGGTCACAGAGGGGCCCCTAGGGCCGCCTGGGGGTGGGAGGGGTGGGGGTTGGGGGGAGGGCTCCCGGAACAGGGGAGACCTGGCAAGGTCATGGGAGTGGGGCTGCGAGGTCTGCGGGATGAAGGAGAGGTGAGGGGGACGCAGAGTCGTGGCCCAGGTGCTGGGACACTCGGGGTGCATTGATTATTGGGGGTGTCGCTCTCGGAGGGAACTCAGATTGGGACTGACATGGTCTTGTCTGGCTGGTGTGATCTGGAGCGAGTTCCTTCTCGGTGCCTCAGTTTCTACCCCTAGAAAGCGGGCAGCAAGGGCTGGTGTAGCCTCTCCAGGGGCTGGTGGGAATATGTAAATACAACAGGGACTAAGTGAATATGCAGATGCACATGCAAATTGGAGGGGAAGAGCTTGGCCCTCAGTGGGTCACCTGTGGTATGGGGTTGGCTTCAACCTGGACGGGCTCCAGGTGCTGGAGGGGTGGCTGGGGGTTGAATCTGGAGTGTCTGAGTAGGGGGAAAAGGCATGCGGGTGCTGTGGAATGGAGGACATGGTTTTCTGGGGGTACTGCTGAAGTCACTGTCTCTGTGCCTCTGTTTCCTTCTGTCTCAAGCCCATTGTCAGGAGGGAGCTGAGGGTCTTGCCAGGGGAGAGCTCCCCTCAGCGTGGGGGGGGGGCTCTGTTTCAGGATAGGGTATGAAGATGGTGTGGGGCTGAAAGACAGGTTATGGGGAATAGAAGGAAAGATGGGGGGAGCCGGGGTCTGGGGCCTGCATGGAAGAAAAGAAGTGATGTATGAAGGAGAGCTGAAGGGCACCGGTGGCTGTTGGAGGGGGGCCTTAAGAGACCTGGGGTGGTGGGCATAGCAAGGACACGGAGGACGTGGAGGACGTGGAGGAGGCCTTGGTCAGGGTCAGGGATGGGCGAGTGTGTCACGGAAAGCCTGGTCAGGACCAAGCAGCTGTGACCCCTTGAACCAACTCCATTAGCTGTGTCCACTTGCCTCCTCTTGGCCCCTCCTCAGAGCCTCCCTCCCTCCCTCCCTCAGCACTCTGTCCTTTCCACACCTGCCCCATCCCTCCTCAAAGGTGGCCTGACCCTTGGGGCACAGCTAAGGTCAGGCAGAGGAGGACATGGTGGTGGGGTGAAGTGCGGGTGTGTTTATTGGACCAGGATTTTATTTTCCCCCTTGGGCCAGTACTGGGGCTTGAACTCAGGATGTGGGCACCATCCCTGAGCTTTTTTTGCTCAAGTCTGGTGCCCTACCACTTGGGCTACAGCTCCACTTCCAGCTTTTTGGTGGTTAACTGAAGACCTGTCAGGGTTGGCATGGAACCGTGCTCCTCAGATCTCTGCCTCCTGAGTAGCTGGGATTACAGGTGTGAGCCATCATACTGGGCTCTCAGGATGGAATGTGAGTGAGGCTAGCCTGCCAGGGCTGAGTGGCTAGAGTGTGTCTGAGTGCATGTGCTGTGGGGCGCACCAGGCACCGGCCGCTGGGGCACAGGCAGCACACCGTGGCATTGGCACACAGCTGGGGCATTGCAGGGAGTCAGAGCCACACTCAGGGGTGCTTGCATGGGGCTGTTATGTTTCCTTGCTAGATGTGTGCAAGGGGTGTGTTTGGGGAATAGACCGGGATTGAAGGAGGGGGAGTTATATTATTGGAGCGTGTGGGGGTTTGTGCAAGACCCGGGAGTATGTGTGGAGGATGGCTTTGCTGACTCTGGTGCAAGTAATTGAGGAGCCTGCTTGGCTATTATTGGAGCATGTTAGGGCCCCTAGAGGGGGTTTACTGAGGGGGCCTGGGCATTGTTAGCACACCCCAGGCATTGCTCTGGCTGAAAGTGCTCTCTTTCCTTGGGCCTCAGAGGAGCTCAGAGGCAGGGCTGGGCATGCGTTCTGATGGCTCTGGAGGGTTCTAGGGGGTTCTGGAAGGGAGTGGGCTGGACACTGGGCTGTGGAGTCCTCTTGCAGTGGGAGGAGTGCCATGATGATGTCGGGGAGTCTGGCACTGTTGTTTGGGGGGATCCTAAGCAAACATTGAGACAGGAAGGCGGTAAGTTGGGGGTTCACTGTACTTACTGAGTGAGTGGGCTCTGCCCCACCTGGCTGGTGCCATCATGGGGAGTTTCTAGTGTTGGAGGTCTGCTAGCATGACAGGGGCCATGGTGGAGAGTTTGTATTTTTCTGGCTGGTACATGCATGCAGAGATAGACTTGAAATGAGCTGGGAGACACAGAAGTTAGTGATGTCGACCAGAACTTCCTGTGAGCTATCACTGGCCTGCATGGTAGCCACACGGGCCGAGGGCAGGTGGCCTTGTGAGGAAGGGCTGCATGTTTAAGTTGCATTTTGCTGAGCATTGACAGGAAGTCACAGACAGCTAGTGACCTCGGTACTGGGCGGAGCACAGCCAGCTGTATTTCCCATGGCCCCAGACACCTTGGAGGTGACATAGTCATACCTACATAGTGAAGGGTGTGGAGGAGTGTAATCAGAGGACATGTGTCAAGCCAGGCATGGTAGTGCACATTTATAATACTAACTACTTGGGAAGCAGGAAGTTCAAAACTTTAAGGCCAGCCCCTGGGCAAAGTTAATAAAATCTTGCCACAAAAAAGTGGGGAAGCTGGTGGCTAGAGCCAGCAGTAGAGCCATTTTCTAGCATATGCCGAGGTCATAGGTTTTATCAAACCAGTAGGGCAAAGTAAGCTTAATACTTGACTTTAGCCTGGCACTGGTGGTTGTAATCCTAGCTGCTCAGGAGGCTGAGATCTGAAGATTATGGTTTAAAGCCAACCCAGGCAGGAAAATCTGTGAGACTCTTATCCCTCAATTAACCACCAAAAAGCTGGAAGTAGAGGTATGGTTCAAAGTGGTAAACACTGGCCTTAAGCAAGCAAACAAACAAAAGCTCAGGGACAGTAGTTAGGCCCTAAGTTCAAGCTCCAGGACTGACACACACACACACACACACACACACACACACACTCACACACACACACACACACACTACTTTGATCTAAAAACAGAGAAGGAAGCCCACTGGAGACACACCTTTGCTGTATTTGTGCTGAACACTGCATGTGTATTTCCTCCTCCACCCGCCCCCCCCACACCATGACCCCATCAGACAGGGGCCTGCCATTACCTCCATAACAGATAAGGGAACCGAGGCACCCAAGGTGAAAGGCATAGGCCCAAGGTCACAGACAGGAAGTAGCTAGCTGGGACCCCAGGTGGGCGGCGGTAATGTGGGGCCTTCCCTCTGCGCTCCTGTGGGTGCCGTGTGCAGGGCAGGCTGGGTACTACCTGCTGAATGGCGGGCGGAGGGGAGCATGGATGGATGAATGAAAATCAGTGAGTGGGAGCCAGAGCACTCTGAGCTCTGAGGGGGAGGACTGCGATGGCTGCGGGGAGCACATGCACACAGAGTGTGGAAGAGGCACCCAGGAGGCGCCATGAACAGCCATGGATCCGGGGCTGGGGTGCTGGGCGCTGGGTGGGGCCTGGACTCTGTGTCTCATCATTCTCCGCCCCCCCCCATGTCTCCTGCTTCCCTGCCAGCGATTACATCATCAAGGAGAAGACCGTTTTGCTACAGAAAAAAGACAGCGAAGGGTTTGGGTTCGTGCTCCGGGGGGCCAAGGGTGAGTGCTGGCCAGAGAGGGGAGGGGCAGGGTTGAGGGCTTGGGGACCCAGGAAGCAGGGCTAGGGTGGGGAGTATGGGAAGGGGAGGTGGGGGAGACCCCAGCCCACCACTCCACTGCCCCACCCCACCCTGGGGTGCTGGTGGTCCCCCAGCGACAGTGAGGCCTCTGTGACTTGGGTCTGAGCCCCATCCCCTGCTGGGTCTCTTCACTCTCTCCCCTCCGACCCCGCCCGCCGGCAGCGCAGACCCCCATCGAGGAGTTCACCCCCACCCCGGCCTTCCCGGCGCTGCAGTACCTGGAATCGGTGGACGAGGGCGGTGTGGCATGGCGGGCTGGACTGCGGATGGGAGACTTCCTCATCGAGGTGAGTCCTGGAGACAACCCCCCCCCCAGACCTCCTCCATTATCCACACCAAGATCTGACTACCCATTCTAGATCCTTCTTGGAAACCAGCCCTATCCTGTAGGCCACCTGTGCTTTCACCAGAAATTCCATCTAAAGGCCACTCTTTCTAATGGCTGAGAGCTGCCCCAAGACATACCAGATTGGGGGGAGCCAAGGAGAGGGGGATGGGCCCCTCCCTTCCCATCCCTGGGCTCCTAGACAGAGGAATGGAGGAAAGGGTAGAAGGCAGCTTTCCCGGGGACAGGGCTCTGAAGCGGAAGCACTCCCCATTTGCAGGTGAACGGGCAGAATGTGGTGAAGGTAGGCCACCGGCAGGTGGTGAATATGATTCGCCAAGGAGGCAACACGCTCATGGTGAAGGTGGTCATGGTGACCAGGCACCCGGACATGGATGAGGCCGTCCACAAGAAAGGTGCTGCCTCCAGAGGGCCACTGTAGCACTGGGGGGCCATGGGGGGTTTCTCTCTGTCGTGCTAATGCCAGCCCCCCCACCTCATCCTTCCAGCACCCCAACAGGCCAAGCGGCTCCCGCCCCCAGCCATCTCCCTGCGGTCCAAGTCCATGACCTCAGAGCTGGAGGAAATGGGTAAGAGCTGGACCTGAACTGCCAAGCCATGGGACAGGGAGGGCGAGGGGGCGGGGCCGGACGCCCCTTGAGTTTGTCAGTGTTGTTAGTGACCAGGGGTCCTTGTCCTCACCCTGTCCCTCGTCTCCTCCCCTGGTCCTGGGGCCCGCCTGGGGCCTGCCTACCTGTATGTCGTAGGGAAGGGTGTCAGAGCTGTGACTTCCTTCTGTCCCCCGGAATTTGTTTCTCTTTTGGGGTCCCTCGGGGTCTCTGTGTGTCCTCTTGGAATCTCTCAGGGTCTCTGTCCCTCTCTCCCGGCCTGTCTCTTTTGGGGTTTTGTGGGGTCTCTCAGAGCCTCTATGTGTCCCTCTCGGGGGTCTCTTGTGTGCCCCTCTTGGGGTCTCTGTGTGTCCCTCTTGGGGTCTCTGTCCTTCTCTGGTTCTGTGTCCCTCTCGGGGTCTCTCTGTCCCTCTCCACCGATCGTGCTTTCTTTCCTTCTGACCCCCTCCACCACCCATCCCCATTCTCTAGCTCTTTCCACTGGTTCCCAGTAACAGACAGGGCCCAATGAACCTAGGGGGTCCCATTGCCCCTGACAAGGAGCTAGCCGGGCATGTGACCGCCCTGACCCTGAGGGCGCCCTAAGGGAGGAGGGCATCCAAGAGAAGGGGGCCCCTGGCGTCCCCCTGACCTCCTAACTCTTGGCTCCTCTACTGCCTCCCCCCCGGGCTAGTCTCCCCCTGGAAGAAGAAGAGTGGTGAGTGGGCACAGGACTGGCGGGAGGGCCCCTGCGGACTCGCCCCGCCCTGACCCCTGGCCCCCTCACTGCCCCACTGCGCCTGCGCACACCCGCGGGCCACGCCCACCGGCCTGCAGGGCAGCCACGCCCACCCCGTCCCGCTCGCCTGCAGGGGGCGCTCGCGCGCGCTTCATCCCCACCCTTTGCCCACAGAATATGAGCAGCAGCCCCCGCCGGTGCCCAGCATGGAGAAGAAGCGCACGGTGTATCAGATGGCTCTCAGTAAGATACCCAGCCCCGATCCCGGGCTGCCCCGGTCCCCACCCAGCCCCCACCCTGTCTGGGCCACCATCAGTGCCCAGAACCTTGGGGCCCAGTCGGTGCTCCAGCCCTGTCCTCCACCCTCCTGCCGGCCCCCTCCTCCCTCCTTGCGGGACCTCGCCTCTGCCTGCACCCTTTCCCAAAGCTGGGTCCCCCGGACTGTCGGGCCAGGCGGTACCTCCAGGGGTGGACCCTTTCCATCTCTGGTCCGAGTGCGCTCTCTGCCTCCCTCCTGGCCGTGGGGGCGAGTGTGAAGCAAGCTTTCCTCCCCGGACCCCGCAGACAAACTGGACGAAATCCTGGCAGCAGCTCAGCAGACAATCAGCGCAAGCGAGAGCCCTGCACCCGGGGGCCTGGCGTCCCTGGGCAAGCACCGGCCCAAAGGCTTTTTCGCCACCGAGGTAGGCAGCCTGGCTCGGGCACACCTGTCCTCTTCCCCCGCCCTTCTTTAGGCTCCTCCTGGGGCCACATCCTGGTTCCTCTGCTTCCCCCACACTGGGCACCTTCTTTCACACTGCCCGTCGTTGGTGTTCTACCTCCCTCCATACCCCTCCTTTTATTTTTATTCATCCCTCCTCCCCTTGTTTCTCTTGTCCCACCTCTTTCTGACCCAACTCAGGAGCGTTAGGGAAGCAAAAAGATGGCCAACCGCAGCATGGCCATCGCCATGGTGACAGGTGCTCAACATACAGTAGTTTTAACATACTCATATTAAGCTGGGTACAGTAGCATATATCTATAGTCTGAGGCTAAGGCAATAAGGTTGCTTGAGAACAGCCTGGAAAACTTTGTCTGTAAAGAAACAAAGAAAAAGATTCTTTTTCTCTGTGCTTTTTTTTTTGCCAATCCTTCCACACAAGAAGAAACTAACCTCTGGTGAATGCAAATCATTTCTAGAAACTGTGACTTTTTCCTTCCTTCCTTCCTTCCTTTCTTTTTTTTTTTTTTTTTTGGCCAGTCATGGGGCTTGAACTTTGCCTGAGTGCTGTTCCTGAGCTTTTTTTGCTGAAGGCCAATGCTCTACCAGTTTGAGCCACAGCTCCACTTCTGGTTTTCTGGTGGTTAACTGGAGATGAGTCTCATGGCCCTCCCTGCCTGGGCTGGCTTTGAACTATGATCCTCAGGTCTCAGCCCCCTAAGTAGCTAGGATTACAGGGGTGAGGCCACCAGTGCCCATCTGAAGCTGTAATTTGTTTTTTGTCAGTCGTGGGGCTTGAACTCGGGGCCTGGGCGCAGTCCCTGAGCTCTTCAGCTCAAGGCAAGCATTCTACCACTTAAGCAACAGCTCCACTTCTGGTTTTCTGGTGGTTAACTGGAGATAAGGGTCTCATAGCCTTCTTTCCAGGGCTGGCTTTGAACTGTGATCCTCAGATCTCAGCTTCTTGAGCAGGTAGGATTACAGGCATGAGCCACCAGTGCCAGTTGAAGCTGTGGTTTTAAATGGATTATCTCAATCATTTCTGAGAATCATACTTGCAATAAGCAATTATTAGCCCATTTACAGATAGAAAAACTGAGACTCAGCAAAGGATATAGGATTTCATTTCAAGGAACCTGGATGCTGTCCCTGAGGTTCTTTTGCTCAAGGCTAGTGCTCTATAACTTGAGCCACAGTGCAGCTTTCACCTTTTTCTGTTTATGTGGTACTGAGAAATCAAACCCAAGGCTTTATGCATGCTAGGCAAGCACACTACCACCAAGCCACATTTCCAGCCCAGCTCCAGCTTTTTAAATATTGTGTATTAATTGTACAAAGGAGTTTAATTGTGATTGTGATAGTTACATATTTCCATATTACTCTGATCAAATTCACCCCTCTACTGGAGCTTGAATTTAAGAGCCTGGGTGTAGTGCCTTAACTTTTTTTTTTTTTGGTCAGTCATGGGGCTTGAACTTAGGGCCTGGTGCTGTCCCTGAGCTCTTCAGCTCAAAGCAAGCACTCTACCACTTGAGCCACAGTGCCACTGCAGTTTTCTGGTGGTTAACTGGATATAAGATTCTCACGAGCTTTCCTGCCTCAGCTGGTTTGAACCGAAGTCCTCAGATCTCAGCCTTCTGAGTGGATAGGACTACAGGCGTAATCAACCAGTCCCTGGCTCCCTTAGCTTTTTTGCTCAAGGCTGGTGCTCTACCCCTTGAGCCACAGCTTTGCTTCTGGCTTTTTGGTAGTTAATTGGAGATAAGAGTCTGTGAGACTTTCCAGGCTGTCTTTGAACCTCAGGCTCAGGCTCCTGAGCACCTAGGATTATAGGTATGAGCTGCTGCCCAGCTACCCGCTCGTTCCCTTTTATAACTGTGTTAATGGCTTAGAATTCCACTTTCACACACCCATGTAAAATAGTCCAATCATATTTGCTCCTTCTTCTTTTGCTTTTCCTCTTCTTCATGAATGTCACCCTCAAGGGAGCCCTGGCTCTTCTGATGGAACCCTGGTGCCTCCCACTAGATGAAGCCACGGACACCCAAACATCCCTGATTCATAAAGAACATGTAACCAAAAGGGCTGGAGGTCAAGTGGTAGAGTGCTTGTCCAGCATGCCCAAGGCCCTGGGTTTAATCAATAGCACCAGGAGGGAGGGAGAGAGAGATGCTTATAAATGCACAAATGTTATATGTAAGTTAATAAAAGAAGCCAGTTAAACCAAAATAGAGTTATCAAAATATTTTTTAAAGCCCAATTTGTGATATGGTAATATGGTTATCTTCGTCAACACATTCCATTGTGAGACTGGCGGTAGATCTTAAGTACTCTAATTTCACAATCACAAGCAGCATAAACACTGTTTGGAGGAATCCGCACGGCTGGGTAGGGTGTGGAAGTGTCTGTGACTTCTTCTGGGAAGGCAGACACCAGTATTGCTGAGACTGGCAGCATTTGTTGCCTGCTGCCTTAATTGAAGAAGAGCAGAGTTTTCACTGCAGAATGGGACAGCAAAGAGAAATGACATATTCCTGCCCAAGTGCAGAGGCCCCAAGAAGGCTGCTTCACAAGTCACTTCCCCCACTAGCTGTAGAAGACCTTATGCTGCTACAAGAATCAAGAGCATGGGGCTGGGAAGGTGGCTCAGTGGTAGAGCGCTTGCCTTGCATGCTCAAGGCCCTGGGTTCGATTCCTCAGCATCACATAAGCAAAAAGAAAAAAGCCAGAAGTGGCGCTGTGGCTCAAGTGGTAGAGTGCTAGCCTTGAGCTGAAGAGCTGAGGGACAGTGCCCAGGCCCAGAGTTCAGGCCCCACAACCGGGACCCAAAAAAAAAAAAAAAAAGAATCAAGAGCAGTTAACACGCTAGGTGTAGCAAGCAGGACATGCCTGTAATCCCAGCTACTTGCAAAGCAGAGGTAAGAGAATCTCAAGCTCAAAGCTAACCCAGGCAAAGTTGGCAAGAAAGACCCTGTCTCCAAACAAACTGGAAAGGCTGGACGTGTGGCTTAAGTGCTAGAACATTTACCTAGTATGTGTGAGGCCTTGAGTTCAATTCCCCAGTGACATGCCCTTTCCTCACCCCACCCAAAAAAAGGGGAAAGAATTGTGTACCAGGAATCTTGGAATTTCTCAGTTGAGAGGAGGGTTTATGTGTTTTGTGCCAGTATCAGGGCTTGAACCCAAGGTCTTGTGTTCTCCCTTAGCTCAAAGCTGGCACTCTACCACTTTGAGCCATAGCTCCACTTCTAGTTTCTTTCTTTCTTTCTTTCTTTTTTTTGGGGGGGTCCGGTCATGGGGCCTGAAATCTGGGCCTGGGCACTGTCCCTCAGCTCTTCAGCTCAAGGCTAGCACTCTACCACTTGACCCACAGCGCCACTTCCGGCTTTTTTCTTTTTGCTTATGTGGTGCTGGGGAATCGAACCCAGGGTCTCATGCATGCAAGGCAAGCGCTCTACCACTGAGCCACCTTCCTAGCCCCCCAGTTTCTTTCTTGCTGGTTAGTTGGAGTTAAGAATATTATAAACTTTACTGCCTGGGCAGGCTTTGAACCTTGATCCTCAGCTGTCAGCTTCTGGAGCAGCTAGAATTACGGCATGAGCCACCAGCACCTGGCTTTTTGTTGTTGTTCCTGTTCCTCCTTGGGGCGTTTATTTCCTATCCCATCTTTTCTTCCATTCTGATATCGTTTTTCTCCCTCCCCTCTTCCCCCAATCTTTCTCCTACTCTCTAGATTCACATTTCTTTGCCAATCTGTCTGGGTCTGTGTGTCTCTCCCTCTCTGCTCTGTCCTGCTGTCACCCAGGAGGAATTTCCTAGCCCCTGATCAGGCTGTGTCCACACAAGAGGGCCCAGTTCGAGACCCTAAAAGTGCCGGGATCCTGCCCGGCAACTGGTGACGTCACTCACATGGCGCAATCTGATTGGCCTCCCCTCTGCGCAGGGGGCGGACGTTCTGGGTTTGTAGGTGGAGCTCAGCCTGTCCATCTGGGGTCCAGGGCCTTCTTGTACAGTGTTCTGGTTCCTCTGTCACTTTCAGTATTACTGTGTCAAGCTCTCCCATTTTTTTCCCCTGCCCTCTTCCACCTCAAAGTATGTACACGTGTGAGTGTCGGTCCTAAGGCTTGAACTCAAGGCCTGGGTCCTGTCCCTGAGCTTTTCTCCTTAATATTGGCACTGTACCATTTGAGTCACAGCTCTGCTTGTTTTTTTTTTTTTTTTTTATCGGTCATGGGGCTTGAACTCTGGGCCTGGGCGCTGTCCTTCAGCTCTTCAGCTCAAGGTGAGCCCTCTACCACTTGAGCCACAGCGCCACTTCTGGTTTTCTGGTGGTTTATTGGAGATAAAGAGTCTCACAGACTTTCTTGCCTGGGCTGGTTTTAAACCACAATCCTCAGATCTCAGCCTCTTGAGTAGCTAAGATTACAGGTGTGAGCCACCGGCGCCCGGCTGCTTCTGGTTTTTTGATGGTTACTTGGAAATAGGAGTCTTTCCTGGACTTTCCAGGCTGGCTTTGAACCTTAGATTTCAGCCTCCTGATTGCCTAGGATTACAGGTGTGAGTCACAAAAGCCAGGTGCTAAGAGGGTAAACTTAAGGATGGAGGCAGGGTGGGTCTGTGGGTAGAGGTCAGCCAGAAGGATGCCTACTAGAATCCACCTGCTGGAATGAGCCTGCAGCTGGAGTGTGAGTGAGCTGTACCCTGGAGTTCTGCATCTGTGAAGCCTGCTTCTCCACTCTATCCTAGGCTGGCCTCAAAATTCATAATCTTCTGGTCTCTGCCTCTTGAGTGCTGAAATTACACACAACTGACCTTAGTTTTTTTTAAATAATTTTTTATTGATTTAAGTGATTACATAAATTTCACAAAGTTCACAGAATTATGAGATAGTGATACTTAAAGTCGCAAACATCGTTTAATCTTCACAGGGCAAATCGTCATTATCATGGTCTATAATGTTTGTGAATTCTATGAGCTTTGACAATACAACTATTTCTTCCACCTCGAGTGGAACAGCTTAGTATAAGCGTTAGCTCTTTCCTTCTCTAACTTTCAGTTTTTAAGGAGGGCAGTAGCACACCTTAAATTTTTTTTGAAAGATCCTCTAACTTGTGTAGAAAGCAGAGTAGCAAGAGGCTACTGTAGCCATCCAGGCAAACGCTGAGTGGCGGGATGTGGGTCCCGGCAGCAATTGTAGTAAGTGGCCAGCTCAGAGGTACAGCAGGCAGAACCAAACTTTTCCTTTCCCTCCTCCCCACTGCCCACACTTAGAACACTTGACCCTTCCCTTCCGCCTTCTTCATGATGCTCCTATTCCCTGCAGAGGCTCAGAGAAAGCATGGTGAGCTGTGGAGAAGCCCCAAGACCTTACACCATCACTGATTTTTCTCTGTCATCTTTTCTCTCTACCTGCCACCCTAAAGTCAAGCTTTGATCCTCATCACCGCTCCCAGCCAAGTTACGAACGCCCTTCTTTCCTGCCTCCTGGACCAGGGCTGATGCTTCGGCAGAAATCTATCGGTATGTATCTCAAAGAGGGCAGCGTAAAGAATGAAGGACCCGGGGTGACCATTTGTGGGGGAAACAGGAACAGGGGGGCATGTATTCTGCTCACATGTGAGACCACAGCTCACTCAGGTCAGGCTCTGTCTGAGAAATGTGTGTATGTTTCATTCCCTTCCTTGCTGTGTGACTCGGGGCAGGTGTCTCTACTTCTCTGAGCATTGAGTTCTGCATCTAGGAAATGAGGACCTATTGCACACCTGGCCTCGACAGTATGGGAGAGAATGGGGTCCCAGACATAAAGGTGGGACTGGACAATAGAGGGGTAGTAAATGAAGCTAATCAGGGCTAGGCATGGTGGCCCATGTCTGTAATTCCAGCTATCCAGGAGGTGGTGTTAAGAGGATACTGGTCCGAGGTCAGTCCAGGCAAAAACGGAAGACCAGAACAGGAAATGGAGCTGTGGCTCAAGTGGTAGAGCACTAGCCTTGAGCACAAAAGCCTCAGGGACAGCGCCCAGGCCCTGAATTCAAGCCCAGGACAAGAGGGCTGGAAGTGTCGCTCAAGTAGTGGAGCCTATGCTTGGCCCACTGCGGGACCCGCGTTCAAACCCCTGCTGTGGGGATCACCTTGTCCCACCTGCCTTGGCCGTCCAGGGTCTCCCCGGCACACGCAGCCCCCTTGCAGAGTTCAGAGCGCGCCCCTTCGTGGCCGGAGGAGGGAACGCAGCCGTGCGGCTCCCTCCGCGGGCTGCGCTTGCGCAGTGTACAGCCCCAGCTCCCGCCGTCCACTGGGCAGCTGCTGCCGGCGCCCGCCCGGAGCCTTCTCCTGAGTGGTGGCGGTGCCTGCGGCCTTGGGGAGCATCCCAGGACCCCCCCCCGACCCCTCTGTCTCCCCAGGGGCCGCGGAGGATGACCGACCCTATCTGGCGCCGCCAGCCATGAAGTTCAGCCGCAGCCTGTCGGTGCCCGGCTCGGAGGACATCCCCCCGCCGCCCACCACGTCCCCACCCGAGCCCCCCTACAGCACCCCGCCGGCCCCCTCCTCCTCCGGCCGCCTCACTCCCTCCCCGCGGGGAGCGCCCTTCAACCCGGGCTCCGGGGGTCCCCTCCCAGCCTCCTCCCCCTCGTCCTTCGACGGGCCCTCGCCCCCCGATGGCCGCATCGGGGGCCGCGAGAAGAGCCTGTTCCACGGCGGGCCCC
>NW_012267321.1:1548631-1551688 GCF_000151885.1 Dipodomys ordii | reverse complement strand
TGCCCGGGCCTCTGGCGCCGCCGCCGGCCTCGGCCCTGGCCACCGTCAAAGCTAGCATCATCAGCGAACTCAGTTCCAAGCTCCAGCAGTTCGGGGGCTCCTCGGTCGCCGGGGGCGCTCTGCCGTGGGCCCGGGGAGGTGGCAGCGGCGGCGGCAGCGGGGACAGCCACCACGGGGGAGCCGGCTACGTCCCCGAGCGGACCTCCTCCCTCCAGCGGCAGAGGTAAGGGGGGGGGGAGCACGAGGCTGGCAGAGGAGGTTGAGCGGGGTCAGAGCCCACCCTGGGGTGACTGGCAGGAATAAGGCTGCGACTTTGCCACCTCCCAGTGGCGTCCCGAGTCTGTTAGGATCCCTTGCACCCCGCAGTGAGAACAACACCGGCTCCTGTCTGCGCCTTGAGGGGCAGGCCCCTGAAATCTGGGGGGCTTTTGGTTCCAAGGTCACAGCTAACAAGAGTGACCGAGGTCTGGGCCAAGGACTCCACCTCTCTGTAGAGAAGAGATCTGGCAGTCCCTACCTGAAGGTTTGGGAAGAGCCGGGCATGGTGGTACACACCTATAATCCCAGCTACAGGGGAGATGGTGGTAGAAAGCTGGAAGTCTGAAGCTTGCTAGGCAAAAGCACCAGACCCTTTCTGAAATACAAATTGGAAGCAAAAGCGCTGGAGGGAGGGGGAGACACAGTGGTAGAGGCCCAGGGTTCCATTGTCAGTACCACCAAATGAACAAAAACTAGGGAGAGTGGGGAAGGACAGGCGGCTGGGGGGGGGGGGGGCTGCTCCCAAAGCAGCTGCTTAGCTGAGATTGCCACAGTCTGAGCCGACTGGAGTCACATTCCAATTCAGCATCAGAGAAAGAGAGGTCCCTGGATTTCTGCTTGTCCATGGATTATTTGGGGCTCACATTCCACCAGGGGGGGGGTTCTTGGGCCTTGGAGACCTAAAGCACTCATTCTCGAGTGTTCTCAAGGAAGGAGAGGGTTGCTTACGTAGTCTATCAGGGCCTGTGTGCTGGACTTTTCATCTACATAGAAGACCACACTGAGCAAGAGCGAAGCTCAGGCCCAAGTGAGGATGGAGGCTGGACAAGAAGGAAAATAATCCTTGCAGCCATCCTTGGGGAGAAAGATGAAGAGGCAGCTTGGGGTGCTTGGAAAAGGGCTCTCAATTGACAGCTGAGAGGAGGGAAGGGAGTGGGGCCCCCCAAGTGTGCAGAGGGGGAAAGCCAGTTCAAAGGCCCAGAGGCAGGGTTGTGTTGGAGGAGGTAAAGGGATGAGGGGAACATTTTTCTCCCCTTGTTTCTTCTCTCTTTCATCTCCCTCTCTTCATCTTTCTCTCTGTCCCCCATTCCCTTCCATCTCTCTCCCATGAATGCTCACCATCTTTTTTTTTCTCTCTCTCTCTCTTTCTCCCTCTCACTTTCTCTCTCGTCTTCCTGTCTTCCACTCTGCTATGACTGGCCATAACCCAAAAGGCAGTATAGAGTAGTGGTTAAGAGCTCAGACTTCGGTGCCCTATAACTGCGCTCTGCCACTTCCTGGCTGTGTGTCCTTAGGCAAGTTACCTAACCCTGTCTGGGCCGCAGTTGTCCCGGGCGGCAGAGCTGTCCTGGGGCTTAAATTGAGACGTGATACCTAAAGTTCTTAGCACCAAGCCTGGCACACGTGAGCAGCAGTAAGTGGTGGCGATAACTATTATTATCATTTAATGTCTCTTTTTCTTTTCATCTCTCTTGGCTGTCGCCCTCTCCCTGTCCTCTCCTCTTTCTCTCCCTTCACTCTGTCCTGGCATTCATCTTACCCGGCCCTCCCTGCATCTCTCTCTCTCCATCTCTCTCCCCGCCCCCCTCCTGCCTCTCGGCCCTCCCCACCCTGCCCCTCCCCCTTCCCCCTTGTCACTTTTCAGACTCTCCGACGACCCCCAGTCCTCCTCGCTCCTCTCCAAGCCCGTCAGCAGCCTGTTTCAGAACTGGCCCAAAACCCCCCTGCCGCCGCTCCCCACGGGCGCCGGGGTCCCCCCCGCGGGCTCCGGGGCTGCCGGAGCCACCTCCCCGACGGCCTCGGCGGCCTCTTCATCCTCCCGCCACCTCCAGGGTGTGGACTTCGAGATGCGGCCGCCCCTGCTGCGCCGGGCCCCGAGCCCCTCGCTGCTGCCCGCCTCGGACCACAAGGTCAGCCCCGCGCCCCGGCCCTCGTCCCTGCCCATCCTGCCGTCTGGACCCCTCTACCCGGGCCTCTTCGACATCCGCGGCTCGCCCACCGGAGGCGCCGGAGGCTCCAGCGACCCCTTCGCCCCTGTCTTCGTGCCACCGCACCCCGGGATCTCCGGGGGGCTCGGAGGGGCCCTGGCCGGGGCCTCGCGCTCCCTCTCGCCCACTCGCCTGCTCTCGCTACCCCCGGACAAGCCGTTCGGCGCCAAACCTCTGGGGTTCTGGACCAAGTTCGACGTGGCCGACTGGTTGGAGTGGCTGGGCCTGGCCGAGCACCGGGCCCGGTTCCTGGACCACGAGATCGACGGCTCGCACCTGCCCGCCCTGACCAAGGAGGACTACGTGGATCTGGGCGTGACCAGGGTGGGCCACCGCATGAACATCGACCGCGCGCTCAAGTTCTTCCTGGAGAGGTGATGGACGGCCTGTGGGCCCGCCCGGCCTCAAGATCCCACGACCCCTCCAGGGCGGGGACCCTGTGGAAACTGCGCCCTGCCCTGTCCCCCGAGACCCCCTGAGGTCACGGGGGACGACCCGGAGGCCGGACACTGCACCTCACAGGAGGGAGCAGCTGACACCAGACTGCGTGTGTGACACGGGAAGGGGGGAATGTGGTAGTGGACGATGTGACGTGGTGGGGGGACTGGAGGGAAGAGTTGATGGGGGAGGGGACAGACAGAGCCATAGAGGGTCAGCCTCAAGCCTGACCGGATGGGGGCCATCCCCCAGGCCGCAGGAGAAGGGGTGCCCTCATATTCCACCACCTGCCGCCCCTCTCACAGCCTTCCTACCCACCGTCTCCAGCCCCTCGGCTCTCCCTGCCTCCCCTCTCCCCAGCACACACGGCTGC
>NW_012267321.1:1541428-1547311 GCF_000151885.1 Dipodomys ordii | reverse complement strand
GGGGGGGGTGCAGCGCGGGGTGGAGAGGAGATACAAAGCAAAAAGAAATAACAAATTACAAAGCAAAACAAAAAAAACCCTAAAACAAAAAAATTTTCAGAAAAAAAAACCTGAAATAAAAGCCCGAGAATTGTCTTCCAAGGGGAGTGGGGAGATGAGGGAGAGGGGCGGGTGGAGACGTCGGTTCTGGAGAGACATGGGTTGCTACGGTGGTCCCTGAAGGGATTGGAACCCCGGGGTCCATTCCGGGCTGGAGTAAGGTTAGGGAGGCGGGATTATAAGGTGGGGGTTCGTCCCTACCCCCATCACCTCCCTCCCCTGACTCCCCACCGAGATTTTGCAGAGAGAAATGGCTTTTGTACCAGGTCATTCTTTATAATTAAACTCGCAGTATCCACCCCCTCGAGCCGGCCCCGCCTCCTTCCTGGGGAGGCGCCGCTCCCTCGTCCTCCGGGGTTGGGGATTGGGTCTCCCGAGCCAGCGGGGCGGGGCGCAGGCACAGCCGGAACCCGCCTTGCGCGTCAATCCTCCTCGGTCGGGTCCGCCCCCAGGGCCTCGAGCATGCGCCGTCGGACCTGAGAGCGGCGCAGGTGCAGGCGGTAGTCGTCCAGCAGCAGGTCGTCGTGGCGCACCAGCTGGTGCGCGAGCCCGCGGGGGCTGAGGCCCGAGCGCAGCAGGCGCGAGCGCGTCTGGAAGTCGGCGACGGAGATGAGCCACCTGCGGAGGGGCGGGGCCCGGAGGGAAAGGGGCGCGACGTTGGCTGGCTGGCGGTCACGGCCGGGTCCCCGTACACCGTTAACTCTGTCCCTCGAGTCCCTTTCGGCTCTACCCTCACCTACGTTTTTCTAGGTGTCCCCTTCTCGCTCAGCCTTTCTAGGTGCAGAACGCACATCCTGGCTTTACCTGTACCCATCACGGCCCAGGTCACTCCGGATCTCTTCCCTGGGATCTCCCTTCGTACTCGGCCCGCCCCCTTTGTCCTCTCCCGACTCCACCCTCCTTGTTCTTGGCCACGCACCCTCATGCATTCACCACCGCCCCTCTCGCAGGCTCTCCTCTAGCCCCGCCCACCAGCATTACGCGCTCTAGGCCCCACCCCTACCGCATGCCTCTGACCCCACCCACCAGTATCAGTGCGTTCGGCCCTGCCTTCTTTGGCCCTCCTTTGAGCCCGCCCACCATTTAGGCGTCCTAGACCCCGCCCTCACGGCTCCACCCATCCGTATTACGCGCCCTCGGCCCTGCCCCCACCGCGTTCCTCTAGCCACGCCCACCAGTACGCGTGCCCACGACCCTCCTTTGGCCCCGCCCAGTCTCACTGCCCGCTATCAACCCCGCCCCCACGGCTTTCCTCTGGCCCCGCCCACCCGCTTTCCGGCGCAGACCTCGGCGCGCGCTCACCGGTCCCGGCGGCCCGCGGTCCCGCAGATGACGTTCATGTTCTCAAAGCGGATGCTGTTCACGCGCCCGCCCTCCATGGCTCCGGGTAACTCGGCCTCCAGCGCCTGCAGCACCTCCAGGTGGGTGAAATCCTCCTGGAGGAGTCAGATGGAGAGGCTCAGTGCTCGGTTCCAGCCCGGTCCCCACATCACTACCCTAGCCCCCCACGTGCAGAGGCCGCCGAGGCTCCACGTGGCATCGAGCGGGAAGGAGTCGCCCGCGTCCGGGGCGAGAGATCATCCTCAGTCATTCCCGCGAGGGGAAGCCACGGAGCCGGTGGCTGGACGGGTGTCCCGGGTGGCCTCGCCCGGAAGCCGGGGTGGAGGCGCCGACGCGGCCGGGCTAACGCGCGCATCCCAAGGGATGCTCAGCCCGCGGAGGCTGAGACTCGTGGGGAGGGGTGAGTGCGTGTGCGTGCGTGGTTTTTCCTTTTTTTGGTGGTCCTGGAGTTTGAATTCAGAGCATCCAGCGTGGTTCTGCCTCTCTAGCCTCCTTTCTAACCTTTTTTTTTTTTTAAATTAACTTTTCAGATAGGGTCTCAAGCTTTGTCCAGAGCCAGCCTTGGACCAAGATCCTCCTACGTTCCCCCTCCTGCCTAGCTGGGATTACAGGCACGCACCACAGTACTATGCCCAGCTTGTGTGTGAAACCAGGCAGTTGGTCACTCCCAGGAGGGATGAGTGAAAGTCTGGAGGATCACCTCCTCAAAGCCACCACCTGTAACTGTGGGATGTGATTGCCAAAGGACTCTGCAGAATGGCCAACTCTGGCAAAAGCATGGGTTTTTCCCTTATGAGTGAGTTTTTTATTGTATTTGAAACATCACAGAATTCCTCAGCAGATCGATTCACAGGGCTCCTTTTGCCCTCAGCCTCGGGCTGTCTGCCTCTCTGCCTCCCCTCTGGGATGCTTAAGTTTAACAAGTGATCCTTTCATAAATCCACAATTGATTCTTGCAAATGGGGCCAGGGCCAAGCCTACAGCTGGTGTACCACAGAGCTGAGATTTTAACCTCAGTCACCTCAATCCTGATTCCCACCTAGACTAGAAACCCAGGGACTACCAAGGGCACTCACTGAGGAGGAAGGGGCACTCACTGGGGAGGGCACTCACTGAGGTCTCCATGCACAGGCAGAGCGGCTGGGCGGCAGGAGGGGTGGAGAACTTGCGGATGCATGGGAGGTCTCTGTCCAGTGCCTCATATTCTGCGATGACATGCCTCATGTACTGCTTCCTGGGGAGAGAGCAAAGAGCAAAGGTCTCCAAAGTCAGGGGACACTGCTGTCACCTTGTGGAGGGGGGGCTGAGAGCAGAGGCTGTGCGGGGAAGAAGCCACTCACGAGGATTTGAAGAGCCTGCCCAGGCTGCGAACTTGTATCTCCTCCGGAGTCTCCAGGTCCACACGGACAGTTCCTGAGGACAGAGACCCCAGTGTCATCAGCCCCAAACCCTCCTCAGCTTTGAGCCCAGCACTGTGCACAGAGGCCAGCTCTAGGGTTTTCATCTCTCAGCTCCAAATGCTGCCCTTTCAAATGGCTCCCTGAAGCTGAAGCTGAGACAGCTGTGTTCTCTCGTTAAGCTCTGCCTGAAGGGGGCACCAGAGGGAGACCACAGGGCTGGAAGAAGCAAATGGCCCCTTCCTTCTCTTTGCTTCCCCTTCTGGTCAACCCCACCAGGCTTCTTCATTGTATCATGTTGTCTGAGTCAAGCACAGTGGTTCAAGTCAATAATCCTAGCTACTTAGGAGTCAGAGATAGGGAGGTTCACAGTTTGGGGCCAGCCCCTGTGATAAAGTTCACAGACTATCTAGACCACAGGCTGAGCACAGTAGTCCACACCTGTCATCCTAGTAACTAAAGGAAACACAAATAGGAGGATCACATCCCTGGCATAAACTGAGACACTCCCCCTCCCCCCCTTTTTTCTTTTGCCAGTTCTGGGGCTTGAACTGTGGACCTGGGCACTGCCCCTGAGTACCTTTTGCTCAAGGCTAGCATTCTACCACGTGAGCCACAGCTCCACTTCTGGCTTTTTCTGTGATTAACTGAAGACAAAAATCTCATGGACTTTCAACCTAGGCTGGCTTTGAACCACGATCCTCAGATTTCAATCCCCTGAGTTGCTAGGATTACATGTGTGAGCCATCAGTGCCCAGCTCTGTGACCCTATCTTGAAAATACAAGAAAGGACTTGTAGAGTAACTCAAGTAGTTGAGTGCTTGCTTACCAAGAGCAAGAATGGAGCAAAACCAGTATGGCAACACCAAAACCAAAAAGCATTTAAGTCTAGCATGTGAGTATTCCCCTCTCCCTCCCCTGCCCCTGAACCCTCTTAAGAAACGAGCCTACTTCATGAAACCTAACAGATGATTGCCTCATATCTGGCCCCTACTTGTCAGCTGGCTTCCTACAGCCCATCTCTCAGTGTCCCCTTCCCTTTTAACTTTAGAAGTTGTACTGACCAGTGCCTAGCACACAGCTATGCAGCCTCCCTTACAGCTATGTGTGTCCATGTGACCATGCTCTCCTCAACAGAGTGTTAGAAAGAGGTCCAACTTTGGAGTTATTTACTTAAAATTGCTTAGGCCAGGTGTGATGAGGATACACCTAGAATCCTGGCTACTGGGAAGGCAGAGACAAGATTGAGGTTTGAGGCCAGCCTGGGGGAAGTCAGTGAGACCCTAACTGGAAAAAAAAAAAAGCAAAACGGTTTCTGGGTCAAGTGGTAGAGTGGTAGCCATCATTTACTAAGCATGAAGCCCTAAATTCTATCCCCAGAATCGCCAGAGGAAGAAAAGAACATTGTTAGTCTTGGACCTTTTCCTCCTCCCCTTGGGCCAGCAAAACGCCAGCTGTCCTGGTGCTATGACATGGAGAGCCAAACATGAAAGCAATCTGGATCCCTGGATCAACTCGTGAGCTCCAGTGTCCACAGCCCCAGCCACCTGCCTCAGTGTCCTAAGTGTTTTGACAGCCAGTACAATTCACTCCTGCTGAGCAAAACAAGACCAACACCTGGCAAGACCACCGTGTCTGTGATGCACCAAGGCAGAGTACCAACCCCGCCCCCACTCATACCTCAACAGAGCCTTGAACACAAACAGTGCCTATCCACAATACACACAAGATCAAACCCCTCCACAGGTTCAGAGCTGATGTCTGTTTCTATTGTTTTGTTGGAGACAGTGTCTTGCTACGTAGCCCAGGCAGGCCTCAAACTTGCCTCAGCCTCCCAAGTGCTGGGATTACAGGCCTGTACTACCACACCTGACTGATGATCACTTCTTTAGCCACAGCATTAGCTCCTGGAGCCTCAACATAAGACAACAGACGCAGTGGTGGACTCTACCCTGCCCCTTGCAAGGGTCCAAACCAGAGCAAAGCTTACTCCCCTGAACCACAGTCTGCTGCCCTCTACAGCTCCCTTTCTGCCTTAATCTGCCTTCTCAGGGCAGCCATAGAGAGCTCTTCATTTTGGCACCACATGATTAAAACCTCCAGAGGCACCTGTTATAGTCTAGCTGGGATGACTGACACATGCCACCATGTGCCAGGCTGCTGTTGAGTCTTGTGCCCTTTTGGCCTGGAACTGTGATCCTCTCAATCTCCCAAGTGCTTAGGATGACAGGTGAAAGCCATTTCTAGTTTTGCCTAGTTTTTTGTTTTTTTAAGTTTTACCTTGTTTTCCTCTTTGGTAGTGGGGATTGAACTCAAAGCCTCTTGCTAGTTAGGCAAGCTCCCCACCACTTGAATCAAGATTCCAGTCCTTTTGAGTTCAGACCAGACAGAGAAGTAGAAGGGCAAAAAGATGGGGACTGATAGAAGGAATGGGGACTAGACGGGGAGGAATAGCTTCTGGGGTCTGACTCTTTGCCTGAGTTGGTAATGGGGTCATTTGAAAATGAAAAACTGGGTAAGAAGAAAGAATACTCTGCTTACAGCGGAAGACGAGGGTGGGTATCTAGGGGGAACAATGGCCTCCTAGAAGTTGCTAAGACTCCGGAGGCTCATGGGATATGTAGTCCTGTGCTCCAGCGTATTGGCCGGAGAGCTACGGAAACCCACGGGAAGTGTAGTTCTGCTTCCAGCGTATTGGCTGGGGCGCCATAGAGCCTCATGGGAAGTGTAGTTCTAGAAACCGGTTATTGGCCGGGGAGCCGCAGCGCCTCATGGGAAATGAAGTCTGATTTCCCAGCGTGTTGGCCGGGAAGCTACGGAGGCTCACGGGAAGTGTGGTTTGGAGCCCAAAGGACGCTAGTTCAGGAATTTAGGGGAAGTCTTTCGCTTTGAAATAAATGCCAGTGACTGGTCCAAACCCACGCTGCGGGTAAAGGCCACCGCGCAGTCCCGCGACGAGGGCCGGCCGCGTGCACCCCCGCCCGCCCCGCGTACCTGCCTCCCTGTGCGGGCTGCCCTGGCTGGCGGAGCACGGGGGCTCCGCCTC
>NW_012267321.1:1524712-1539067 GCF_000151885.1 Dipodomys ordii | reverse complement strand
CCCCCATCACTGTGGCCCCCGCCCCGCCCCCGCCTTCTTTCCTTCCTCCATCCCACCTTCCCTTCCTCTGCCTCTCTCCCTCTCCCTCTCCCCCTCCCGGGTGAGTCCGCCCCTCCCCTCCCCTCTCTCCTCCCCTTCTCTCCCCTTCTCTCCCCTCCTCCTCCTCGACCCCACGAGGGGGGGGCGCGGCGCGGGGAAGTGGGGGTCGGTGCCGCGGCGCGTGGACCTGGGGCTGGGGAGGGGGCTCTGTGGTGTTCGCGGCCGCCCCGGCGAGGGGCGCACGGCCCCGGCAAGGCGGGGTTCGACACACCTGGCTGTACCCCATCTCCTCCCATCCATCCCCACAACGCGGACGTCGTCCACTCATTCCTCGATCCCGAAGTATTTGGGACTCTGTGGCCTTTCGAGGTCCTGGACGCTGTCCCCCTATTTTCCTGCAGCATCTTGGGACCCTGGCATCTTAACACCCCCCCCCCCAAGCCCCAACCTGCAAAAAAATCCCATCCTCTCTGCAGCCTGGAGGGGCATTTAAGGACTTCAACTCCCATCAGCCCATGCGGCCTAGGGTCTGTGAAGCCTCAGCGGCAAGAGCGCACTGCCTACCGGGAATTGTAGTCCTTAGGCATTCCCCGGAGGTGGGAGGGGGCGGCCGGACCACCCGCCTCCTCTCGGGGGTCGTCTGAGGTCGGGCAGCCGGCGGGAGGAGGGCAGGATGGGGGGCTCGGGCTGAGTTTTTCCTCTCGGCTTCGGTCCATCAGATCAGAGCCCGCACCCCCCCCCCCGCGTGTGGGGACCGGTCCACTCCGCTGGTCTGCCCTGCAGCCCCCATGGGCCGCCGCCCGCCGCCGCCTCGGCTGGCGCCCAGGACGAGGCGGGGATAAGCGCGGTGAGTCCGCCGGTGCCCGCGGTGCCCAGCACACCTGCCCGTCCCCACCTGCCCGCCCCCACCTGCCCTCTGCGTCCTCGGTCTGGCTCCAAACCCGGGCCCTGCCTCTCCCCTCCCCAGTCGGCCTCCCCCCTGCGCCGCCCAGCCCCCTCCCGGGGCTGCCAGGGATCCAGGCCGGGGTCCGGCTGTCTGTCCTTCCATCTGTCCTGGATTTCTGCTCCCGTCCACCCTGTGCCTACTTCCTACCACTTGCACAGCCGGCTGTTGGTGCATCCTGCTCCCTTACACAGCCTTCCATCCCAAATCTCAATGTCTGACTTCCTTCTGTCTGTCGGTCTCTCTCCAGTTCACCTCATCCTGCACCTCCATACCTACCCACTTCTCTCTCCCTCCTCCTCCTCCTCCTGCCCCTGTCCTCCCTGGCCTGGTGCTTTCCCCTAAGCCCCGGGTCCCTGCTATTCTAGCTGCCTCCTGCTTTTCCCTGCCCCAGCCCCTGCTGCCTGTGGCCAGCTCCACCACCTCCTCCAGGGAGCCAGCCCTGACTGCCCCTCTCCAGGTCTTGCTTGCTGGTGGTTGGTGTTTTTCTTTGTTCTTCTCCTTTATTGGGCTGTGTACACCAGAAGTTGGGCGGCTCCACTCCCCTGCATCTGGGGCAGCCAGCCCAAAGTCTGCAGTTGGCCCTCAATGAATATTAGTTGGGTGAATGAATGAATGAGTGTCCGTCCCTGAATTTTGTCCCCCCCCCACTGGTGCACCTCTAATCTTTGTCCCCTTACCTATCTGCTCCTTTATTGGTCCATCCTGATTCTGCCCCTTTGCTGGCCTTCCCTCACTCAGCCTGCCTGCCTGTCCTCTACCCTTCTTCAGCACCCCTGTACCCCTGCCCACCTGTTCCCCCCATTCCTGTCCCCCCCTCCTTACCTTTCCCCACCTCTCCCTAGCACAGGACCCCAGGGCCACCATGTCTGGAGACTACGAGGATGGCCTCTGCCGACGGGCCCTCATGCTGGCTTCAGACCTCTGTGCTCGCGTCCGGGATGCTGACACCAGTGACAGGTGCCAGGAGTTCAATGAACTGCGAATCCGAGGCTACCCCCGGGGCCCTGATGCAGGTCTGCACCCCACCCTTCAGGTCCCAACAGCCGCCCCCACACTCCAATACCATGATAGACAAGACTCGAAGAATTCGGCTTTCCATTTCATTTGCTACCAGATCCACTTAGAGTCCTGCCTCCATCCTGCTTGCTGCTACCTTATCTCCAAAACTCCTAAGTGGAAAAAGCTTTGTGTTCAACCTGACCTCTGACCTTTGGAGTTGTTCCTTGTGGACCCCCAACTATGACCTCCAGATATTCTCTTCAGGAGTCTTTGAGACTCTTGCATAACTAGAGTTTGCTAGCCAGGCACATTACCACTTGAGCCCCAGACCACAATCCTTCTACTGATACTTTCCATATATCCAGGATAACAGGTGCATACCACCATGCCTGACTTAGTAATTGAGACAGGGTCTTACTAACATTGCTACCTGATCTGGCTTTGAAACATGACCCTCAGTTTTCAGCTTCCTGAGTAGCTAGGATTACAGGTGTGAGCCACTGGCACCTGGCTTATCAGCCTCATTTTCAACAGGGGAAACTGAGGCTCAGAAGGGTGAAGAGACTTGTGCAAGATCCGAGGGCCAGAAAGCAGCAGACTGCTTCTCAGAGCTGCAGGTGTGGTCAGTGGTAGAGTGACTGCCTCACAGGGGCAAGGCCCTGAGTTCAAACCCCAGGACTATCCAAAACCAAAATGGCTATATAGAAACACCTCTTTCCAAGGGGTGGAGAGCTCAGATTGAGTCCTGCATTCAGAGTGCTCAGGTAGAAGATGCACTCTGACCCTTCCTGACCCCAGGCCCCTCTCCTTCTCTCTAGACATTTCTGTGAGCCTGCTGTCTGTCATCGTGACCTTCTGTGGCATCGTCCTCTTAGGGGTCTCTCTCTTCGTGTCTTGGAAGCTGTGCTGGGTGCCCTGGCGGGACAAGGGTGGCTCTGCAGTGGGTGGTGGCCCACTGCGGAAGGACCTGAGCCCCGGGGTTGGGCTGGCTGGCCTGGTGGGTGGTGGTGGGCACCACCTGGGGTCTGGCCTGGGTGACCACCCTCTGCTTGGCGTCCCCCCACACCATGCCCACGCGGTCCACCATCCGCCCTTCGCTGAGTTGCTGGAGCCGGGCAGCCTGGGTGGCTCTGAGCCCCCTGAACCTTCTTACCTGGATATGGACTCGTATCCAGAGGCCGCCGCCGCCGCAGCTATGGTGGCCGCTGGGGTCAAGCCGAGCCAGACATCTCCAGAGCTGCCCTCCGAGACTGGGGCAGGGTCGGGGCTGCTCCTGTTGCCCCCCAGTGGAGGGGGCCTGCCCAGCGCACAGTCACACCAGCAAGTCACAAGCCTGGCGCCTACCACCAGGTGAGAGGGGGCCCCCCGGGTTGGGGGCCACCCCACTTCTGCTCCTCTTCTGAGGCTGCTTTTCGCCTAAGCCTCATCTGAGTCCTAGGTCAGGAAGATTTTGGAGTTTTGACTTTGGGTTCCAAGAGAATGAGGCTGGCACCCCAGACTTTTGAACCTTTAAGGATAAAGATGGGGATCTAGACTCCTAGGACTTAAACTGGGGTGGTGGTGCTGGAGGCCTTGATTCTTGAGTCTAGAGACAGGAAGGAGCTGCGGACAAAAATCCAGGGTCAGAAACATCAAGGAGACTAACGATGAGATTCCCAAATGCCTATAGCCTTTTGCTCTAAGCGAGGCTCAGTTGCGGAGGCCTGGGCTCTGCTCAGTCGTTCATTCGTCTTTACTCATCTGCATGGACTGAGTACCAGCCGAGCTTGAGGAAGGCACCCAGACCCCCTGGACTTGACCCTCAGAGCTGCCCACTTCAGGAGTGGCCTGGAGAGATGGAAAGGTGGCATGGGGGACAGCAGGGTCCCCCGGAACTCCTGGTTCTAGGCTAGGAGGAGGCCCAGGACTTCCTAGAGGAGGAGGCTTAGGTGGACAAGGAGGCAGCAGTGAGACCCCACCCCAGGGCACAGGGGCTAAAGGAAGACATCATATGTGGAAGGAGACCGTGGTGCATTGTGGGAGAAAACCACAGTGCATTGTGGGAAAAGACCATGGTGCTCCCTGGAAGGACAGTGTGGTGCACTGGGGGACTCACCAGGAGTTATGGGGCCTTGAGAACACGTTTGAAAACAGAATTTGGGAACAGGGCTTGCAGATGCCAGGCCACTCCAGAATGAGTGATTTTGTCTGAGGCACTGGGGAACTACGGGGGGCAGGGGAGACTCAAAGAGGGAGAGGAAGGGATTCTGCTGTGTGTGTTGAAGGTCCCCCATTGGGCCACATGGGTGATCGAGAGGGAGCGGCTAGAGGCTGAGACTCCAGGCAGGAGCAGAGAGGCTCAGCCTGGCAACAAGGGACAGGTTGTAGAGATTTGTGGACCCCACCATCCCCCAGAGGACCAAAGAGCAAGTGCTCTGTGACACCAGTGACCCAGAGTAGCTTCGAGGGATGGTGCCACTGCAGGTCTAGGGAGCTTAGACAGGGTGGGTGCAGTTGGGGAAACTGAGGCATGAGTGTCTTGTTCAGGCCAAGGAGATTTGTGATCACCTGGCTGGACATTGAAGAAGAGGCAGGAAAGTCCACAGGTGCCCGGATGCAGACAGAGATGGAGGTGCACTGACCTCAGTTTGGTTCCCTCCACAGGTACCCAGCCCTGCCCCGGCCCCTCACCCAGCACACGCTGACAACGCAGCCGGAGCCAAGCAGCGAGGAGCGGCCGCCAGCCCTGCCCTTGCCCCTGCCCGGAGGCGAGGAAAAGGCCAAACTCATTGGGCAGATTAAGCCAGAGTTGTACCAGGGCACAGGCCCCGGCGGCCGCAGGGGCGGAGGCTCTGGAGAGGGGGGAAACCCCTGTGGCCGCATCAGCTTTGCCCTGCGGTACCTCTATGGCTCCGACCAGCTTGTCGTGCGGGTCCTTCAGGCCCTGGACCTCCCAGCCAAGGACTCCAATGGCTTCTCCGACCCTTACGTCAAGATCTACCTGCTGCCGGACCGCAAGAAGAAGTTCCAGACCAAGGTCTGAGGGGAGAGGGCTGGGATCCGGACCCTTGGTCTGAGGCTGGGGCCTGAGCATAGATTCCAAGGGTGCTGGCTGGGGAAATGAGGGGGGGTTCATGATGCCCGTTCCCCTCTCACCTCCCCCCCAGGTGCATAGGAAGACCCTGAACCCCGTGTTCAATGAGACGTTCCAGTTCTCTGTGCCCCTGGCCGAGCTGGCCCAGCGCAAGCTGCATTTCAGCGTCTACGACTTCGACCGCTTCTCACGGCATGACCTCATCGGCCAGGTGGTGCTGGACAACCTCCTGGAGCTGGCCGAGCAGCCCCCTGACCGCCCGCTCTGGAGGGACATCATCGAGGGTGGCTCGGTCAGTGGCACCCTCTCTGGACTCTCCCCTTCCCAGGGCCTGAGCCCATTGGTTTTGAGCCCTGGGACCTTGTAAAATCTTAACACTTTGTCTCTAGACTTTCTAAACCCTGTGTTCAGAGAATATGGCTTCCTTCCTGCATATAATCAGGAATGGAGGAGGAGGCCAGGTGTTGTGGATCATGCCTGTAATCCCAGCTTTTTGGGAGGCAGAGATCACCACTAATATGTGGACATAATTGTGTGTGTGTGTGAGAGAGAGAGAGAGAGAGAGAGACATCTCAGCTACATAGGAAGTTTAGATAGGAGGATCGAGGTCCAGGCTGACCCAAGAAAAAAAATGTTGGCCCATTCCCTAAATAACCAAAACAAAAAGGATGAGCGTGTGGCTCAAGTGGTAGAGCACCTTGCTTAGCAAGCACAAGAAGAAAAACAATAAGGAATGGCGTGGAGAGGGAAGTAGAGGAGCTCTTGTCTTTCCCAGCTCAGACCTGGATCTCAGACTCTCCACTTCGTTTTACTTATTGGTTTATTTAGTTAGTTATTTGCCGGCACTGGAGATTGAACCCGGGTCCTCACACGCACTAGGCGAGCACTCTCCCACGGAGCCACGCTCCCAGCTCTTTCATTTTTATTTTGTCTGTACTGATCTGCACCAATGCGGCTCCTTTTTCCTCCACTGTCCAAGTAGCTGGGATTGCAAGCAGGTACCACCATTCTGGCTCCAGATTCCTGACTTCTGAACCTCTCTTCACATCTCCTGGCTTCCATTTGCAGCTCTGTGACTCCAGCTGGCTGGCTTCTCTTAGCAGCCTCTGCTGCCAGCATCCTGATTTTCCCTCCTCTCCCAGCGCACCAGGCTCGAACGCCTTCATCTCACAAATACCTGGCATTTAAACGTGTTCATATTCCCTCCTGTTTCTTCACCATCCCCCACCCCAAGCCCTGGCAGGCCTCAGACACACCAGGATCCCCAATTCTCCCCCCCCCAGCCCCAGTTCTCCCAGAGTCTAGATCCAGCCCCTGCCCAGCCTGACTCCAAGGTCCTATTAGGTTCCCAGAACCTTTGAAGCCTCAACCTCACACTCCTGCTCCTTAGCCATGGATTTCCCAGCATTCCAGTTCCTTGCCAGGAAGCCATGACTGAGGTCCAGAGAGGTCTGGCTCTGAGCCTCAGTTTTCCCACCTGCCAGTGACCTGGGTGAAGTATCTGCCTGTAACTTTTGTAAATACCCCAAGGCTTATCTCTGGGGTATAGAAGAACTTCCTTCCGGGCCACCTCCACAGCTCCTGTCTGTCTCCCCCCCCCGCCTCCTTGCTGCCCCCCCAAGTGTTCCCCAGGGACCATCTTGTCTCCTGCTGTGCCCTCTTCTCACTTCCTCTGGCCTTCACAACCTAAGGCCTTCCCCACTCCTTCCTTCATTTACTCATCCACTCTCTCTCCATTCACTCATTCATCCCTTTCTCCCTTCCTTCATTGACTTCCTCCACTGCATTCATTCACCCACTCCTTCACTTATTCATCCACTCCATCATTCACTCGTGCACTCCTTTACTCACTGATGACTCATTTGTTTATTTGCTCGTCCGTCAGTTCATTCATTCCTTCATTCATGCACTCACGTGCCCATTCACCCATTCACGCATGCCTTCTGTTCCTCTTCTACTCCCATCCCCCTGTCATTCATCCATTCAAGGCCATTCATTCTTCCAACCCGACAATCCTCAGGAGCTTGCGTTCCGGGGAGTCACAGTTGGTGCTGTGGGGCACACAGGGCAACTCCAGGGGACGCAGTGTGGCAGGGGCCCGGTCAGCATGTGTGTGTGTGCGGGGGGACAGGGGCCCCTCTGAGGCTGTGTGGCACAGGTTCCCACTGGCTCTGGCCACTGCTTCCCCTGGGCATCCCGGAAGGCAGAGCCTCTCCCTCCGGCACCATCCTATTTTGGGTGCACCTCCTGCCTTTTCTACAGCTGTCACCTTGAATCTCATGTGGTCCCAGGGTCCCCTTCTCTAGGTCTCTGTCTCCACCCTCTTTCTCTTTCTCCATCTATCTGTCTCTCTCCCCTCCGCACCCCACACCCACATCTCTTGTTTTCCTTTGGCTTTGATAGACTTGGGCAGCTGTGGCCTGGGAGTTTCCTGGCCCTGGCCAGTGGCTGGAGCACTGGGTGTCAGGGAAGAGGCTGGGGGCTGGAGAGGGAGGAAGTGGGGTGGGGGACTGGCACTGCTGACCCTATTCCCCAATGGCAGGAAAAGGCAGATCTTGGGGAGCTCAACTTCTCACTCTGCTACCTCCCCACCGCCGGGCGCCTCACAGTGACCATCATCAAAGCCTCCAACCTCAAAGCGATGGACCTCACTGGCTTCTCAGGTGAGCTGCAGGGAGGAGGCTGGGGTCTGAGGGAGGAGCCTTGGGCCTGGAGCCCTGGGTCTGAGGGAGTAGGCTGGGGTCTAGACCCCTGGGTCTGAGGGAGGAGGGCTGGAGTCCAGATCCTGGGTCTGAGGGAAGAGGCTAGACCTGGACCCCTGGGTCTGGGGGAGGAGGCTGGCCCTGGACCCCTGGTCTGAGGGAGGAGGTCACTGTCCCACCCCTCTCCTGTCCCAGATCCCTACGTAAAGGCCTCTCTGATCAGTGAGGGTCGACGTCTGAAAAAGCGGAAAACCTCCATCAAGAAGAACACCTTGAACCCCACGTACAACGAAGCGCTGGTGTTCGATGTGGCCCCCGAGAGCGTGGAGAACGTGGGGCTCAGCATCGCAGTGGTGGACTACGACTGGTGGGCCTTGGCCTGGGGGGATGTGGGGGGCAGCCCACTGACTCTTGGTAACCTTCCTCTGCCCCCACAGTATCGGGCACAACGAGGTGATCGGTGTGTGCCGTGTGGGCCCCGAGGCGGCCGACCCCCACGGCCGGGAGCACTGGGCTGAGATGCTGGCCAACCCGCGCAAGCCAGTGGAGCACTGGCACCAGCTGGTGGAGGTGAGTGCACTGGGCCTCGAGGGCTGGGCACGTGCCCACCCTGGCTGTCACCCAACCTCTGGCCGTCCGTTCCTCCGCTGAGACTGAGTGGAGAAGGCCGATCCCTTTCCTATTGAGGGAATGGTCGATTTGACTCCCACTCCCGAACCTTCTGGATTTCCTCCTTCAGGAAAAGACCCTGACCAGCTTCACAAAAGGCAGCAAAGGACTATCAGAGAAAGAGAACTCAGAGTGAGGGGTAAGGAGCCCAGATTGGGAGGGGGAGAGGCCCTGGACCTCTGGGTCTGAGGGAAGACATTAAGACCTGAACCCCTGGGTCAGGAGGAGGAGGCTGGAGCTTGGAATGCTGGGTCTGAGGGAAGAAACTAGGGTCTGGAATCCTAGATCTGAGTGAGGAGGCTGGGGTCTAGAATCCTGATCTGAGGGAAGAGGCTGGGGTCTGAACCCCTGGGTCTGAGGGAGGAGGTTAGGGTCTGGACTCCTGGATGAGGAAGAAGCTAGAGACTGGATCTCTGGGTCTGAGGGTGGAGGCTGGGGTCTGGATCTCTGGGACTGAGGGAAGAGGCTGGGGTCTGGATCTCTGGGACTGAGGGAGGAGGCTGGGGTCTGAATCTCTGGTCTGAGGGAGGAGGCTGGGGTCTGGATCTCTGGGACTGAGGGAGGAGGCTGGGGTCTGGATCTCTGGGACTGAGGGAGGAGGCTGGGGTCTGAATCTCTGGTCTGAGGGAGGAGGCTGGGGTCTGGATCTCTGGGACTGAGGGAGGAGGCTGGGGTCTGAATCTCTGGTCTGAGGGAGGAGGCTGGGATCTGGATCTCTGGGACTGAGGGAGGAGGCTGGGGCCCAGCCCAGCATGTTTCTCCCTGTGAAGCCATCACTCCTTTCCTCTGACCTCTTCTCTTCTGCCCATTGTGCAGGTCTGGCCTAGGCTGGGGATTGAACCAGGGCCCCTGATGACCCCATCCCTTCCTGCCCGGACCGTAAACTCATCTCCTCGAAGCCATAGTGTCCGAGCCGCCGGTGCAGGCAGCCCTGGGCCTGCGCTCCTCCCCCCTGGAGGCGTGCAGGCGGGCGGGAGGCTGCTGGACCCAGGCCCCTGTTTCAGGGTGGGGGGCATTCAGCCTCCACTGTTTGTCTTCTGTTCCCTGGGGTTCCCCCACAAGGCAAGGGGCCATGCATGTCTGGGGGACCCCCTCTCCCTAGATCCTCTGTCGGTCTCTGTCTCTTTACTGTTGTCCAAGACTTGGTGTCCTGACCCTGGTTCTCGCCGTGAATGTCACTGGGCCAATCCTCTGTGTGACCCCAGACACATACACACACACACACATACACACACACACACACACACACACACATCTGTATCCACCCCTGCGCACCACTCTGTAGTCCAGCCGATCCCCGCCCACTGCTGCTGCTGCTACTGATGCCAGAATAAACACTCTGTGGGCCTCAAGCTGCCTGGTCCTGCTTCTCTGTGACTGTATTATTATTATTATCATCATCATTATCATCATCATTATTGTGTTGCACACACATGTGTATGTGCTGGTTCTGGGGCTTGAACTCAGGGCCTGAGTCCCTTAGCCTTTTAGCTCAAGGCTGGTGCTCTACCACTTGAGCTATCCTTCCACTTCTGGCTTTTTTTAATTTATTTTTTATTTCACCCCCCCACCCCCTTTAAAAAAATTTTTTTTTTGTACTTCTGGATTTTTGCTGCTTAGCTGGAGATAAGAGTTTCGACCTGCGATCCTCAGATCTCTGGCCTCCTGAGATGACACCTGGCAGGCAGGACAGGATTTGGGCAACTTTGTGTCAGTCTGAGCTTTAGTTTCTTCAAATTCTCTTTGTCAGTACCACTATAGTGTATAGGACCCCTCAAATGCTGCTGTGAATGAAGACTGCAGCACAGTGAGCCTTCAGGCAGGGTTGAATCGGGGTGTTAAGTGACTTTCACATTTGCCTTCCCTTTCGTAGACTTCCTTCTTAGACATGTCTCGCAGGAGTTATGCGCTGGCCTCTGAGCTCTAGGCTTGTAATGCTTCATTTATTAGTAAGCGTTTGGTTAAAAACAAAAATAAAACCCTAAATCAGGATTTCCAAGGGAAAGATTCAGAGAGGAAGATTTGTTGTGTTCCAGTAACACATCTCCTGAAGACAGACAGTCCCAGGGCGAGCTCGGCTGCGTGGCAGCAGGCAGCATTGAGTTGTGTCCCTGAGGCTGCTGTCCCTCCCCCGGCCTGGGTACAGACGATGTGTTCTCACATCATGGCATTAATAAAGCAGCCAAATGTAGCCTGGCGCAGTGGTCACGCCTGTAATCCTACTGAGAGAGTCTGAAATCCAAGGATTGGGCTTCAAAGCCAACCACCTCAGGAAAGGCCCTGAGACTCTAATCTCTAATTAAGCACCAAAAAAAAAAAAGCCAAAGTAGAGCTGTAGCTCAAGTGGTAGAGTTCTAACCTTGAATGAAAAAAGCTCAGGGACAGCACTAAGGCCCTAAGTTCAAGCCCCAGGACTGGCACAAAAGAAGAAGAAGAAAAAAACCAAGATAATAAAACAATAACAACAACAACAACAAAAAACACACCACCTCCCCTTAGTGATCACTTTTTTTCCCCCCTTCAGAATTTTTTGTTTTCCCAGGTTTCCCCCAGGAGACCAAAGCAGGATCCTGTCCACCCCAGTCTGGAGCACATTAGGGAAAAGGATTCTGATTGGTCATGCTCAGGCCTTGGATGGCCGCCTAGGACCAATCATTGCATCCAGTTTGCCCTTGGGCTGCACCCTCTGCCATCTCTGACTCCATTCCTACCTCCCCCCCCCCACCTGTCTCACTTGCTATTGGTTCAACCGCCCTCAGGCTGTCATTGCTTTTGGCCTGAATGGCGAATTCCTGTCTTTGAAGATGTAACTTTCTTTAATCCCGAATTTAGGGAAATTCCTTGATTGACAGTCCTGAAGGCGTTTCAGGGCAATAGTCCTTCTAAATGGATGTCCACTACATTCCCTGTTGGTCATGTCTTGTCTCCTTTCCCAATTACAGCTGCTCCAAAATATCTCCAGGCAAATGCTACCATCAGTGTATTTATTTTATTTTATTTTTGCTCTGGGCAATCTGAACAAATGTCTGCCTAAATCGATTCCCTCTTGGAAGAATAGTCCCGTCAGGACGGCAGCAGGTAGCTTCCTTCCAAGGCTCATAGGAAAACTCCCAGCATGCCTCTGGCAACAGCTGCAGACCCCTGCATTCCTTGGCTACTGGATGCATCACTCCACTCTGTCTCTGTCTTCCTGTCCCCTTCTCCCTGCTGTGGCTCAAAAATCTCCCTGTGTCTTTTTCTTTCTTTCTTTTTTTTGGGGGTCCAGTCGTGGGGCCTGAACTCTGGGCCTGAGCGCTGTCCCTCAGCTCTTCAGCTCAAGGCTAGCGCTCTACCACTTGAGCCACAGTGCCACTTCCGGCTTTTTTCTTTTTGCTTATGTGGTGCTGAGGAATCGAACCCAGGGCCTCAGGCATGCAAGGCAAGTGCTCTACCACTGAGCCAACTTCCCAGCCCCATGTGTCTTTTTCTTCTAAGGACACCTGACACTGGATCTGGGGACCAGTCTAAAGCCAGGACCATCTCATTTGGAGATTCTTAATTATATCTGCAAAAAGCTTTTCTCCAATAGGTTCTACTTATGGTTCTCACAGTTAGGCCATCAGACACGGCTCCAGCAGACACCACACTCACCTATGAAACTGCCAGTTTCTTTTGTTATTTTGTGGCACCAGGGGTTGATCCCAGGACCACTCAAATGCTAGATAAGCCTCACTACCACTTGAGCCACACCACCAGCCTTTTGTTGTTTTACAGATGGAGTCTTAGGAGTTTTCCCGGACTAGCTTTAACCTCAAGATCTGCCTGCTGCCACCTTCCAAATAGCTGGGACTATAAGCATGAATACCACACCCAACTCATGTCAATTCCTTTTTTTTTTTTTGTTGGTCGTGGGGCTTGAACTCTGGGCCTGAGCACTGTCCCTCAGCTCTTCAGCTCAAGGCGAGAGCTCTACCACTTGAGCTACAGCACCACTTCCGGTTTCCTGTTATTGGAGATAGGAGTCTCACGGACTTTCCTGCCCAGGCTGGCTTTGAACCTCAATCCTCAGATCTCAGCTTTCTTAGTAGCTAGGATTACAGGTGTGAGTCACCAGTGCCTGATGACTCACTAGATTTTCAATCAACCTAAAACTTGTTATGTTTTTTCTTTCAAGTCAATTCGTTACCAAAAAAAAAAAAAAAATCATGGTAACAGATGTCAGGCCCGAACAACAGGTGTCCATTATTAATGAGTGGCCTCTCATTAAGTTGCTCGCGTAGGCATGATTGAGGAGATTAGAAGTAATGATAAAGGCAGATAAATGCTCTTGCATATTGAAGGATTTGAGAACAGAACGTTAATTCCTGGATCCAGGAATATTTGATTTCTGCATCGTCTCATTATGAATATGCTAATACAGGGAGAGAGGGCGCCAATCGGGAACGGACCACCGCTGACATCACTGGTCACCAAGGCATTCCCTCCACCCCCCACCCCACCCGGCCCAGTGCTCTCTGGCGCCCTCTGACGGGAAGCAAGGGACACTGCCTGTGAGAAGAGCCAACCCCAGGATCTGGCCAAGCCCAACACCCCTCACTCCCCTTGGCAACCCGGTTCACTTTCTATGCCCACATTGCTGAAGAACTCCTGCTAGAAGAGGAGACAAATGCTGAGAAAGGGGTGGTCCAAATTCCCTGACATCGAATCAGAAATAGGTATTAACCTGAAAGCGATCCAATTAGATTAGCAGAAATATCTCTGGTACCCAATGGGAGACGGCCGAGTTGCCATGACGACACGAGTTTCTAGAGGGTTCCCAAGGTCTGTAAGCCCCAGCGCTGAGTGCCTCGTGGTGCCTGGCAACGCTTGGCCACCTACTCCAGCCAGCCCGCACCACATGGCCGGCCGGTTGAAAGCAGCCAATAAGGGTGGGCCAGGCCTGCATGACGTCACTAGTTGCCAAGCGGGCTGCCGAGTGTACGACATCCCGCGAGAGTTTCTGAGAGCTCCTTGCCCCCTCCCCAACCACGGAGAGATGGAGATGCGCATGTGCACATGCTCCTTTCGAGGGAGAGAAGCCATAAAAGGCGGGAAAGCACAAGAGGCGAGGAATAAGATGGGGATGGACAGATGGACGGCTTGACTGACAGATAGACCTCAAGGTGCCCAGGAACAGCCTAGAAGACGATTCTTAAAAATAACATTTAAAGGGGCTGGGAAGGTGGCTCAGTGGTAGAGTGCTTGGCTTGCATTCATGAGGCCCTGGGTTCAATTCCCCAGTACCACATAAGCAGATAAAGGCCAGAAGTGGCGCTGTGGCTCAAGTGGTAGAGTGCTCGCCTTGAGCTGAAGAGCTGAGGGACAGCGCCCAGGCCCAGAGTTCAAGCCCCACGACTGACCAAAAAAATAAAATAAAATAACATTAAAAGCCGGGCGCCGGTGGCTCACGCCTGTAATCCTAGCTACTCAGGAGGCTGAGATCTGAGGATCCATGGTTCAAAGCCAGCCCGGGCAGGAAAGTCCCTGAAACTCTTATCTCCAATAAACCACTAGAAAACCGGAAGTGGCACTGTAGCTCAAGTGGTAGAGCACTTGCCTTGAGCTGAAGCCCCACGACTGACAAAAAAAAGTGTCCTTATTAAAATAACATTAAAGCCAAGTTCTATTGGCTCGCACCTGACATCCTTGCTACTCAGGAGGCTGAGATCTGAGGATGGAGGTTCAAAGCCAGCTCAGGTAGGGAAGTCTATATGATTTTTTAACTTTTTTTTTTGGGGGGGGGCCAGTCGTGGGCCCTGAACTCTGGGCCTGGGCGCTGTCTCTCAGCTCTTCAGCTCAATGCTAGCACTTGAGCAACAGCACCACTTCCGGCTTTTTTCTTTTTGCTTATGTGGTGCTGAGGAATCAAACCCAGGGCCTCAGGCATGCAAGGCAAGCGCTCTACCACT
>NW_012267321.1:1520002-1522807 GCF_000151885.1 Dipodomys ordii | reverse complement strand
GCTGTGGCTCAAGTGGTAGAGCACTAGCCTTGAGCTGAAGAGCTGAGGGACAGCGCTCAGGCCCAGAGTTCAGGCCCCACGACCGGACCCAAAAAATAAATAATTAACTCTATTGCAACCTAACTCAATTTCACATATTTCTTCCAGAGGCTGTTTGGGGTTTTCTACATACATGATGTCTGAATCAAGAGAATTTCACCGACTTTTTTTTTTTTTTTTGGTTGTTGGTTTTATTGTGTGTGGGTCCTAGGACTTGAACTCAGGGCCTGGAGGCTGTCCCTGAGCTTTTTTGCTCAAGGCTATCACTCTACCACTTAAGCCACAGCTCCACTTGTGTGTGTGTGTGTGTGTGTGTGTGTGATTAATTGGAGATAAGAGATAGGAGTCTCCTAGACTTTTTGCCTGGGTCGGCTTTGAACCCAGATTCTCAGATCTCAGCCTCCATTAGCAGCTGGGATTACAGGTGTGAGCACCAGCACCCAGCCACCTATTTTTTTCTCCTGAGATAATCACATGACAGGCCCTCATTGTGCTGAATTCCACTCATTGCTTTCTGAATGTTAAACAAATAGTTTTCCCCACTCTAAATCCCCTTGTTACACTGCATTAACCTTTTCCGGTATTCCTCTTTTGAATCTGAGATATTTTACTAAGGACTTTGTCCATGGCGTTGTGAGCAATGTTGGCATGTCGTTTTCTTTTCTCATAATGTCAGGATTTGATACTGGGATTTGCTGAGTGGAGAAATGATTTTGAAAGTGTCTCTTCCTCCTCTGTTTCCTAAAATTAAAGGGGGGCGATCAAGAATCTCCTTTGGGAAAGTAGAGCTGGGGCTCAAGTTGTGGAGCCTCAACCTCGAGCAAAAAAAGCCAGAAGCCGTGTGCTGGTGGCTCACACCTGTAATCCTAGCTACTCGGGAGGCTGAGATCTGAGGATTGCCGTTCAAAGCCAGCCCGGGCAGGACCATCTGTGAGACTCTTATCTCCAATAAACCACTAGAAAACTGGAAGTTGCACTGTGGCTCAAGCGGTAGAGCGCTTGCCTTAAGCTGAAGAGCGCAGGGTCAGCGCTCAGGCCCAGAGTTCAAGCCCCATGACCGACCAAAAAAAAAAAAAAAAGCTCAGAAACAGCACCCAGGCCCAGAGTTCAAGCCTCAGGCAGTATACACACACACACACAGACACACACACACACACACACACAGCAAAAGGACCTGAGAAGCCGTGACTAACATGGTACAGAGTGTGACCCTGGGTTCTATGCACACACACACACAGACAGACACACACACACAATAAAAGTTCTAATAGAAGCAACCTTACTTTCTGAGAAAGCTGGGGTAGAGCCTAGGACCTCATCCAGTTGAGGGGAGCAACTCCACCGCTGAGCTACACCCCAGATCCCAGCAGCTACTTTGTTTCTGAACAGCTGATTGTTAAACCTTTGCCAGGGTCATCTTTGTTACTCACAGGCCGGCTGTGAGCTTGTGAAATCTCCCCCACCGTTTCTCAGCGCCCAGTGTAGTTCTCCAGGCTTTGGGAGACTCCATTTCAACATTTATGGCCATCAAACGGCACAGGTGAAACTGTCACATTGGGGCGTCCTTTGACCCATAATGCTACATTCCATCCCTTCTCAGGATGGCCTCGAACCATGATCCTTGAGATTGCAGCCACCTGAGCAGCTAGGATTATAGGTGTGAGCCACTAGCTCCTGGCTCTATTGGGCTTTTTAAAAATGTAGCCCAGGCTGGCCTTGAATTCTAGGTCTTCCTCCTGACGCTGCCCCCTGGGTAGCTGGGACTGCAGGCATGCACCCTATGAGTGCATATCCCCCTTTCCTTTCATCGGCTGGCTCTCTTCAGGGCTCAGCTGCCCTCTTTCACAGCTGTCGTGTGAGGTGGCGGGTGGAGGCGCCGTCCCCTTCTGGAGTTCTCCGCAGGAGGGTCACAATGGCCATGTGTCTGGGGGGGGGGGGGGGGGACAGCCGGGAAAGGAGTCCCTGCCCTGATGTGAACATCTGGGAGAATATTCAATGCCAGCCTGGTCAGGAGCTGCCTCCTCTTTGCCCCCAATTACCCAGCCCCCCTCTGGGGAGGTGAGTCCAGTAGAGGAGGGCAGAAGTGGGGCACACTGTGGCCTCCCCTCCACCTCCCTGCCATACCACACCAGCAGCCTCACACCTCCAGGTGTGACCCCAACACCTGCTGCTGCCACCTGGGAGAGGCAGGAGGGGGGGCAGGGCGGGCAGGCACAGCCCCACTGACTCCTCTGGGCTGGGGGCTCTGAGCCAGGGCCCCCCAACTCTTCTCTGTCTTGGTCAGAGCTGCCAGTGGGCTTGATTCCCACCCTGGCCCCTTCCAGAGTCTGAGGCTCCATTCTAATGGAGTGGGGGGGGACGAGGGGGGGAGAGAATGGAGTTCCATAATCATCCCTGACCCTCACCTCTGTGCCTGGCTGCCAGCCCCCTCCTTCCCCTAATCTCTGTCCAGCATTGCTCCCCTTTTCCTGGTCCAGGGACTTCTCTCGGGTTCTCTGGCCCAGGGACCTCTAAGAGTCCCTCTCTCAGCCTCCTTCCAGGGTCACCCGTCTGCCCCCCTCCCTGCTCTCACCCCCTCCCCAGGGCTCCGTCCTCGGTCCCCACATCCTTCTCCCATGGCAATGGCCCTCTGTCCACTCTGCAGATGTGCAGGGACCCCAGGACCCATCCTTTCCCTCCCCTCCCTTCCCCTCTTCATCCTTCCTCTTTCTTCCCTTCCTCTTCCCCAGCCTCTCCTCCCTTCCTCCTCCCCCCATCTCCCTCTCC
>NW_012267321.1:1505318-1518794 GCF_000151885.1 Dipodomys ordii | reverse complement strand
GAGAGGCGGGCACGGGGTTTCCTTGGTGACCGCGCCTGGCAGGAGCGGTTGCCGTGGCAACCGGGGAGAACCGGGGAGTTTGGGAAGTGAAAATGGAAAAGACCGAGGGGATGAATGGGGAGTGGGACACCCCGCAACCCGCCTTCCCGGGGACCCCGGCCTCTCCTCCCTCCCCCAGGACTCCGTTCCGCCTCAGGGCCTCGGTCCTCGGGCCTCTCCGGGACCCGGCCTCGCGGGGGACATGGCCCCCTCCCCGTGCCCCGCCCCCTCCCGAAGCCCCGCCCCTCCCGCGCCCCCGACCCCCTCCCCGCGCCCCAGCTCCCAGGCCTTCCACTCCGGCCACCCCCCCCACACCCACCCGGGCCCTCCCCTCTGTTTAGGACCCCCAGCTTCTCCCCTTCCTCCCTGGCACCCCACTTTCTCCTCAGACCTAGCTCTTTCTGGGGCCCCTTTTGTGACCTTTCTTGTATACCTCAATCCGCAGGGTCCTCCCCTCATCCCACACCCCTTACATCCCGCGACCCTCCCCTCCACCTGCCTCTCCCCTCCTTCTTCCTCCAGCTTTGGTCTGAGTCCCCTTCTCCCCTTTCTCCCTTGCCCTCTCCCCCACAGGCTTCCACAGGGACTCGGGGCTCTCCCCAGGGCCCTGAGCCCCCACGCCCATCTCCACCAGCCTTGGCCCTTCCCCTCCCTACCCTGTGCCCTGCAGCCTCTGGAGCTGTTCCCAGGGTGGGGTTCCCAGGGTGGGGGAATCCCCTGGGGAAGCCCAGCTGGTGGGGGGGGGCTCGGGAGGTTCCACCCCCCCCTCCCCAGCTGGGATCTGCCCATCACTATGCACCTCACACCCGAGTCAGGCCCGGCAGCCAGACAGGAACTGGGCCTCCAGTGACAGCTGGTTGTAGCTTAGGCTGCTTCTCTTCTGTTACCCCCCCCAAAAAAAAACAAACCCGACCCCCACCCTCCCTACCAGGATGTGCCTAGGTCAAGTGCCTCTTGCCCCCATTGTCTTCCTTCTCCATCCTCCTCCCCTCTCCCCTCTCTACTGCCCCATTGGGAAAGGATAGACAGACAGTGGAGTCGGGGAGAAGCCAGGGAGGGGACCCAGCCCTCCAAACTGCACCAGGCTCCACACTTCCTCACTTTCCCGAAGGAAGGGCAAGTAGGAGAGCTGCCATCCCCATTCTCACACTAAGCCGAAGAGCAGCAGAGGGGACCCCAAACCAGATTCCCTCCCCAGAATGAGGACAGGACAGAGTAGGCAGACACCTCCACAGACCATGGTAGCCTGAGCCCTAGATATGGAACCCCAAAGACAGCCCCCCTCCAGGGTGGCCCCAGAGACCCCTGCCCTCCACCTGACCCAGCTACACAGGCAGAAGCCTGGCCACTGCTGCCTGCCCCTGGGGACAGAGAGCCAGGGCACCCAGAGAGGCTGCCCAGGGAGTGAGAGCGGGGTGACAGAGGGACACCCCCCTAGTGCCCAAACCCCAATCTGAGACAGGCCCTGCTTCAGAGCCATGCAGAGACCTAAGGGGTCCTCCACCAAAGGGTGCAGAACCCTCAGCCTCCCCATGGATCATCGGAGGTATTGCCCAGCCTGGCCAGGTGCAGGGCACTGCAGGGCCATGTGGACAGGGGGCTGGGCCCTGGGCAGAGAGCCAGGAACGTGTGGAATCCACGCTTCACACAGCACCCCAAGTCCTTTGCCCCTTGCCCTCATCTCTGGTGGGCTTCTGGCTTACTGCCCATGTGTTTCTGTGCCACCATGTCCCAGGCCCACACTCTGGCACCCCCCATGTCCCCCCTCCCATGTCCCATCTCTCCACTTCCCTAGGGCCTGAGATGCTCCTATGACCCGGTGCTGGGGTGTCATCCCTCTCATCCCCATCGCTTTCCACCAGTCTGGCTGCCCCAAGCCCATTCAGGGTCCTGGGGTTTGAACTCAGGGTCTGGTCTGGGTGTTGTCCCTGAGATCTTTTTATTCAAGGCTGGCACTCTACCACTGGAGCCACAGCACCACTTCCGGCTTTTTGGTGGTTTATTGGCGATAAGAGTCTTATAGACTTTCCTGCCTGGACTGGCCTTAAACCTCCATCCTCAGATCTCGGCCTCCTGAGTGGCTAGGATTACATGCATTTTGTTTTTGTTTTTGGTCAGTCACGGGACTTGAACTCTGGGCCTGGGCGCTGTCCCTCAGCTCTTCAGCTCAAGGCAAACACTCTACCACTTGAACTGCAGCACCACTTCCGGTTTTCTGGTGGTTCATTGAAGATAAGAGTCTCAAGGCCTTTCCTGCCCATGCTGGCTTTGAACTGAGATCCTCAGGTCTCAGCCTTCTGAGTAGCTAGGGTGACAGGCGTGGGACACCGGTGCCTGGTTAAATGCATTTTTAAAATAGCAATTTTGTGTGAAAATCCAGATCGCCAGCTTCTGTTGCAAAAGCAGTTCTTGCCCCGTGGGGCACAGTGGGCTGTGCTTGCAGGTCCCAGGCTTGCCAGCCCCCTCCCCTTGCACTACCTGTTTCCAAGGCTCTCCCAGCTGTCTTCTCTAGGGGTTGGCTGAACGTCCGGTCTGCTGAGTGATCGTCCTTGCTCTCTGTTGTCTTCCCCTGGGTTCCTTTATCCCAGAGGCTGCCTTTGTCCCTTCTGTCCCCCTCCATCCTTCTGTCCCCCTCCATCCTTCTGCCCTGGACCTGTTGGTGAGCAGGAAGAGCTCCTTATCTGGGGGGAGTGGTCCTGGAGATGGGGTGCAGGGTACATACAACTTGTACTGGGCCAGTTCTCCGTCCCCACCCCCCACAGTGTGATCTGCAGCCCTGCCATGGAGGGAGTCACTAGGCCCCGGTGGTCTCCATTAGCCATGGGGGGGGGCGGCCAGGGGCGGGTTTGGGGGGGCAGGGGGAGGGAGGCTTTGCTGCGTCTCCTCCAGAACCAGACAGTGAGGTCCCTCTGTGCCCGCGCGCGTGTGCAGTAGATCTCTGCCCACCGTCCCTCACCTGGAGAGAACACCGCTTCTCTCCCTTTGGCAGGATACAGGAAACTAACCTCTGAGTTTGGGGTTTTCCTGGTCCCTGAGGTTGGAGTGCTTTGTCAGACGGGGTGGCAAGAAAGCAGAAACTGTGGCAGGTGACCCTTGTTGCCTGGAACGCCCCCATACTTGTCATGGCAGTCAGAAGGGGCTGCACAGACCCCAGAGATGGGTTGTGGGGGTCCTTCAGCATGGACCAGGGGAACCCATCGTGGGGGGCAGGGAGTGATAGAGCGGGTGTTCCCAGGACCCAGTGGTGGTGGGGAACTGAACCCACCCTGCCAGCCCAGGGAGGAGAGCACAGGCCTGAGTTCTGGTCCCGAGACCTCCAGGCTCAGGCAGCTTGGCCACAGCTGGGAGGGGTGGAGGGTGGGAGGAGGGAGGCTGCGAAATCACTGGAGAAATGGAGGATATCTGCTCTCTCTGATCTAGACCCGACCAACAGAGCCAGAAACAATGAGAGCGGCTCACAGCCTCAGCCCTGCCCTGTGGTGGAACTCCTGTGGGGCTTGTATACATACATCAGTGCTAGCTTGACAGATAAGGAAACTGAGGCCCACTGTGTGCCCAAGCTCCCACAGCTAGGAGCGTCAGAGCCAGGACTCCAAGCCCTAGACAACTGGACAACTGAGACCCAGTTGAGACCACTTCTGTACAGGGGGAAACTGAGGCTCAGAGATGGGCGTTTGGGCCCTCCAGGTGGAAATTAGGAAACAATAATAGTAATAACCATGGGATTAATCATAGAGTCTTGGAGAACAGGACTTTTGGGGGGAGGGGGTCCCATGTTGGGAATGGAACCCAGAGCCTTGTAAGTGCTAGGCAAGGAGCCATGCCCCCAGCACAGAACCATGCCCCCCCAGCACAGAGCCATGCCCCCCAGCACAGAGCCACGCCCCCAGCCCATTTTTTGCTTTATTGTTCAGGTAGGGGCTTACCTGTATCCCCAGAGCTAATCTATGCCATGATGTTTCTACCTTCTCCTCCTGTGTAGCTGAGGCACAATGCTCAGTTTATTATTATTAATTATTATTATTACTATTAGGATGGGATCTCACTAATTTCTTTCACCCAGACTGGCCTGGAACTGAGACTTTCCAGATCTTCACTTCCCGAGTAGGTAGCCTTACCAGCAGCAGGACTGTGAGGATGGAACTCAGTCTCTCACTTGCTAGGCAGGGGCTTTACTCCTGCCAGCCTCTTATTTTGTGTTGGTTGTTTTTGTGATGGTCTCATTTTGTGTCTGGGCCTCCTATTTGTGCTTCCCTTTATTGCTGTATAATAGGAATATATGCAGCACTGCACCCAGCCCTGATTGAGGTGGAGTCTCATGGACTTTATGTGTGTGTGTGTGTGTGTGTGTGTGTGTGTGTGTGTGTGTGTGTGTGTGTGTGTGGAGGGGGGAGGCAGGGAGGAGGGGAGGCTGGGCTGACCTCAAACTGCAGCCCCTGATCTCTCCCTCCAAAGTAGCTGGGATTGCAGGCTTGAGCCACAGTGCCTGATCCAGGTACCAACTTTTAAGAAGAGGCGCTCTGCCTCTCGATGGGCTGTCTGTCCTTAACCACTCCTCTTCGGAGAACCAACGACACCCACGCTGACTGAGCCAGTGGTTCTGAGTCAGTCTGAAACGATGGCTTTATAGCTGGGGGGACTGAGTTACAGAATGGGGAGGTTTGTTCTTCTAGCCCAATAAGGATAGATGATATAGTGCTGATGGCTTCCACCTGTCATCTATTTGGAAGGCAGAGACTGGAGGATTGCATCTGGAGGCTAGCCCAGCCATCCAACTGCAGGAGACCTGGTCTCAGTCAGTCTGTGGACATAGTGGGTACAGCTGTCTCTCCAGCTACATGTAAACAGGAGAATCAAGGTCAGGTAGGCCCAAGCATAAACTCAAAACCCTATTGGAAAAATAACTAAAGCACAAAAGGTCTGGAGGTATGGCTCAACTGGTAGAGTGCCCGCCTAGAAAGCTCAAGGCCCCGAATTCAATCCTCAATACCACAAAAAAGGCAGTAAAATAAAAATAAGATTTGCTCAGTATTTCCACTCTGGCTGGTAACTCACCCTCCTCTCAGCCCTCCCTGTACCCCACCCCCACCCTTTGTCCTTAGCACCCACGTCCCAGAGGAGGACACAGGGTGACAGCAAGGTTACTGCTCTGAGCAGACTATCGGCACCAAGGGATCTAGAAGCAATGTTGTCCCCTCCCCGGCCGCCATCCCCTCTGGTCAGCCAGGCCCTGCCACGGCTGCTCTGCGCCTGCGCAGCCCCCACGCTCTCCACTTGGGTCAGTTTGCTGTATCCTGTCCACCTTTCCATTCTGCCCGTGCTCCTCCCCACGCTCCCCTCTCTCTGTCTGTCTCCATCTCTCACACAGGCATCTGTGCCCAGGTTGGTGAGAGGCCAGAAAGAAGGAAGACCCCCCCACCAGGGTCTCTGTCCCCCAATCTTTTTTCTTTTCCTTCCTTCATTTTTTTTTTCCTTCATTCTCTTTCTTCCTTCTCTTTCTTTCTTTCTTCTCTTTCTTTCTTCTCTTTCTTTCTCTCTTTCTTTCTTCTCTTTCTTTCTTTCTTTCTTCCTTTCTTTCTTTCTTTCGTTGTGGGGCTTGAACTCTGGGCCTGGGCACTGTCCCTCAGCTCTTCAGCTCAAGGCGAGTGCTCTACCACTTGAGCCACAGTGCCACTTCTGGTTTTCTGGTGATTTATTGGAGATAAGAGTCTCATGGACTTTCCTGCCTGGGCTGGCTTTGAACCACAATCCTCAAATCTCAGCCTCCTGTGTAGCTAGGATGACAGGTAGGAGCTGCACCCAGCTGTCCCCCAATTTGGTTACACAAGGGTACTTCACCTGCACACTTGTGCCCTCCCCTCCAGCCCCAGCTGTTGTGGGGACCTCCCACACACACACACTAGAGGAACTCGCACTCTTCCTCGGCATCTGCCGGAGGGAGGCAGAGGATCATGGCTCAGTGCTCAAGGGCAGAGGGAAAAAGAGAGGCCATGGATACAAGGAAGACAGAACGAGAGGCAGAGCTGGGCGATCCCTTGGAGAAAGGGCAGTGTCCTCCCCCTTCCCAGTACTGGGGACACCTGGCTCTCCTCAGCCGCAACCTCTCCCTGCTGTGCCCAAGATCCCTGACTTCCCCCCTTAGAGGACACTTCAGCTCTTGGCACTGCAAGGCTGGTCTTACATTTTATCATTTCAACTCAGAATTTGAACTCAGGGCCTTAGGCTTGCTTGGAAGGCGCTCTACCACTTGAGCCACCCCCCAGAACCTTTACACTTTAGTTTGATTTTTTTTTTGCCAGTCCTGAGTCTTGAACTCAGAGCCTGGGCACTGTCCCCGAGCTTCTTTTGTTCAAGGCTAGTGCTCTACCACTGGAGCCACAGTACCACTTTGGCCTTTTCTGTGTATGTGGTACTGAGGAATTGAACCCAGGGCTTCATGCATGCTAGGCAAGCACTCTACCCCAGAGCCACCTTCCCAGCCCCTGATTTTTTTTTGGGGGGGTGGGGATAGGTTCTCTTGATAACCTAGCTTGAGACTCAGATCCTCCTACCTCTACTATGGAGTAGCTGAGACTACAGATGTGCACCACAATACCGGTTCCTGACTTGCTGTTATTGGAAAGCACTCAGACATGGACTGGTGCAGAGGCAGCCCTGAGGGGAGGTGGTTGTCCCTATGCTCGAGCTGCGGTCCCCTCTCCCTTGAGCTTTAACTGTCCTGGCTTTCCTTCTCCCCCCACCCCTTCGGCTTTGCTGTGGTCCACCCTCCTGGGCTACTGGCTCCAGTCAGGAAGTTCTTCGGTTCTCCCCTCCATCCCTCTTGCCATGGTTCTAGGCGAACTCCTTTTTCCTTCTCACCTTCTGAACTAACCCAGAAAAATGAGCGTGCCTGACAGGAATATTTCCTCCCTCCCTTTTCTCCTCACCCCGCCTCTCCTGGGCCCCCAAGTTTCCGATCTGCCATCTGCCTGAATCCTTTTAGGCTCAGCGCCCGAGAACTCTCAGAGCTAAGCTGCAAGGCTGCTGAAGCTGGGGGGCGCAGTACCCATGCCTCCCTCTGGAGGCTCCTGGCCCGTGCCTTCCTCTCGAGCCCCAGTCTCAGTCACTTTCTGAAATTGTTTGTTTGTTTAGTTCTGGGAATGGAAGCCAGGGCCTCTTGTAGGCTGGGCAGGCAGCAAGTGCTCTGCCCAATGCGCCATGCCCCCAGCCATTTTGTTTGTATTTTGGTCTTGCTGAATTGCCACCCCCCCAACCAAACTGGGACTTGAGATCTTCTTGCTTCCACTTCCTGAGTAGTTAGGATTACAGGCATGTGCTACTACACCTGGCTGGGCATGGGTCACTCCTGTTTTCTGTCTGTCTGTCTGTCTGACTGTCTGCCTGCCTGTCTGTCTGTCATCTATTACTCCTTCTGCACCCCTGGCTGATTCTCTGTCCCTCTGCCCTCTCCACCCCTCCTGGGCCTTGTGTTTTCTGTATGCTCCTTCCTAGCACTGGGTCGCCTGGGCACAGGGCCAGCCCTGCGTCTGCACCCCCATTGGGCAAGCAGCACAGGGACACCCCCTTCCTGTCAGTGGGGTGCAGGGGGCTGGCGGGTTGTCACCCTGTGCTGTGGGGAGAGGGCAGGGGTCAGAGGGAGCTGATGCTCTTCCTGCTCCCCTGTGGGTCTGTGCCACAGGGCCAGCGTGGGTGGGGTCTGAGGATACCAACATGGGGGCTCTTCCTAATGCTATGTTTGAGCCTTTCTGGGTGTCAGTTTCCCTATCTGTACTCAGAGCTGCAGGGAAACCATGGGGCCTTGGGAAGGGAAGGGGAAGAAAAGAGCAAAGGCCCTGGGGTCAGTGCACACAGAGCTTGTCCTAGACAGAGCTAAAGAGTGGGTGCGCTTTGTGGTGGGTGTGGTGATCTTGGTGGGGGGGGGACAGCCAGGCTGGGGGGCGTGGCCACACTGACCTATCCTGTGCAGCCTCCCTGAAGGCATGATGTTTACTGCAGTGTCTGAGCTGTGCTGCGACCGAACAGTACTGAGACCAGGCATCACAGTACAGAGGGAGTCCAGGGGTCCAGCCGAAGACAGGCATTATTTGGGTGTGTCCCCGCCGCTGCCAGGCAGGGACTGAGGATGAGGGCTGTCGGTCCTGCTCTGGTGTGGGTCAGCTGGTGGGCATGGCTATGTGGGAGGCGGCAGGGGACTGGGGAGAAGCCTAAGCCAGCAGCAATGGCAGTGCCTTTATCCAGTGTTTGCTGAGCACCGATTATGTGCTGATCACTGCCCCAAACATGCAGCAGAGCCCTGCCCTGGCGGGGAACAAATGAGTACAGAAGAGAACAGTGTTAGGATAAAGAGAAGATTCCAGAAAAGGATATAGGGAGTCATCTGAAGTGGGGTGCTCGGGATGGCCTCAGTGAGAAACAGACATCAAGGCCAAGGTGTGACCAAAGGCAGGAAGAAAGCCTAGCTAAGGAAGAGCATTGTGAACAAGTTCAAAGGTCCTGGGGCCAGCTAAGAAGCCAGGCTTGAAGTCCGCCTGGGACCCTGAGCACAGGAGGGTCTGGCCTAGGCTGCCTGCAGGGGGCAGGGAGGAGGGGTAAAGAGAGGAGTGGGGTGTGCAGGCTTGGGGTGCTGGCCTATCCTGGGGCACCAAAGTGACCTGACTGTCTGTCAAGTTGGGGTGGCAAAGCCCTTCATTAAGTATGTAGCTATCCAACCTCCCAGGTGGTTCCCATACCGCTCCTTTCTCTGTGGAGAAAGCTGGAGCTCAGAAAAACAGTCACTGCCTGAGGCCACCCAGCAAATAAGCAGCAGGTTCAGGATTCAAGTCCAGGCCCCAGCAGTAAATGGGGGGGGTGAGGGAGGGCTGCGTGGGGCTCTGTGCCCACAGGGAATATGCACTTGTTAGCGTGGACTTCAGCGTGTAGCACCTAGGAGGAACTTGGTACATAGTTTTGGCATGGATGGATGATGAGTAGAGAGAGGGGAGGCAGAAGGAAGGAGAAACGGGAGGGGGAAAGGAGACTTGGATGGGTTGAGGTAGGGAGGGATGAATGGAAAGAGGGAGAGATGGGGAATGGGTGGATGGATGAGGAGAGGGAGGGGTAGATGGATGAGAGGGAATGAGATGGATAAGATGGTAGATGGTGGATGGGTAGGTAGATGGTAGAGGAACTGATACAGGCAGAAGAGGTAGTGGAGGTGAAGAAGGGAAGGAGAGAAGGATGGAGGGAGGGAGGGGTAGAGGGAGAGAGATGGGTTGCAGAGATGGATGGACAGAAGGAAGGAGAAATAAACTGATACAATGTGGATGGATAGGTGAATGGATAGAATAAGTGGAGAGAGGGATGACGGAGGAGGATGAAGGGATGGATGGATGGATAGGTGGGTTGATAGAAAGATGGATGGATAATGGATGAATAGATGGATGTGGATGGAGGAAGGAAGGATAGGTGGATGATTGAGGGAGTGATGATGGAAGAGGAAGGAAAGGATGAATGATGAGTGGATGGGTGAGTGGATGGATGGAAGGTTGACAGAAGGAGGAAAGAAAGGATAATGGATGAATGGGTGGGCAGATAGGTAGATGAGCAGAAAGATGGTGGATGGATAGATGGATGGATGGGTGGGTGATAGGTGGATGAATGGGTAGATGGATAGAAGAATGATCTATGGGTGGATGAATAGATGGATGGGTGGATGGATAGAAAGATGGTAGGTGGATGGATGGGTGGATGGGTGGGCAGATAGTAGAAGGACGGAAAGATAGTGGATGAATGGATGGATAAGGTGGATGGATGGGTAGACAGAAGAATAATGGATGGATAGATGGATGGATGGGTGGATGGCTAAGGCGGATGGATGGGTAGACAGACAGAAGAATGACGGATGGATAAATGGCTTGACAGATGGGTGGGTGGATAGATGGATGGATGGACAGAAAGATGGTGGATGGATGAGTAGATAGACAGAAGAACGGTAGATGGGTGGAAGGACAGATGAATGGACAGATGGGTGGATGGACAGGAAGGTGGTGGATGGATGGGTGGGTGGGTACACAGACAGACAAATGGTGGCTGGGGGATGGATGAATGGATGGATTAATCAGATAAAGACCAGTCTGTCTGCCTAGTTTCTAGATCACCAGGAGGCAGGTTTCCGGCTATGGGGTCCAGGGCTGAGGATGCTCTGGGGTAGATTTCTTTGTGGCCCCAGGTGGAGGACAGGGGATGGTAATGTGGGTCCAGCAGGGTGGGGTCAGTGAGGGGCTGGGGGTGGGCGGTGCTGGGTCCCGCTGGAAGTCGGCCTTGGGGGTGAGTGAGGTTCTGGTTCTGCAGCCTTGAGGCGAAGCTGTCGGTGCCTGTGCCCAGAGGCTCTGGCTTGGCACTGCCCAAGCCATCCCCTGCCGCCTCCCCCCTTCCCCGACCTTCCCTGCTGTCCAGAACCAATGGGTTAATTAGATAACGGAGCCTTTGATTAGCAGGGGAGGGGGAGGCCTCCCATGGCAGCGCCGGGGAGGGGGCCAGGAGGAGGGAGGAGAGACGTCCGCCAGCCCTCCCTCCCTCCCTCAGAAGGAGAGAAAGAAGGAGGGAGGGGGCGGGGAGGGAGCAAGCCGAGGCAGCTTGGCTCTGCACTGCCGTGTGACTAGAAATTGTAATCGCGAGGAGAGAGAGAGAGAGAGAGAGAGAGAGAGAGAGAGAGAGAGAAGCAGAGCCCTCGACAGAGACCAAGAGAGACAGATGGACAGACGATGGATGGACTGACAGATGGACGAGAACCTGACTGAGCTAGATCCCCAGCAATAAGAGAGTCACAAAGATAGGCTGGACAGAGGAACTGGTAGAGAAGGATCCGAGGGGCTCCTCAAGAGAGGGGGGCCAGAGACAGAGGGGGAGGACCCCACAGGGGCCAGGGTCTGTGGCCAGAGAGAAAGGAGACTGGTGGGGCGTGGGGCGGGTGAGGCCGGAGGCGGCTGCTGGGGAGGGCGGCTGCCGCCCGCCTGCCCGTGGTGGTGGCCCGGGAGAAAGGGACAAGGAGAAAGGACGGCCTCCCCTGGGGGGGGGGCGCAGGGAGACCGAGAAGCCCCTGCGCCCCCCCTCCCCCATCCCAACTTGGACGGAAGGCACTGGAAGGCTGGGAAGGCCCAGCCTCCCCCGACCCCCCCCCCTCGCCGCGGCTGGCAGCATGTGCAGGGGGGGCCTGGGGCGTCCAGCAAGGCCCAGCAGGAGCCGAGCCACTGGGGTGAGTGAGGGGGCCAAGGACGGCCATGGTGGAGGGTGAGGCAGGGGAGAGGAGAGAGGGGAGGGAGGCCCAGCCGCTGCTGCGGAAGCCGTGGTGGGGGTGCGGGCTGGCAGTGCCGGGCACAGATGCGGGCACAGATGTGCAGGTAGACAGAGCAGCCAGGCCTGCAGGACCCTGGCCTCGAACCCTGGCCCCTGCATGCTAGGTGGAGGTGGTGGCACCCGGGCTAACCCGGGGAACAAAGCCCCACGGCCCAGCCAGACAGGCACAGAGCCAGCCCTCCAGGCAGCCGAGCTCTGCCAGACCCTGGCCTCTCCCCTCTGTCTCGGCTTCTCAATTGCTGTCTCTGTCCATTCCTCTGTCTCTCTCTCTGTCTGTCTCTTTGTCTCAGCCTCAATATCAATCTACCTTGCTGTGTGTCTGCCGCCCCCCCTCTTTGTTTCTGCCTCAGTCTCTCTATGCCTCTTGCTCTCTCTTTCTCTCTCTTTCTTTCTCTCTCTCTCTCTCTGCTTCTGCCCTAATTGCTCTATTCCTCGCTCACTCGCTTGCTCTCTGCGTGTCCTCGCTGTCTGGCTGGCGGCACAGCTCTGGCACATCTGTCTTTATCTGGGTTGAAGGCTGAGGAGCTGTAGAGGGGAGCGGATGTATGTGGGGGGGGGTCTGTACTCATGGGCTGCCCCCACCCCCAGGGGGCTCTTGGAACTGTGTCAGGGGTTCATTTGTGTGCACTTGGGGGTGCCAAGTGGAAGACAGAGTCCCGAGGCAGGCCTCCTCCCCTTCCCTCCCTCCCCCTGCACACACCTGGCCAGCTGTGCCCTTGGCCCAGCCAGCGTCCTGGGGCCGCGTGTGCTGGTGCTGGGCTCGGCAGCTGCCCGCCCGCCCGTGGTGTGGGGTTGGTGCATAGCACAGCTCGCTTACTCCTCCCCGCGTGGCACGGCTGCCATTTCTGCCCTCCCCTCTCCACTCCTGTGTGGAGGGGGGGGAGACACATGGAGATGACCCCCCGCGGCTTTTCTGAGGTCCACACTCCCCCTCCCCACACCGGGCCCCGCCCCCGCCCCCTCCCCCAGCTCCGTCCTGCGGCAGCTGTTGGCACCGACCCCACCAGGGAGGCTGGCTGCGGGGAGCACCTGCAGGCGCAGGGCCTCCTCCCCACCCCGCCTCACCCCTGCCTCAGCCCCAGCTGCACCTGTTCACACCTTTGGCCCAGCGGGCCTCATCCTCCCTCAGGCCCACCCCACCTGCACAGTGTAAGCACAGCACTGTGCGGCCCACCTGTGGGGGGAGGGGCTGGGGGGGCATGTGGCCAGCCTGGAAGCCAGTCCCAGGGAGGAGAGAGCAGGGGACCCGGAGCCCAGGAGCCACCCCCAGGGGATCCCCGTAGGTGCTGGCCACTGTGGGAGCTAGGTCCTCACTTGGGATGCCAGGCTTGTACCTCCCTCTGGCTGTGCCTTTGTTCCCTGTGTGTGTGTGTGTGTGTGTGTGTGTGTGTGTGTGTGTGTGTGTGTGTGTCCCACATCTCTACCAATCTACCTTGTGAAGACCTAAGTTTTAAACCTGGCTGGCTGCTCCACTTAACTAACGGAGTGACCTTGGGCGGGAACTTCCTCTCCCCAGCCTCAGTGTTCCTTTCTGCACAGTGGGGTGGGTGGAAGGTCTGCCCCAGCCGGGCAGGGTGGCACATGCCCTAGTCCCAGTCAGCTCCGGAGGGGTGGGAAACCCTGCGGAGACCCTCATCTAGCTCAGAGGAAACAGATTGTGTTGGTTCCTAGTCTAAGTAATTTTTTTAAGGAATTTTCAATCACTGTGTTTAAAAAAAAAAAACAAAACCACACACTTTTTTTTTTTTAAGCCCAAAGGGCTGACTTCCAGGGAACTCTGGAAAACATTAGAGACCCCATCTGTCCCAAACACAGACAAACCAGTAAACACCACCCAAACCCCACGGGGCTTGGGACTGGCCCAGGAAACTCAGGACTCTGGGTCTCCCTTGTGTGGAAGGGGTGAGCTGGAGATGGTCCTGGGCTGAGGGTGTGGAGGGGTGATGGGCTGGGGGGGGGTAGAGCCTCCTCCTCTGGGCTGGATGGGGGAGTGGAGGTCACCACCTGGGGGAGCTGGGCAGGGTGGGGTGAAGGGCTGGGGGATGGAGCCCCCTCCCCTGGGAGGGGTGGGGAGTTGGAGGGGAGGGGTGATGGGCTGGGGGG
>NW_012267321.1:1467630-1504753 GCF_000151885.1 Dipodomys ordii | reverse complement strand
AGGGTGATCTGCACGCGGAGGGAGCTGTCCGAGGTCCCCGCCAGCATCCCGGTCAACACGCGCTACCTGAACCTGCAGGAGAACGGCATCCAGGTGAGCGGGCGCCGGGGCGGGGAGGGGGGGAGGGAGGGGAGGGGGAGGGGTCCACCCTCCGACACGCCCCCACCACTCCCCCCCAGCGCTGGGCCTGGCTATTTGCATCTCATTAACTCGAGCTGAATTCATTTGCATATCGTTAACTCGAGCTGACTTCCGGGGCGGGGCCAAGGCGCCAGGCTTTCTTGGGGTCCCGGAGCACCGGACTTCCCCGCCCCCCCCAGCGCCTCTGCCGCGGGGACACCTCTCTGGGTCTCGCTCTGGAAAATGGGGAGCAAGCCCCTCCCCCCCCCCGTCCCGGGGAGCGGCGCCGGCTCCTCCCCCCTCCCGTCCCTCCCGTCCCTCCCGTCCAGGCTGGGCAGGCGCAGGCGCAGTGGGCCGCGAGGCTCAGGCACCCGGCGGCTGTAGCCGGGTTGTGCAGTGAGTGACTCAGTCGCAAGCCCCCGGGCAGAGCTGTGCGGCTGGCAGGCAGTGTGGGGACCCCCCCCCGGCCCCTCGGAGCCGGTCATCCCCAACTGCCAGGTGGGGACAGGGCCACCCTGGGCGCCACAAGGTTTGAGCAGTGTGCCTGGCCCCTGCTGCCCGCCCCGGCCTCCCTGCCTCACCCTCCCCACCCCCGGCCTCCCCGGGATAAAGGCCTCCACTCCTAGTCAGGGGGTACGCGGCCCCCACCGCACTGCCCCAGCAGCCAGGGTGGGGCCCCAGGGTGGGACCCCTTGAATGGAAGACAGACAGACCCTTCTTGGGCCACCGTGAAGCAGAGCGGAGAGAGTTTTATTTGAAAACGAAAGCAAAAAGGCCTGGGGGCATGGCTCAGGTGGTAGAGCACATGCCTAGTAAGCGCAAGGTCCAGAGTTTAACCCCTGGTACTGCTAAAATATAAGCGGAACCGAAACACTAAAAGTAAAATGTAATGCTTGTTAGTTACCCAAGTGAAAACAAAACAAATTACCCCCAGTCTCTTCACCTGGATATAAATAGTGACTGTTTACATTTTGCTTTAATACCTTTCTGGCTCTTTCCTGTGCTTATGCAAATGTAGTTTTTAATTATTTATTACAGAATGAATGCAAATTAATTTAGGAAAATAGAAAATACACCAAAGTAAAAACACAGGGACAAAAGCCAGCCTCAGGGTTGGAGGCGTGGTTCAGGTGGTAGAGGGCCAGCCAATGAGTGAAAGCAAGCATGAGATAAGTCAGTCACAGTCCTAGTAGTGGACCAAAAAATACCAGCCATAATCCCACAGGCACTGGTCTCCCACCTTGGGTGTCCCCCATGCAGATGGCCCCAGCCTGGCCCCAAGATGCCCCAGCCCAAGCCCAGGGTAGCAGGGCATGCTTGGCTTTTTTATTTTTAAGAACAAATGGAGGGCTGGGAAGGTGGCTCAGTGGTAGAGCGCTTGCCTTGCATGCCTGAGACCCTGGGTTCAATTCTCCAGCATCACATAAGAAAGAAAAAGAGCCGGAAGTGGCACTGTGGGCTCAAGTGGTAGAGCGCTAGCCTTGAGCTGAAGAGCTGAGGGACAGCACCCAGGCCCAGAGTTCAGGCCCCACGACCGGACCCAAAAAAAAAACAATGGAGTTGCAGTGTTTTCATACTGCTCTGAAATTGCTTTGGGGTACCTAGTGGTATCATGGTGAGCACTATTTCCAGAGCACTAAGCATTGTCTCTGGTGTCATTTAGGGGGAGGATGGCGTTTCTGTCTTGTTTATGAACCAAAGGTCTCGCTATGTAGCCCAGGTTGACCTGGTGCTTGAGATGCTCCTTCCTCAGCTGCCTGGGATTCCAGGTCTGCACCGTTAGACTTGATTTGGGGCCTTGCTATTAATGACAGACTTGTATCTAGGGGCGGACAGCCTGTCCTTCAGGAGGGCCTAGTGTAGGAGTGGGTATGATGGTGTGTGCCTACAATCCCAGCTACTCGGGAGCATAGGTAGGACAATCCTTCCAAACCTAGACAGAGCAAAAGCAGGAGACCCTACCTGAAAAGCAAACCAAAGCTGAAAAGGGCTGGAGGGGGCACCTCCACTGGCAGTGTACCTGCACAGCGCACACAGGGGCCCAAGCTCCCGCCTCCCCAAAAACAGACCAGCTCAATAACAAGGCCTGTGCAGGGGCGTGCTAGGCCATTATTACAGAGAAAAACCATGTGGCTCCGCCGAGCTCACCTGCCAGTGTTCGCCTGGCACGCTCTCGGCCTTGGGTTTGATTCCTGGTCCTGCACAGAAAACAAAGCCTAGAAAAGCACAGACAGGAATAACTAGCCCCTTGGCAGTGCCGAGTTTTGAGCTGAATGAGGCAATGTGGCGGGAGGGGCGGGGGAGGGGGGGTGGTGAGCAGCCCGAGCTGCTCTGCCTTTGGGGTAAATTCCTAGAAGGCAAACTCGCAGGGCCTGCTGCAGGAGGCGCCGCACCCATCCTCTCCCCAAACACAGGCCAGCACCTCAACATCCTCAGAGCTGTCCCCTGCCTGCCCCCCCCAATTGCCTGGTTACCGGGGTGTCACCTGCTCCTGGCTTCTGTGTCCCCCAGAATCCAGAGCAGAACCTTCCTAGAGTGGGGTGCTCAGCAGATGCTTGCAGGAAGCAAAAGGCCAGCCTGGGGCTCCTGGCTGATGGCCAGGGCTCCCTGAACTGTGGGTGGGGAGGCCCCCATGTGGCCCAAACTGCAGGAAGCCTGTGGAGGAGCATCCCGAACTCCTGTGACTTCCTGTGTGCTCAGGGACGGATGGAGGGGGTCCCCATATTAGAACATAAGATTTTGCATTGTCTTATTTTTCTCTTCCTTTATGGTGGTACTGGGATTTGAACTCAAGACCTCAAACTTGTTAGGCAAGGAGCTCTACCACTTGAGTGACAGCCTCCCCCCACCCCCAGCTCTTTCTTTGCATTCTTAAGCTTTTGCCTGGAGCTGGCCTGGAACCATGATCCTCTGGATCTCAACCTCTCCAGTAGCTGAGATTACAGGCATGTGCCACCATATCTGGTGGTTTCCCTACCTCTCTCCCTTTCTTTCCTTTCTTCTAAATAACTGGAGATCAAACCCAGAGTTCAAAACAAAACAAAACAAACAACCTAGTAATTGTCCATGGGCTCTAGTTCTTTTGAACAGGTGGGGCCTCCAAAGATAAGGCCTCCTAAAATGGAGACCCAGAGACTCTACATTCTAATACAACTCAAGCCAGGTCCACAACAGGTCCCCAAGAGGAGCTGGGTTGGGGCTGCCCCCCCCCACAATCTCCTCTTTCACACTGAGGACTGGGGTCCTCCCTGGGCCCAACCCTCTCTTCCCTCACCCCTCCTCTCCTTCCATAGCAACCAGCCTAATATGTTTATTGTGCCTCTTTCTGTGTGTGTGTGTGTGTGTGTGTGTGTGTGTGTGTTTGCAAAATGCTTATTGATGCTTTGTGGAGTTTTCATTTATGTCAGCGAGGCGGGGTTATAGATGGCTCGCTTTGTCTGTTTTCACTGAGCTCCATTCCCAGGGCGGGCTGGTGTGTGCCTCGCCTCACCACAGAAGTACCACTTAGGGACCTCTTGGGGAGCTGCGGCTCCTTTGCAACATGTCCCCAGGGGGAGCTGCTGGGTCATTAGGTGGTGCTGGCATTTAATTTAACAAAGTACCTCAGGGCCCACCCAGAGGCTATTAGTGGGCTGCCCTGGGTCCCTCCTGGAGCCCCCCCTCCAAAAAAAAGAGATCAGATGGCAAGGAAGTAGGGCTGTACCCTAAGAAATAAGTGTAAGGAGGCCCAGAGGCCAGCATTTAGAGGGCCTCTGTCCCCCACAGCTTCACTGTATGACTGGATTTTTTTTTTTAATGTCCTTTTAACTTTTTTTTTTTTTTTTTTTGATGCTGGAGATCAAATTCAGGGCCTGAGCATTCCAAGGGAGCTACACCTCCAGGCCATCTTGGTTTTTTTTTTTTTTTAATTGTTGTGGTTATTGTTTGTTTTGGTGTGTGTGGGGGGGGGGTTATGGGTGTTATGCATACAGGACCTGGGCATTGTCCCTGAGGTTTTTTTTTAATGCTCAAGGCTAGCATTCTAGCACTTTGGGCCATAGCTCTACTTCTGGGTTTTGAGTGGTTAATTGGGGAAGAGAGTCTCACGGGGACTTTGCTGCCAGGCCTGGCTTAGAACGACAATCCTGAGAACTCAGCCTCCTGAGTAGCTAGGACTACAGGCAGGAGCCACAGCACTGGGCTCTTCTTTTGATTTTTTGGCAGTGCTAGGAAAGCGAACACTGGGCCTAGCCACCTGAGGCAAGCACTCTACCACTGTGCTACACCCCCAACCCTGTATGTTCTGATAATGTTCTATTACGCAGCTATGGAATTTCAAAGAATATTGAATGTTATAGGAAACTGTCCCAAACATATTACTGACATTCTGACCACCTACAGTGGCTCACACCTGTAATCCCAACACTTGAGAAGTCTTGAATTTGAGACCAGCTTAGGCTATGTAGCAAAACACTGTCATTAAAAAAAAAAAGTAGAAAAAGAAAAAAACGCAGATGAGCTTTCAAAGGATGCAAGTAGACTCTCTATTTTAAAATCTTACTAAAAATCTAAAAGCCGGGCACCTACCCAGGAATGGTAACATACCTTTCTCTGCACCAGAATTACAGAGAGTATTTTATCTCTTTAGGTTTTCTTTATTCTCTAAATTTCCTTTAGCCATTTAAAAAAAATTTAACACAAGGACCAAATGAATTTAATAAGTATAAAATAGTTCACCAAAACACAATAATATCCACCAGGATGCAAACGCCTATTTCTAGAAAAAGAGAAAGTAATTGCCCTTGAAGAAGTACTTCCAGAGAAGTGCTTCTGGTCCTCCCACCGGAAGTACTTCTTCAAGGTACTTCCAGCCCCTCCTCTCTTCTCAGGAGATGTGGATGGCTGGGCCGGGTTTATTGATGGGCACATGGGCCACCACCTGGGCCTGGTCCCCCTGAAGTCAATGAGGCCAGTCCCTGTGTTTCAAACCTTTATCATGAGCAGGTGTTAGGTACAGAGGACTGAACTCTGCTTACTAGGCAGGCACTCTACCACCTGAACCAGGCCGCCAGCCCTTCTGGCCTTCACTTTGTTTTTGATATGGGACCTTGTAACTTTTCCTTGGCCTAACTCCAGCTGAGGTTCTCCAACCCCTGCCTCCTGATTAGCTGGGATTACAGGTATGCCCCACCACTCCCAGCTAGAGGTTCTGTTTTTATTCCTGTTGTACAGATGAGGAAACTGAAGCCTAGGAGAGGAAGAGTGTTAATTAGTGGCACTGGAAACTAGCTTAGGCAACTGGATGCAGAGCTCCATTTCTTCACTACAATTCATGGCGTGTCCTAGATGGTAGCCATTCCAGGCTCTAGACCTTGGACAGGAAGAGAGGAAGGGAAAGAGAGATGGGAGAAAAGAGGCCTGTCTAGGCCTGAGCAGCTCAGTCACAAGCCTGGTACCCACTGCCAATCACGTGATGCAGCCTGGGAAGTCCACTGAAGAGGGGTGCGTGAATCCCCTATCTCAGGACGAGGCACCCTACTACCAGATGTTCCAAAAGATGGTAATAGTTTCTACAATCTGAATGCAAAACAATGGAGGTCAAAGACCTATATCAGGTCTTTTTGGTTTTTTTTTTTTTTTTTGCCAGTCCTGGAGCTTTACATCATGACCTGGACGCTGTCGCTGAGCTCCTCTGTGCTCAAGTCTGGTGCTCTACCACTTGAGCCACATCACCATTTCTGGCTTGTCTTGAGTAGTTTTAATGGAGATAAGAGTCTCACAGGCTTACCTGCCCAAGCTAGCTTTGAACCCTGATCTCAGATCTCAGCCTCCTGAGTTGGTATGATTACAGGCGTGAGCCACCAGCTCCCAGCTCCAAGTTTGCTTATTAAACCTGTTTTTGGTTCATTTACATTCCAAATGCATAGAAACAATTTATCTTACTAATGTAAAGACAAACGAGTCACTTAATCATTTTCCCACCACAGTTAAATTTTTAATAAAGGATCTCTTGGCAGTTTGTTTTCTTAAAAGCCCCAACAGAATACAGCGGGATTCTTTTCAGCTGTAGCAATGTTACCTACCTACCTGCTGAAGTGGAAGCTACCCTGAAGGCATCAGCTTGTAGCCAGGTAGAGTGAGGATGGCTGTAATCCCAGCAATTTGGGAGGTGGAATGAGAGACTCATGAGTCTGGACAAATGTATGAGACCGTATCTTAGAAACAAAACAAGCCAGGTGCTGGTGGCTCACGCCTGTAATCCTAGCTGCTGAGGAGGCTGAGATCTGAGGATCATGGTTCAAAGCCAGCCTGGGCAGGAAAGTCTGTGAGATCTTATCTTATTTTAACTCTTATCTTAACCACTCAAAAACCAGAAATGGAGCTATGGCTCAAGTGGTAGAGTGTTCATGTTAAGCTGAAGAGCTGAGGGACAGCACCCAGGCCCAGAGTTCAAACCCCAATGCTGACAAAAAATTAAATAAATCATATAATAAAAAAATAAAGCCAGCTGCTGGTGGCTCCCACTTATAATCCTAGCCACTCAGGAGGCTGAGATCTGAGGATTGAGGTTGGAAGCCAGCCCGGGCAGGAAAGTCTGTGAGACTCTTATATCTCCAATGAACCACCAGAAAAACAGAAGTTGCACTGTGACTCAAATGGTAGCGCTCTAGCCTGGAGCAAAAGAGCTCAGAGACCGCGTCCAGGCTCCAAGTTCAAGCCCCGTGACTGACAAAAATAAATAAAAACAAAAGGGTTGAGAACATGACTCAAGGAGCAAACTGTCCACCAAGCAAGCTGAGCCAGTATGAGGTACTGAATTAACTACCCCAGTACTGCCAAAATAAGAGAAAAGAGGCTGGGTTGCAGGGTGGAAGGAAGAAAGAGGCCCCTTGGGTGGAGGAAGCAGTTGCTGAGGGGCCACATTCCCTCAGCTGCACCCGCTCCGTGTTCTCTGCCCTGCACCAGGCTTGGCACGGGGAGCTGGTCCCCATGGTGCCCATCCTGTCACTGGCTTTGGTGTGACCAGGCCTGGCTCAGACTGCGCCTTGGGTGAGACCAGCCCCATCCCCCCCCCCCCCCCCCCCCCCCCAGCCCAGCCACAGCCAGGCAGCACTGTGATCCATATGCCATCATGGCGTAAATGACCATCTGCATAATTATTACAGGAGGACCAGGCTGTGACTGTGACTGTCCTGTCTGGGTCTCCAGAGTCCCACATGACACCTGACACAAAACACCTGCCAAGCAAGCACAGTGGCAGGTTCCTGTAATCCCAGATGCAGAGGTCAGAGAATCACCACTTCTAGTAGCCTGGCTACAGAGTAGGACCCTATTTCAAAAACAAAGCAAGAAGCTGGGAAGGTGGCTCAGTGGTGGCGTGCTTGCCTCGCATGCATGAAGCCCTGGGTTCGATTCCTCAGTATCCCATACACAGAAAAAGCTGGAAGTGGCGCTGTGGCTCAAGTGGTAGAGCACTGGCCTTGAGCAAAAGCAGCTCAGGGACAACGCCCAGGCCCTGAGTTCAAGCCCCAGGGCTGGCAAAACAACAAAACAAATTTTAAAAACACAGATGTTAAATGAGCAAATCATTATGTGGACCAGGTGTGGTGGTTCACATTTGTAATCCCAACTACTCCAAAGGCAAAGACAGGAGGAGGATAGTGAGTTTAGGGCCAGCCAGGGCAAAGATATCCAGACCTTATCTCCAAAAGGAACAAAAACTAGGGCTCACGTGGGTGTGGCCTGTGGGCGTGACACAAATGGTGGCCAGTCACACAGTAGCAGCTCTGGGTTCCATCCTTGTGTTATAGTTCTGCAGCTCACAAAGTGGGAAATCTACCAGCCGCCCAGCTCCCTCTGCTTAGGGCTCCAATGTGGGGATGTAGGAAGGGCACCATGTTTGGAAACAGGAGGTGCAGACTCTGAGTCCCATTTGTGCAGCTGTGACACAGAGGACCAATGACTCTACCTCTCCAAACCCTGGTGCATTCAGATCATGGTGCTGGAGCATCTAGCACTGACCCTGGTACCAGTGGGGGTCCTGGTCTTGCTTTGTTATGTTTTGTCTTTTAATCTTGTTGGGAACTAGACCAGGTCAGACCTTTTGTTTTCAAGTCAGGGATGCTGGGAGGAGAAGAGGAATTATCTGGTTTTGGTCTTTAGGTGTGCATGTTAAATGTTAAGGGGGACCACTAAGAAAAAAAATGTATAGGGGCTGGGAAGATGGCTCAGTGGTAGAGTGCTTGACTTACATGCATGAGGCCCTGGGTTCGATTCCACAGCACCACATAAGCATAAAAAAAAGCCAGAAGTGGCGCTGTGGCTCAGGTGGTAGAGTGCTAGCCTTGAGCTGAAAAGCTGAGGGACAGTGCCTAGGCCCAGAGTTCAGGCCCCATGACTGGCAAAAAAAAAAAAAGTATAAACTCTAAGTCAGACAGAAGGGAAATGGAATAAGAAATTCAAATCCAAAAGATGTCAGGAATAGGAAAGAATAAATATAGTATTGTAAGAACGGTGCCAAGTATATTAAGAATTACAATAAACGTAAATGGACTAAACTTGCAGTTAAAAGGCAGAGACTTTCAGACTGAGTGTAAAACAAAATCCAAAAGACATACACCAAAAGTGAAGGCGAATGAGAGAGTAGCAATGATAAACACCAACCAAAGGACAGTGGTGTGACTTTGAGAGTGTCAGCTATGTCTGCTTTAAGGCACAAAAACAAAGCTGGGCACCAGTGGCTCACACCTGTAATCCTAGCTACTCAGGAGGCTGAGATCTGAGGATCACAGTTCAAAACCAGCCCAGGCAGGGAACTCCATGAGAATCTTATCTCCAATAAACCATTAGAAAACTAGAAGTGGCTCTGTGGCTCAAGCGGTACAGTGCTCGCCTTGAGCTGAAGAGTGCAGGGACAGCGCCCAGGCACAGAGCTCCAAGACCCACGACCACCACCAACAACAACAAAAAAGTACATTGGAACACCTGTGCTTTGAGCTCCCAAATTCTGTCATCCAGGATTCTGCCATGGTGGCACTGCCAGCCAGGCTGCAAGGCGAGCCACGAAGACACTTAGACACTGAGAGCTCTCCAGGATGAGCCTTGTCAGAGGCCTCTAGTTCATCCACTCTGCAGAGTTGATTGAGGCTGACCATATCCCATCAGCTGACTGGACCCTGTCAACTGACCATACCCACTAGGTGCTGGGCATTCAGACTTCAGCCCAAGTGTCTCCTTGTAGACTTAGAGCCTATTCAAGTGCAGGCATGTTAACCATGAACAACACGTCTCATAATAGAATGTGCATGGTGGGTGAGGGGCTCGGGCCACAAAGGCCTTCCTGAGAGAGGTGATTAGAGTTTGCAGACAACAAGAAGGAAGACTGCATTCCAGAAACTGGGCAGCACCTGGGCAAATGCAGACAGCTGGGAGAGAGGGTGATGCTGCACGTACAAAGGGCCAGAGGGGGGTGTCTGCCTCTGACTGTGGGACCTTGCTGACATCATGGTGTTAGTGTGTAGGTCAGTGTGGCATTGAAAAATTTGAGGAGAGTGGGATGGTCACCAGCCAGGGAGGGACAAGGATCTAGGTGTAGAACCGGCTCTCTGGGACCTGGGGAGAGAGGAGAGGACCGGGGCTGGGGCTGTGGGGTGGGGGTGGGGGGCAGTGCACAAGGCATCAGAGACCTGAGCTGGGAGGGGAATGGCTAGAAGCCTCCAGCCAATCAGGAGCTGATAGTGAGGGACTAGGCTCTGCTGACGACTTTGTGCAAGGCTGTAGGTTCCCAGGCCAGGGAGCTGGTCTCCTGGGCAGGAAAGGGTCCCATGCTAACAAAACCATCAGTGAGGAGGACTGGGACCCAGCACTCCTTTATAAGGCAAGGTGATGGCAGGCTTCTTCACAGCACTGCTGGAACTTAACCCGCACAAGTGTGCATACAGTTCCCACGTGCATGGAAAGTTCTAGGCATGCAACCTTGCACCCCTGGGTGCTTGTGTGAGCCTGGCCCAGGTCTCCTTCTTGAAGACAATGTGCTGGCTCCAGGGCTCCCTAGGAAGACAGCAAACCTCTCAGTCATAAGCTGTTGCCTTGGCTACATGGGGAAATGGTGATATTTTTAATATCCTGGGTTAAATAAATACATCATTAAGGCTGATTTCATTATGCACCAATTGAGAGAGAGGGAGACTGTGTGCCAGGCATGGTGGGGCATGCCTTCAATCCCAGCACTTGGCAAGGCTGAAGCAGGAGGATGGAGAATTTGAGGCCACACTGGGCATAGTGAAATCCTGTTGATAAATAAAGGTAGATAAATCTCACCTGCTTGGCTTTTTCAGATGTGGTGCTAACCAACCCCCCCACACCCTGTACCTTCAAAAAATAAAAGCAGATCTAGGAAATTTAGAACTGCTCCCATGGTAACACATGGTGATTTTTGTTTAATATTTTGTTTTGTCCTGTTTCTTACTCTACTGGGGTTGAACTCAGAACCTTGTAATTGCTAGGCGAGGCCCTGTACCACTTGCTCCATGTTCCAAGATCTTTTTACTTTTATTGTCTTTGAGGTAAAGTTTCACATTTATGACTTTGATCTTACTATTTACCCTTCCCACAGAGCTGGGACTGAGACGGGGGCTCCATGAACTTTTGATCTGAATCGTCTGATCTCTGTCCATGAGTAGCTGGGATTAAAGGCATGAGCCACCTTGCCTGATCTCACACAGCATTTCTTCTACCAGGCAGTGCTGGTGTATGTAGTGGTTCTTATGGTAACAGCGGCTGTACCAAAAATATTACTACTGTTCCTTGTGGTGGGTGCTTCTCACATTACTTTAATTTTTATGTTTTGGGGTTTTTATTCTTGCTTCTTTAGGAAGCAATTTTTGCTCAATTGAGGGGAAAAAATAACCAAAAAAAAAAAGAGTTCATAATCTACAACAGCTGGAATTCAGTGCTAAGAACAGCTTGGAGGGTTTCATTCCAGGCCTGATTCTTTTCTCCTTTTTACTTTCTTGTTTGCTTTTATTTATTTTTTCTGTTTGTTTTTCCCCAGTAGTAGGGATAGAACTCGGAGCCTAGCCCTGTTACACTCTATGGCTTAAGCTAGTCCTTTTGCCTTTACTTTTTTTTTTTTAAGATAGAATCTTTTTAGAACTTTGAACACTGGGCTGTAAATGCAAATTAGCACAATCCTTGTAAAATAATAATTATGTACTATGTGGCAATACCTATTGTCTAATACACATATACTGCAATACATGTAATGGCATAAAAGTATTTTTACAGTATTAAAATTTTTAATCTACGATACCGTTTGCTAACTTTGCCCAGGCTGGCCTCCAACAGAGATGGTCCTGCCTCCACCTTCTGGGGAGCTGGGATTACAGGCATTCATTACCACACTCGGCTCCTTCCATGAACATATTACTTCCTCCTTAATGTTATCACACAATCATTCCTGGGTCATTAACTAGGCTTCAAACATGGGGCCTGACGGCCAGCTGGCCTTCCATGCCTCAGTGTATCCTGGGTGGCAAGAGTGAAGCCGAGCCATGAGATTCTCCCTCTTGGGCCCCAGCTCAGCACTGTCCCCTACCCAGTCCTTCCAGCGGGCAGCCAAGGCCAGGGGTGAAGAGCTGGGACTCGGGCACCAGAGGGCCCGGGCCCGGCTTCTGAGGGCCCCTAGTTCACGCTTCCCCGTTTGCTGCAGGGCACGGTAGCTCCAGCCTGTAATCGCAGTTACTTGGGAACCAGAGGTTGGGGATCGAAGTTTGAGGCTAGCCAGTGCCTTAAAGTTCAAGAGACCCCATGTCAACCGGTGGCTGGAGTCCTCAGCGTGGGCCGATGACCTCAGCTAAGGGTACACACGCTGTCACACGTATGTGAATAGAAACGTCCCTTTTTACGTGCACCGGTAGTGACGTAGGGACGCTCGCTGGCAGGGCCGAGCCTCTGTGCTCAGGGTCTGGTACTTGCTAGGCAGGCCTCTGCCGCTCGAGCCACGCCCACCAAGGCCACGCCCACTGGGTGGTGCTGACTCCCGCCACACCAGTGACGCCCATGGAGGCCACGCCCCCACCTGGTTCTGCATTTGAGATAGGGTCGGTTGGTTTGTGTCTCTGCCCGGCCCGGCCTGTGATGCCAGGCTGCATCCCAGCACCCAAGCTTTTTACTGGTTGAAAGGGGAAGGGACGGCTCTCATGAACATTAACCCCAGGGTTGACTTTGACCCTCCATCCTTCTGATCTCAAGCATCCCAATTAGTCGGCAGGTTCTGAGGAGCGGGGATTGCAGGCACGCGTCACCACCCCAGTCTAACACAATGCCCTCCCCCAGGAACAGACCCCATGTGGAACGCGTGGGTCCCGCTCCCCCCCCCCACTGCACAGATCCTGCATTGTCCGGTCCCACGTTGTGTGGGGGAGGTGTGGCCATGAGCAGGGGCCCCTAGGCGGTGTCGCATCTGCTTCCTCCGGGGAAGCTCCCACGGGTGGGGAGGGGGGAGGCAGGCAGCCAAAGTGGTAGCACCACGACTGACCCACGCGTGTCCGTGTCCCTCCCCTCCTTTCTCTTCCCCCTTCCCCCCGCCGCAGGTGATCCGCACCGACACCTTCAAACATCTGCGGCACCTGGAGATCCTGCAGCTGAGCAAGAACCTGGTCCGCAAGATCGAGGTGGGCGCCTTCAACGGGCTGCCCAGCCTGAACACGCTGGAGCTGTTCGACAACCGGCTGAGCACGGTGCCCACGCAGGCCTTCGAGTACCTGTCCAAGCTGCGGGAGCTGTGGCTGCGCAACAACCCCATCGAGAGCATCCCGTCGTACGCCTTCAACCGCGTGCCGTCGCTGCGGCGCCTGGACCTGGGCGAGCTCAAGCGGCTGGAGTACATCTCGGAGGCGGCCTTCGAGGGCCTGGTGAACCTGCGCTACCTCAACCTGGGCATGTGCGACCTCAAGGACATCCCCAACCTCACGGCCCTCGTGCGCCTGGAGGAGCTCGAGCTGTCGGGCAACCGGCTGGACCTCATCCGGCCCGGCTCCTTCCAGGGTCTCACGAGCCTGCGCAAGCTGTGGCTCATGCACGCGCAGGTGGCCACCATCGAGCGCAACGCCTTCGACGACCTCAAGTCGCTAGAGGAGCTCAACCTGTCGCACAACAACCTCATGTCGCTGCCCCACGACCTGTTCACGCCCCTGCACCGCCTCGAGCGCGTGCACCTCAACCACAACCCGTGGCACTGCAACTGCGACGTGCTGTGGCTCAGCTGGTGGCTGAAGGAGACGGTGCCCAGCAACACGACGTGCTGCGCGCGCTGCCACGCTCCCGCTGGCCTCAAGGGGCGCTACATCGGCGAGCTCGACCAATCGCACTTCACCTGCTACGCGCCCGTCATCGTGGAGCCGCCCACCGACCTGAACGTCACCGAGGGCATGGCGGCCGAGCTCAAGTGCCGCACGGGCACGTCCATGACGTCGGTGAATTGGCTGACGCCCAACGGCACGCTGATGACGCACGGCTCGTACCGCGTGCGCATCTCCGTGCTGCACGACGGCACGCTCAACTTCACCAACGTCACGGTGCAGGACACCGGCCAGTACACCTGCATGGTCACCAACTCGGCAGGCAACACCACGGCGTCCGCCACGCTCAACGTGTCGGCCGTGGAGCCCGGGCCCGGCGGTGCGGGGCCCGGCGGCGCGGGGGGCCCCGGGGGCGCGGCCGGCGGCTACACCTACTTCACCACCGTCACCGTGGAGACGCTGGAGACGCAGCCCGGCGAGGAGGCCCTGCAGCCCCGCGGCACCGACAAGGAGCCCCCGGGGCCCACCACGGACGGCGCGTGGGGCGCGGGCCGGCCCGGGGACGTGGCCGGAGCCCCTGCCGCCTCCACCGCCGCACCCGCGCCGCGCTCGTCGCGGCCCACGGAGAAGCCGTTCACGGTGCCCATCACGGACGTGACGGAGAACGCGCTCAAGGACCTGGACGACGTCATGAAGACCACCAAGATCATCATCGGCTGCTTCGTGGCCATCACCTTCATGGCGGCCGTCATGCTGGTGGCCTTCTACAAGCTGCGCAAGCAGCACCAGCTCCACAAGCACCACGGGCCCACGCGCACCGTGGAGATCATCAACGTGGAGGACGAGCTGCCCGCCGCCTCCGCCGTCTCCGTGGCCGCCGCCGCCGCCGTGACGGGGGGCGCGGGCGGGGACAGCCACCTGGCCCTGCCCGCCCTGGAGCGCGACCACCTCAACCACCACCACTACGTGGCCGCCGCCTTCAAGGCGCACTACGGCGGCGGCAACCCGGGCGGCGGGGGCAAGGGCCCCGGGGGCCTCAACTCCATTCACGAACCTCTGCTCTTCAAAAGCGGCTCCAAGGAGAATGTGCAAGAGACGCAGATCTGAGGCTGGGGATGGTCCGGGCCGCCCACCCCCGGCTCCCGGCTCCCGCCCCGGGCTTCCCCTGGTTCCTCCTCCCCGGGGCCGGGCCCTGGACGTGCGCGCAGGGTCGGCAGGAGGGCGCCGCGGCTCCCGATGGAGGCCGCTCAAGTTGGGGCTCCGGGCCGCGCCCCTCCCACCCCGGTGCCAGGAGGGGACACAGGGGCCTTGGGGAGGTGGCCCAGCCCCGCGGTGGCTGCCTCATTCTCCCGATCTCTCGTCCCGCCGCCGCCTTCCAGGGAAGAGGAGCTTTGTTGGGTTTTTTTTTGAGGGGTGCCCTTTTCCCCTCGACCCCGAACTCCACCCACCCACCACCCTCCTTTTACGGTTCTTTTTTTGTTTTCTTATTTTTTTTTCTTTTTTTGCAGTTTGACGCCTCCCCTTCCCTCCCACTCCTCCAAACCCTCTCCACTTCTAAACCCAAGAGACAAACGCGTCGCCCTGGCGACACCCCCTACCCAGAGTCCCCAGTGGGGACCCCCACTCCCGGCCTAGCCCAGCTGGGGGGAAGAGAAGGCTCCCACCGCCTGGCCCCACCTGACCCACAGACTCTTTTGATACTGAAGGAAGGTTTGCGTCAATGACTACCTGCTCTGTAATTACTTTAAAAAAAAACATGGAAAAAGTTTAAACATTTTTTTTTTGGTCATGAAACAAAAGTGTGGGGTGGGGGGTCTCCCCCCCAGCCAGCCGATGTGGAGGGCATGGAGATGTGGAGGGCCAGATGGGAAGGGCCTCCCTCAGGTAACAAGTCCACCCATCACCACAGCCAGATCAGAGTCTGTATCATAGGATGGTGAGGCACCGCAGGGCAGGGGGAGCCTTAGAGCCTGCGGATGACCTGGGAGGCAGCAGCTGCACTCAGGGGTACTACCCCAGAAGGTCAGCAGACACAAGGAATGCTAGGCCTGGCAAGGACAGCATGACCTCTGGGGGTAACTGAAGTGTCCACAGCTCAGGGCCATCAGTGAAGCCTTACAGCCTGGGGAGGCCCAGGGATTAGAAGCAAGATATCCTTCCCCCCTCCTCCATGTGCCACCAGGCTGGGCACTGGGGCAAACTCCACCCAGTCCCTTGCCCTGGGCCTGGTCCAGCCTTACCCTTAGACATAGCTGCTCTGAGCCACGATGGGAACACTCGGGCCCCAGCTGGAGTCCACCACAGATTGGGGCGATCAGAAGCCCCCTCACTTCCTACCAACAGCATGCTGGGGGCCCGTGGAGGGTCTGCAGTAAGGTTCTGCATGCCTGGGCCTTGCCCTTTATTCAGTCTACAGCCTGAGTATCTTAGCACTCTCCCACCTTGGGGGCTCCTAGAGCTCATCCTCCTCTTATCTATGGTGACAGTGACACAGTGCATCCGGTCCTGGGCCCTATCTTTCTGGACCTGAGACTAACGTCGCTGCAGCTTTCAGGCGCTCTTCCCTGGTTGCTATGGCAACGCTGCGGCGGTACCAGGTGGCGGTGGGGGCTGGTAGGCCACATGCTGCCTTCGCGTTACAGCCGCCATCTATGTGCCAGGGCAGTGGCATCTTGGGGCACTCAGGGACTTCCCAAGGCAGGAGGCTCCTCATCTGTGATGGGGGAGGGGAGTTGATGGACAAGGGGGGAGGAATACAAAGGGGGTGAGGACAGGTCTGTAGGTGAAAGGTGGGCCGTCAAGGTGAACTGAAGAACAATCAGAGACAGGCAGGAGGGGCTCTGGCTAGGCCTGAAGGGTACAGAGGCACCCCCTTCATGAGGCTGGGAGATACTGCGCCCACTGGGGCCTGGGCATAGCAGGCCCTGCCACCCCTGCTGCTCCAGTGAAGTCCTCAGCAGCAGCCTCCCCTCCCCCTGCCCCAAGGGGATGGGGAGCTGGGACCTGAGAGCTAGGCGCTGGGCTGAGGGCCCAGAGTCCTTGTCACAGCTCCTCTGCCTGCCCCAAGCAGGATGCAGTTTCCATGACAACCTGGCCAGCCGGAGAGGAAGGCGGGGACTGCAGAGGGAATTTTCCACATGAGCAGGAAGGGGGGGAGCGTGGGATGCAGAGGAAAGAACCGAAGGGGGTTGGCATGCAAGATCCTGAGCCCCCAAATTTCTGTGCCCTCTGCCCAGGACAGGAGGACAGAGGGAACTTGGGAGAGGGCCCATTGGCACACCTCCTGTCACAGTGAGGAAGGTTCCAGAGAGGCTCAAGGGTCCAAAGATCCAAAGGCTCAAAGGTCCAAAGGTCTGCAACTGCCCTGGTCTGGGGGTAGGGGCAGCCCATAGCCCAGCAGGTGGACAGACATGGCCCTGGACAGCGTCCCGAGGAAGGTGGGGGTTGTGGGCTATGGCCGACTAGGTGAGTCCCTGACCAGCAAGGCCTCCCTCCTCAGGCCTCTGTGGAAGTCCCAGAAGCTCCTCAACCAGACCTTGCATCTGCGTATCCCAAACCTGCCAGCCCAGCCTCTCTGCCCTTCTCTCTCTCTCTCTCTCTCTCTCTCTCTCTGGGTCTCTCTCGATCCCCCTTCTCTCTTCCCTCTCCCTCTGGACGTCTAGCCCTCTCCTTTTCTCCCCCAGGACAGTCCCTTGTCTCCCACCTTCTGGCTCAGGGATCAGAGCTGGGCCTGGAACTTGTTTTTGTCTGGAACCGTGACCCGGGACGGATGGCAGGGAGTGTGCCGGCCTCCCTGCAGCTCCCCAGCCTGGCCGCCCTTGGGGAAAGGTCAGTGTCCTTACCACACAGGAGAAACTTAAAATGCCCTGCCTGCTTGTCTTTAGCTATGTGTGGTGTCAGCCTAGTCCCTTGCCCCCCTCGGGGGTCTTGGTGCACTCAAAGAGGGAATGAGAAAAGTCAACACATCCCAGGCCGGAGTGAGGAGTCACAGACAGCCCTCCAAAGACCTTGAGGCCCAATTCTCTGCAAGTCTCCCCCCTCCCCCCCACACACAAGGCTCTGCCCTGTCTCTCCCTCTCACCCAGGCATCCCGACCTAGTGGTAGAAGTTGCCCATCCCCAAATAATCCATGAGTCTGGGGCACAAATCCTGCGCCATGCCAACCTTCTGGTGAGCCCCCCTCCTCAACCCATAACCCAGTCCCCTACCACTTTTGTATGGGCCCCACTGCACCCCCAATCAGCCACCCTTTTCCTGATCTCGGTCCTTCCTGCCATCCTCCACCCCAGGTGGGGTCTTCCTCAGCCCTGGCTGACCCCATCACAGAGCAGCAACTCCTGGAGGCCTCCAGACAATGGAACCACTCTGTGTTTGTGGCTCGAGGGGCTCTGTGGGGGACTGAGGACATCAGCCGACTGGATGCTGCGGGAGGCCTCCAGGTGAGGCTCGCTGGTCCTGCAGCACCAGAGTGGACCCTGTAGACCCCAGCCCCTCACCCTGGCCCTTGTTTCTAGAGTCTTCAAGTCACCATGGCTACACACCCAGATGGCTTCCGCCTTCAGGGACCCCTGGCTGCAGCCTGCAGCACTGGGCCTCGCACCGTGCTCTATGAGGGTCCTGTCCGTGGGCTCTGCCCCCTTGCTCCCCAAAACTCCAACACCATGGCAGCAGCTGCCCTGGCTGCCCCCAGCCTGGGTTTTGACAATGTGATCGGTGTGCTTGTGGCAGATCTCAGGTGAGCAGAGCTGGGGGACGGGCTGAGGCTGTGTCTGGGTGGACCACACTGACCATGCTCCTTGCTGCAGTCTCAAGCACCTGCATGTGGTGGACGTGGAGCTGCGAGGACCCCCGGGCCCCACGGGCCAGAGCTTCACTGTGCACACTCACAGAGAGAACCCTGCGGCGCCGGGTGCAGTGACGGGCTCTGCCACTGTGACAGCCTTCTGGCGTAGTCTCCTGGGTGAGGCCAGGCCCCTGCCCGGTGCCAGCAGCCCCGCTCTCTCCCGGGGCTCTGGTTCTGGCTCAGTAAATCTGCACTCCTGATTCTCCTTAACCTTCTCACTCCAGGACTAATTCTAAGTCTCCTCTTCTCTTTGGGTCTCTCTGCCTCGGTCGGTCTCTTCCCCCTTCCCATCCCTCCCAACTCTGACCCTTCCCTCCATCACTATCTACCCCCCCAAGTGTCTGTGTCCCAGGCTTCCGTCTCTCCTGCGCAGGCTGCTGCCAGCTGCCGTCCAGGCCCGGGATCCATCTCTGCTGAGGACTCTCCTGTCGGCGGGCACCAAGGCCTCCCCATCCTCGCCCCCCTCTCGTCCAGGCCTCCTTGCCAGGAGCCCCGCCCCCTCCGGTCCCCGTGAGGATCAGAGGCCCTGCGGATCCCGGGCTCTGGCACTCGAGTTCCGGTGTCCCTCTGACGTCACACATCGTGTACACACGCTGCATGACGCCATCCTAATAACCCAGGTTCCTGTCGCCCTCTGTGACGTCACACGACGTCTGCACACGCCACAGCAATAAACCCGCACACACGTGAGCAAAGCTCATAAAAACCCTCGCGAGAGCCTGCCCCTTCTATTTCCCGCGATCTTCTGGGGTTAGCAGCGGGTGTGAGAGTACGCGAGGGACGTCCGCGGGGCATTTCCGGGATTTGCTAGCAGAGACTCACGGAAGTTGTAGTCTCGCGTTTACCAGAAGCTATAGCGGACTTCCGGGCCACGTGAGTCCTAGACGGTCCCTAGAAAGCCAGCGTGTCGCGGGGGCCTCTGGGCGTTGTAGTCCTGCGCGCGAAGGTCGCTGGGATCTGCAGTCCGTCCCGCCTGCCCAGTCAGCGCGGTGTGGCCCTCCCGGCACTCGGAGTCCGGAGCCGCGGCCCAGGGGGATGCGGGAGCCCCTGGCTCGGGGAAGCGGAGAGGCAGGCGGGGTGAGGGGCGTCTGCAGGCAAAGGGCGGGCGCCGTGGCTGGGTACGGGTCGGGAGAGGGCTCTGTTATTTTGGTGCCCGGGTGGAGGGCCTGGTTGCCAGGTGACAGGGTGAGGGGATCTGGTTGCCTGGTGACGGTCTAGGGCCCTGTTGCTAGGTGACCGGAAGAGACCCTATTACCTATGGACAGGAGAGGAGTGCTTCATCGCTAGGTAATTAGAAGACTGTCACCTAGTGTCGGGGGTGTACTCTGTTGCTAGGTAACCAGGAAGAACCCCTGCGTTACCTAGAGGCGGGAGGGAGCGGACTCCTCCGTTGCTAGGTGATGGTAATAAGGACCCTTTCACTTAAGGGACGTGATGGGAATGGTTGCCAGGTGTACTGAAGCGAGCCTTTTCTCTAGCACTATGGGATGGAGGTACCTCAGTTGCCTAGAAACAAAACCCAGAAAATAGGGATGGGGTCCAGAGTCCTCGCAGTCTGCCTCCAGCCCCCACCTCGATGGCGGTGCCCCGGCTCCTGCTGGAGGCCTGGTCCCTGAGCATCTTCTCCCCACCCCACCCCTAGCAGGAGCCGAGGACGGTATGTCCCAGGCCCCAGAAACGCGGCCGAGCCCACCCTCTGTGTACCACGAGCGGCAGCGCCTGGAGCTGTGTGCAGTGCATGCCCTCAACAACGTGCTCCAGCAGCAACTCTTTAGCCAGGAGGCCGCCGACGAGATCTGCAAGAGGTGACTGTCAGCCCTCACCCTGGAGATGCAGACCTTCCTCAGGGGGAGTAGCTCTCTTGGGTCCCCAGTGCCCCCTCACCTGCCAGGCCTGGAACTTCCTGCCTCTGCCCAAGGCTTCAGCCCAGCTCAGGCCCAGCCATCTCTTATCTAGGTCCCAGACACAACCTCCCAGATGCCAGTGTTCCTTCCTTCTCTAGTCCACGCTACACACAGGTTCAAATCTCACCGTCTTTTTCTCCCTCCATGGCTCCCTAGTATCCTTAAGGAACACCCCCATTTCCCTCAGCCACATCCGGAGCCTGCGTGCACTGCTCCTGCCTGCCTCTGCAGCTTCACCCCTCACTGCTCCCCTCAAATCAGACTCTGCAGTCCCCAGACGCTCCCTGCTGTGCTGCCTCTGGGTCTTTGCACAGGCTGTTGCTCTGAGCTGCGTGGCTATGTCCGCCTGCAACCTGAATGTTCCTCCAGATTTCAGACAAAACTTCTTTACACTCTGCCTCATCCCTGTTGGGCAGTCACAGGTGTGGCTCCAGCTCAGGCCTGGTCCTCTGCTGCCTGGACCTTCCTTCCAGCCTCCAGGCTCTCTCCTCCAGTCAGTGCCCCCACATAATCCTAGGGGCCAGCGTCCTTGTCCAGTTGAAGATGTCCACTCCCCTCGTGCTCATGGGCCTCCTGGGGCCCACAGATCTCCAAACCCCCAATTATAGCGTTTAGAGAAGCAATTTTCTAATTCCCTACTCCTCCCACCTAGGACCTTCCTGAGGGCCACCCTAGCCCACGGCCACCTCGTCACTCATCACAGGGGTTGCTGGACTCTTCCAAGCCCTGTTGGTGACCCAGAGCTGAGTCATATAAGAGCCCTTCTCTGAGAAACATGGCCTGGGAAACAGACAGAAAAATAAGCCACAATCATCCCCCTCCCCCTCCCCTGCCCCCTGTGCCTAGCTGGGAACAAAGGCACAATTGTTCAGAAAGCAGGGCCCACAGGGGCCTGTGGTAGCTGGGTTGGGAAGAGCTAGCAGGAAGGCTGGGGTGCAGGACCCGGTTGGGGATGGGTGGCTGAGAAGGGCTGGCACTGGGGCCATGCAGGGCACGAGTGGCAGTGGGGAGGATGGGACTCTGCCAGGACTGTAGGCAAGGAGGGGCAGGGCAGCCCCAAGCTAGAGGCGCAGGGGATTCAAACGCAAAGATGTGGGCAATGGAGAGCCAGCCTGGGGGTCAGGAGACGCCTCTCAGAGGAGGGGACATCCGAGGGGGGTTACTGAAGGCTCTGTCCTCCCACCAGGTTGGCCCCAGACTCCCGACTGAACCCCCACCGCAGTCTGCTGGGCACTGGAAACTATGATGTCAACGTGATCATGGCCGCCCTGCAGGGGCTAGGCCTGGCTGCCGTGTGGTGGGACAGGAGGAGGTAGGGAGGAGGGAGGGTGGTGTGGACCCACGGGGGTGGGAGGCCGGGACAGGTGAGGGCTGGCTGGACAGTGTGGCCAGTGGATGGTGAGCAGGAAGCTTCTGGGCACCCGGGATGAGGAATGGGAGGCTGGGATTTGGGCAGTCGGGAAGGGCGGTGGTTCAGGGGGAAGATGGGCAGTTGGGGGAGCTGGAGGCAGGAGAAAGAGTTCCAGGCCAGTCTAGGCTGTGTCAAAAAACCAAATAAGTTAGATTTTAAAAAAGATGGGAGATGGCTGGCAGGCAGTGAGAACCGGATGGGGTCCTGGGCACCGGGGGGGGGGGGGGGGGTGGATGAACACAGGACAGCCACTGGGGGTCACTGCAGCCGCCAGCTGGGTGGCAGGAATGCCAGGGCCAGCTGGCAGGGACAGGCGGAAGGGGCCTGACCCTGTGCTCCCCCGGCCCCCAGGTCCCTGTCCCAGCTGGCACTGCCCCAGGTACTAGGACTCATCCTGAACCTTCCATCGCCTGTGTCCCTGGGGCTGCTGTCCCTGCCGCTGCGCCGGCGGCACTGGGTGGCCCTGCGCCAGGTGGACGGCGTCTACTACAACCTGGACTCCAAGCTGCGGGCCCCCGAGGCCCTGGGGGGTGAGGACGGCGTCAGGTGAGCTATGGCGGGAGCAGTCCAGGCTGGAACTGGACTGTGGAGCCCCACCCCCAAGTCCCCAGGAAGTGCCAAGGCTGGCTGGGCCTCAGTCTCCCTTGTTGTCCTACCCAGAACTTTCCTGGCGGCTGCCCTGGCGCAGGGCCTGTGCGAGGTGCTGCTGGTGGTGACCAAAGAGGTGGAGGAGGCAGGCTGCTGGCTACGGACAGACTGACCCTGCGGCTGCGGACAGACGGACCCCACGCCACCTTCCCACTGCGCAGACTGCCTCCTGGCACCCGCCTCAGGCACCCCTTCTTGGGGAACATCCAGGGAGTTCCAAGGAAGGGCCTGGGCCCCAGGGGCCCCAGGGAGGACCAGGGAGGACCAGGCCCTTCCCCACATCCCCGCTCCCCAATGCCACTGCTGCCTCAATAAATCCATTAGTTTGCCACCTGCCTGTGATGAAGCCACCTGCTTCCCCCCACCCCTCACAGAGGCCAGCTGTGGGGGGGGGGGGGGCGAAGGAGGCCTGGGGCCCTCCAGGGAAGCAAGTTTGTTCCTTATCCTCAGGTCTGGTCACTGACTGGGAGGCAGAAGTGCGGCCCCCAAAGTTGCCTGGTAGCCCAGCACCCGGACTTGGGAGCAGGAAAGAAGGGTCACAGGTGCACAGGGCCTCACAACATGGAGACTAACAGCTTGGGCTCTGATGGTGGGTGGATGAATCACAGGCCCTAAAAGCTGTAAAGGGCACTGGGTGTGGTGGGGCACTCCTGTAATCCCAGCATGGAGGAGATAAAAGCAGGAGGATTGCTAGCGCCTGCCTGGGCTACATAGTGGGACCCTATGTCAAAAGAAAAAAAAAAGTGTGTGTAGGAGAAACAAAACTTGGTACCAGATCACTAGATCATCTGTAATTGTAGCTATTTGGGAGTCTGAGATGGGGAGGATCATGGTGTGAGGCCAGTTCAGGGATGAAAAATTCACAAGACCCCTTCTCAACACAAGGCTGGGCACAGTGGCATATACAGGGCATCCTAAACTATATGGAAGGCCCAGATTCAGAGGATCAAGTTTCCAAATCAGTCCAGGAAAATCTGGAAGACTCCATAGAGGAGGATGGGCTCACTACTCAGCTGTCCTCCTGGGGTAGGGGGGGGGGGGCCTGAGGAGCCCAAAATAGTCACTGGGTGAGAAGGGAGATCCTGTTGTAAAGGAGCCACTGGAAACAGCTGGCAGGGCAGGGCTCAGCCACAGCACAAGCAGCCCAGAAAGCCCAGGGCCCTGAGTTCAAACCCCAGTGCCACCAGAGGAACCTACTTTGGGACTCTGGCCGCCACTGCAGGTGCAGGAAGCATGCATCACCCTGAGTGCTGGTCCCCGAGCAAGGGACCAGCCTGGGATGCCAGAAAAGCCTCGCATGCGCAGCCAGCCATCCTGATGGCAGAGCGGGCAACATGGACTGGGTGGGGAAACGCCATTAGGTTCCCCGAGGCCTCCCACCCTGGCTGGCTCCTCAGGTCAGCTGCCTCCTGCGTTCCCATCATCCTCCGGGACCACCTCAGGCCAATGGACACCGAGCTGGAGTGGTCAACAGCCCTCTCCCCCACGCCAAGCTAGACACTCGGACACGAGGCTGTGTCCCCCAGGACACGGTGGGGAAGAGAGGAAGGGCAGGGCCCTGGGGACGAGGGTGAGTCCCCTGAAGTGGCCCAGAGACGTGGCAGCCTGTGGAAGCTGAATGGAAGGCCCTGGAATTGGAAAGGACAGAGTGACCCAGCCCGCTGCCGCTGTTTTATCGCAGTGGTTATTTGGGGAGGTGATGAAAGACAAGGCCGCCCTGGCAGCAGGAGGGGGGCTGGGGCCCGGAAGAGGGGCTGGGTGGAGAGGGGCCTGAGGAAGGGGAGGAGGGCTGGTGTTAGGGAGGCAGGGGCCCCTCAATGACTGGGGGAGGGGGCAGGTAGGGACAGAGAAGAAGGGAAGGAGGGAAAAGGCCCAGAAGTCTGGCCCTGAGCTCCCAACAAGGGGGAAAAGTGGGTTTGGGGGAGATCTGCACTGAGTAGGCTGGGAGGGGCCTGTGAAGCCTGGAGCGGGGCCCAGGTCAGGGGCTGAGATCCGAGTTGGGGACAGTCTGGGGGATGACTCCCATCTGTGCCAAGATCCAAGAGGGTGGAACACAGACGCCCGGCAGAAAGCTAGTAAAAAAAAAAGTGTGGGGACGCGGGGTGACTCACCCCAGCACCTGTGAGGTAAAAAGGTAATGACACAGTGGAAAGTCAAATAGGGGGTGCAGGGCTGCTGCTGGGGATCCAGAAACCCCAGCCTTGAGGCCCTGCCTGCCCCTCCCTTTGTCTCTCAGTGTCCCTGGCTGCACCCCCTTCCCTCCTCCCCCCCCTGCTAGGAGCCCCCTCCTCCCCACTTGTTGCCTGTCCTGTCCTGGGGGGTGGCGGCAGCTGGCAGAGCCCTGAGTGTTTCTATTCCGGGCTGGTGGAGCAGGCAGCCACCTCCCAGGTGCTCCCTCAGCCATGGCCATATAAGGTCCGGAGTGCTGACCCTGGGGGTGGGAGGGGCAATCTCCTGCCTCCCCCCCCCCCGTGGCAGCTGTGCCTGTCCCTTTGTCCCTGTGGGGCTGGACCCCCTGTCACTCGCTGCCCATATCACTGGCACCCCACTTTGCAGGGAGCCCCTAGGGTCTCAATGTGTCACCTTTCACCAAGGACACCCCATGTCGATCCCAGAGCTAGGGGCAAGGGCTCAGCTGCAGGTTGGGGGTGTCCAGGCAGACCCCCATGCATGCTCAGGGAGGTGGGGGGAGTGGGAGGGAAGGAGGGGGGGAGGGAGGAAATGCAGCTGTCCAGGCAGCCGGTGCTGACAGCTGCTGCCCAATTTAGCTGCAGTGCCGGGGTCTGGCCAGATAAGGTGGTGAGGGTGACGGACCGCACCCCCCCCAGGCACCCCTTAAATTTCCCAGTTCGGGGCTGGGGGGCGGCCGCTGCCGATACCAGGTGAGAGGGGCCATATCGCCAATGCCTGCCAGCCCGACCTCGGCCGCCTCAGGCCCCCTTCCCCTCTCCATCTTCCCTGTCTGCCTCCCACCCCTTTCTTTGTCTCCCCTCGTCCTTTCTTGACCCGGCCCCATCGGGCTCCCTGTCCCCCTTTGTCTCTGGTTCACTCTGCCTTTCCCTTATACCCTCCCCCCTCTTGTTTCTTGATCTCTGATCTGTCTCTGTCTCTCTTGCTCTCTTTCTCTCATCTGTCTCTCTCAATCTCTCTCGGTCTCTGATCTGTTTCTCTGCCTTCCTCCCTCTCTTTGCCTCTCCTTTCTTCTTGCTCTTCCTCTCTCCTTCTCTCATACTCTACTCTTCTATCTCTGTCTCTCTTAGTCTCTGATCACTCTCTTATCGCTTGGTCTCTCTCTGATCTGTCTCTGCCCCTTGTTCTCTCTTTCTCTCTGATCTCTCCCTCCCTACCTCCCTCTCTCCCACTCTCTCTCTCTCTCTTTCTCTCTCACCCTCCCTCTCTTTGTCTCTTCTTTTTCTCTCTCTTGGTCTTTCAGTCTCTCTCTCTCTGATCTGTCTCTCCCTGTCTCTCTCTGCCCTCCTCCTCTCTTTGTATCTCTTCTTCTTTTCTCTCTATCTCTCTTTCTTGGTCTCTTTCTGATCTGGTCTCTCTTTTCTGATTCTTGGTCTCTGATCTGTCTCTTTCTGATCTGGTCTCTCTTTTCTGATTCTTGTTCTCTGATCTGTCTCTGTCTCTCTTGTTCTCTTCCTCTCTCTCTAATCTGTCTCTCCACCTCTCATTCTATGATCTGTCTCTCTCTCTCTCTCTCTCTGCCCTCCCTCTCTCTTTGTGTCTCTTCTTTTCTCTCTTGGTCTCTCACTACCTCTCTCTGATCTGTCTCTCTCTACCTCTCTTGGTCTCTGATCTGTGTCTCTCTCTGCCCTCTCTCTCTCCTTGTATCTCTTCTCTTGGTCTCTCATTATCTCTCTCTGATCTGTCTCTCAATCTCTCTTGGTCTCTGATCTGTCTCTGTCTCCCTCTGCCCTCCCTCTCTCCTTGTGTCTCTTCTTTTCTTTCTTGGTCTTTCTGTGTGTGTGTGTGTGTGTCTGTCTGTCTCTCTCTCTCAGTCTCTTTCTTGGTCTCTCATTATCTCTCTCTGATCTGTCTTTCGATCTCTCTTGGTCTCTGATCTGTCTCTGTCTCTCTCTGCCCTCCCTCTCTCCTTGTGTCTCTTCTTTTCTCTCTTGGTCTCTCTCTCTCTGTCTCTCTCTTGGTCTCTCAGATTCTTGGTCTCTCATTATCTCTCTCTGATCTGTCTCTCGATCTCTCTTGGTCTCTGATCTATCTCTGTCTCTCTCTGCCCTCCCTCTCTCCTTGTGTCTCTTCTTTTCTTTCTTGGTCTCTCTCTCTCTGTCTCTTTCTTGGTCTCTCAGTCTCTTTCTTGGTCTCTCATTATCTCTCTCTGATCTGTCTTTCGATCTCTCTTGGTCTCTGATCTGTCTCTGTCTCTCTCTCTGCCCTCCTTTCCTTGTGTCTCTTCTCTCTTGGTCTCTCTCTCTGTCTCTCTCTTGGTCTCTCAGTCTCTTTTTTGGTCTCTCTCTCATCTCTGATCTGTCTCTTGATCTCTCTTGATCTCTGATCTGTCTCTGTCTCTCTCTCTCTCTGCCCTCCTTCTCTCCTTTTGTCTCTTCTTTTCTTTCTTGGTCTCTCTCTCTCTTTCTCTGTGTCTCTCTCTCTGTCTCTCTCTTGGTCTCTCAGTCTCTTTCTTGGTCTCTCATAATCTCTCTCTGATCTGTCTTTCAATCTCTCTTGGTCTCTGATCTGTCTCTGTCTCTCTCTCTGCCCTCCCTCTCTCCTTGTGTCTCTTCTTTTCTCTCTTGGTCTCTCTCTCTCTCTGTCTCTCTCTTGGTCTCTCAGTCTCTTTTTTGGTCTCTCATCTCTCTCTGATCTGTCTCTTGATCTCTCTTGGTCTCTGATCTGTCTCTGTCTCTCTCTGCCCTCCTTCTCTCCTTGTGTCTCTTCTTTTCTTTCTTGGTCTCTCTCTCTCTCTCTGTGTCTCTCTTTCTGTCTCTCTCTTGGTCTCTAAGTCTCTTTCTTGGTCTCTCATTATCTCTCTCTGATATGTCTTTCAATCTCTCTTGGTCTCTGTCTCTCTCTCTGTCCTCCCTCTCTCCTTGTGACTCTCCTTTTCTCTCTTGGTCTCTCTCTCTGTCTCTCTCTGTCCCTCTCTTGGTCTCTCAGTCTCTTTTTTGGTCTCTCATCTCTCTCTGATCTGTCTCTTGATCTCTCTTGGTCTCTGATCTATCTCTGTCTCTCTCTGCCCTCCCTCTATCCTTAGGTCTCTTCTTTGCTCTCTTGGTCTCTCTCTCTCTCTGTTTCTCAGTCTGTCTCTGTCTCTGTCTATCTTTGATCTCTCTCTGTGTTCTTTCTGTGCTTCCCCCTCTCTCTGCCTCCATCTCACTGTCTCTCTCCTTGTCCCCCACCCCTTCCTCCATGTCTGTCTGTCCTGTCTCCATCTCCCACCCCTCCCTCTACTGTCCCCTTCCTCTCCTCTGCCGCTGTCAGCTGGGCTGGGCTCTGCTGGGGTTGGAGCCCCCCCCCCACCGCGTTTTCTGCTCAATAAAGCTGGTTCTGTCCTAGGCTCTGCTCCTCTGGCCTCTTCTTTCCTTCTTTCCTTCTCTGCCTTAACCTGAGCCCACCCAGACCCTGGGAGGGGGGCGGAGGGACCCCGCGGTGGGGATGTCTCAGATGGGCACACTGGGAGGGAGCTGGGGAGATGCAGGGATGGGGGGACAAACTCCAGTGAAAGGCAGCAGGTCATGGGCAGGTCATATACGGAACAGAAACAGGGGACCAGGGAGCAGGCAAACAGAGCCCGTTCCCTCTCCTCCTAGCAGATGTGGGGTGGGGGGGTCCTGGGTGGGGTGGAGCGGCTTTGGGGGAGGGGACAGAGCGCCATGCACCCACGATGCCCCCTGCTGGAGAAACCAGCATTGATTGGGTGCCTATCGTTGAGGCCTTTCTGCCCTGCCTGCCTCCCTTCTCTCCTTTCTGACTGGCAGGGGCCTGCGCGAGGGACCTGCGGGCCGCTGTCACCCCTTACTTTCCCCCTGTCATCTGCCACTTCCTTTCTTCCTCTCGGTTGTCCCCTCGTGTTCTGCCCTCCTGGGGGAAGGGAATGGACGCCTTTGGGGCACCTTCTGTGTCCCATAGACGTGAGGTGCTTTCTTTTCTCTCAGATGGCCTCCTCTTCTCCCCGGGCCTCCTGTTGTCCTCTCCTCGTCTTTCTGAGCTCTCTGCCCTCTTCCAAAGCATGGGATACACCTACGGGGCCCTTGTGGCATGCCGAGCAGTTGTGCCGCTTCTCCCCTTGGTCCTGTTCTCGGCCCACTGCTGACCTGTCTCCCCGCCTGGCTGCTTTCTGCACCCAGGGATCCCCACTGTGCGCGGGGCCGAGCGTCGCCCCGCTCTGCTTCTCCAGGCGGCGGCGCCCTCCCGGCAGAGCGCTGGGGTCTACGGGGGCCGCTCAGCTCCGCCCAGGGATGGGCGGTGGTCCAGCTCTGGTTTCTCATTGGACAAAAGGGGAGTGACCACGCCCGGCAGTGGGCGGGGCTGAGCGAGGTGGGCGGGAAACAGGAGAGACCCGGTTGCCGCCCACTGTCCTTTTCTGCTTTGCTCCACAGGGCAGGTGGAGGGGAGAGGGAGAGGGGAAGGGGAGAGGCTGCACGTCCTCCATCTCCTCCGCTTCTCCTCTTCCACCATCGCCTCCACCTCCTCCTCCATCTCCTCTATCTTTTCCTCCAACTCCTTTTCTACCATCTCCTCCTCCATCTCCTTTTCCCATTCTCCAACGCTCCATCTCTTCCCTTGTCTCTTCCTTCTCCATCTCCTCCCCCATCTCCTCTTCTCCCATTTCCTCCTCCTTTTCTTCTCACATCCCCTCCCTCCTCCTCCTCCATCTCCTCTTCCTCATCCCCATCTCCTCCCCCCACCTCTTCCATCTCTTCCTACATCTTCTCCAACTCCTCCACCTCCTCTATCTTTTCCTCCAACTCCTTTTCTGCCATCTCTTCCCCATCTCTTCCTCCCCCTCCTCCCCATCTTCCTTTCTCCATCTTCTCAACTCTTTCTCCATCTCTTCCCGTCTCTTCCTTCTCCATCTCCTCTTCTCCCATCTCCTCCTCCTTCTCCTCCCTCCCCTTCCATCTCCTCTTCCTCATCCCCATCATCTTCTCCATCTCTTCCATCTTCTCCAACTCCTCTATCTCCTCTCTTTTCTCCAACTCATTTTCTGCCATCTCTTCCTCGTCCTCCATCTTCTCCCCCATCTCCTCCTTCCTCCTCCATCTCCTGCTCTTCCCCATATCCTCCTCCTCCTCCCCATCACCTCAATCTCCTTTCTCAACCTTCTCCAATTCCTTCTCCTCCTTTTCCTCCCATCTCTTCCTCCTTCCTTGTCTCCTCCTCATTCCTTCCTCCTCATTTTACTCCCCCATCTCCTCTATGTCCTCCTCCATTTCCTCCTCCCCTTCCCCATCTCCTTTTCCTCCATCTCCTCCATCTTTTCCTCCTCCCCATCTCTTCCTCCATATCCTCCTCCCCATTTCTTCTCCCTCTTCCTCCCCATCTCCTCTTCCTCATTCCCATCTCTTCCTACTCCTCCTCATTCTCCTCCATCTTTCCTCAACTCCTTCTCTTCCATCACTTCCTCATCTCTTCCTCCTCCATCTCTTCTTCCAACTCCTTTTCCTCCATCTCATCTTCTTCCAATTCCTTTTCCTCCATCTCATCTTCTTCCAATTCCTTTTCCTCCATCTTTTCCTCCCTCCCATCTCCTGTCCTCCTTCTTCCTCCCCCATCTCCTCTTCCTCATTCCCATTTCTTCCTCCTCCTCCATCTCCTTGTCCTCATCCTCATCTCTTTCTCTCCACCCCATCTCCTCCTCCATCTCCTGCTCCTCCACCTTCTCCAACTCCTCCTCCATCTTCTCTTCCTCCCCCATCTTCTGGTCCTCTTCCATCTCCTTCCCCTTCTGCTCCTCCTCCTCCATCTCCTCTATCTTCTCCAACTCCTCCATCTTTTCCTCCAACTCCTCTTCCCCACCTCCTCTTCCTCCATCTTTCCTCCTCCCCATCTCCTATTCTCCCTCTTCCTCCCCCATCTCCTCCTCATCCCCATCTCTTCCTCCTCCTCCTTCCATCTCTTCCTTTTCCATCTCCTCCATTTCCTGCCCCATCTCCTGTTCCTCTTCCATCTCCCCCATTTCCTCCTCCTTCTCCATCTCCCTCCTCCTCCTCCATCTCCTAATTTATCTTCATCTCCTCCCCCTCCAACTCCTCCTCCATCTCCTAATCATCTCCTCCTCCTCCTCCAACTCCTCCTCCATCTTCTTTCCAGCTCCTGCTTCTCTTCCATCTCCCCACCCTCCAACTCCCTCCTTCTCTTCTATCTTTCCCCAACTGCTCCTACTCCCTCTGTTTCTGACTTCTCTCCTGCCTCCTCCAGCACTGCCTTCTCCTTCCTCCCCTCTTCCTACTCCTCAATCTCTATTCATTACTCTTCCTCATTCCCTATCTCCTCCTCCTCTTCCATCTCCTCTTACTTCTCATCTCCTCTCATCCTTCTGCTCCATTTAATCTGGTGTCTGCTCCTCCTCCAGTATAGACCTATCGCATCTTTATCACCTTCTCCATACTCCATCTCATCCTCCAGCTCCTCCTTTACCTCCATCCCTTCTTTCTCCAAAATATACTTAGTTCATCTTCCAAATCTCCTCCTCTTTCATCCTGCATCCTTCTCCTCATCCCCCATTTCCTCATCTTGTATCAGCTTCTACCATGATCTCCTCTTCCATCTCCTCCTCCATCTGTATCTAAAATTCTTCCTGTTTTTTCCCACCTACCACTTACTATCACCTCCGCCATCTCCTCCTTTGCCTTTCTCTCCTCCTCCATCTCAATTACTACTGTCTCCCCCCAAAACTGCTGCTTCTCCTTCTCTTCCATCTCCTTTCTCTTCCTCACCTTCCATCTCCTCCATCTCTTCCTATTTCTCCATCTTCGCTAGATTCTATTCTCATTCTTCATCCCCAGCTTCACCTCTACCACCAATAACTCCTCATCTTCCATCTTTGCTCATCCACCTCCTCCCCTCGTCTTCCCTATTGATCTTCCCACACGCCTTTTCCTCCCTCTATTCTTCCTCCTTCTCCCCCTCCTCTCTGTGCCTCATCTCCTGCTTGTTCTCATCCTCCATCTCCTTCTTTTCCTCTTCCAACCCTTTTCCTCCCTTTCCTTTCCATCTTCATCTCTTCCTCTTCCATCTTCTCCTACTCCAAGTTCTCCATTTCTTTTTCCTCCTCCTCTATCCCTGCTTCCTCAAATCCTTTTATCTTCTTCCACTTCGTTCTTTTTTTCCTATTTCTCTAGTTCTCATAATTCCTCTGCATCTCTTCCTACTCTGACATCTTTCTCCTATTTTTCTCCCTCTTCTAACCCCTTCTCCTCCCTCACTCCTCCACTGCCTCCTTTCTCCTGGCCCACCTCCTCCTCTATCATCACCTTCATTGCCTCTCCTTCCTCTTCCTGTTCTTCTATCCCCTCATTCCTCATCTGTCATCCCTCTGTCAGCTCCTGCTTCCTCCTCCTCCATGTTCATCCTCCACATCTCCCACTGCCCAACTACCCTTCTTCCTTCTCTCTTCTCATACCTGCTCTTCCTCATCCATCTTCCTCACCTTTGCTTCTCATCAACCGCCATTTCTCTTCTTGTTCTTCCTCTTAGATCTCTTCCTGCTTCCATTCCTATTACTGACTCCTGAGTCTGTTTCTCCTCATCCTGTTCTCTCCTCCAGCTCATCCTATATTCTCCTGCTCCTCTCTCCTGTCCTCCATCTCCACACCTCACTCCCATCTCACTTCCTTTTTCTTTCTTCCTCATCAGTGTTCAATTGTACCCCAACCCTACTCTTCCACCTCCCTTCACCACACACCTCTTCCTCCTCCAGGGCCACATCTGCCCCTCCTCCCCATCTCTGCCTCCATCTTGTCGTCTTCCATATCTTCCTTGTCCTCAACCACTTTCCATGTCCTCCTCCTCCATCTCCTCCATATGTTCTCCATCTCCTGCCCCTCCATTCTCTCCTTTATCTCCTCCATCATCTCATTTCTCCTCCTCCTCTTCCATCTCCTCCTTTCACTTCCTCACTCATTCTTTTCCTTCTCTTCCAAGTCCTTCTATTCCTTCCTTCTGCTTTTTCATCTACTCTTCTCCACTTCCTTCACCTGCTCCTCAAATCTGGCTCGTCTGCAATCTGGGTACAATTTTTTTTTGGTCGGTCATGGGGCTTGAACTCTGGGCCTGGGTGCTGTCCCTGCGTTCTTCAGCTCAAGACGAGTGCTCTACCACTTGAGCCACAGCACCATTTCTGGTTTTCTAGTGGTTTATTGGAGATAAGAGTCTCACGGGGGGGGGGGGGGGGGGCTGGGAAGGTGGCTCAGTGATAGAGCATGCATGAGGCTCTGGGTTCGATTCCTCAGCACCACATAAGCAAAAAGAAAAAAAGCCAAAAGTGGCGCTGTGGCTCAAGTGTAGAGCGCTAGCCTTGAGCTGAAGAGCTGAGGGACAGCGCCCAGGCCCAGAGTTCAGGCCACATGACCGGACCCCCCCCCAAAAAAAAAAAGTCTCACGGACTTTTCTGCCCAGGCTGGCTTTGAACCATGATCCTCAGATCTCAGCCTCCTGAGTAGCTAGGATTACAGGTGTGAGCCACTGGCGCCCAGCTCGTCTTCCATCTGTTCACCTCCATTTCCCAGTCTCCTGCTCTCTACTCCTCCCATCTCCTCACTCCTCAGTCTCATATTCTCTCCCTCCACCCATTGCTCCTCAGCTCCTCCCTAAACTCCTTTTTTGTATTCTCCTTTTCTACCTCGAGTTCCTCTTCCTCCCTCTCATCTTCATCCTCTAGTCTTCTCCCATGCCACCTCCCCCCACACACCCAGTGTCTCCACGTCTGTTACTTCCTCCACCATCCTTTCCTCCTTTCTATCCATTTCCTCCCCATGGCCAACTCTGCTGCTCCTTTTTTCACACTCTTCCTCCTTGACATTTCAACTCCACTACTTCACAGCCCTCTGGTCTCCTCTGCCCTCCCTCCTCCTCCTCCTCCTCCTCCTTTCAACCTCTCCCCTCCTCTTCCTTTTCCCCAATCCTCCATTCTGCACCCCCTCCTCCTCCTCTGATGTCTTCGGGACTACTTCACTGATCACTAGCCTCCTCTTCCCTTCTCCCAATCTTTCCTCTTCCTCCTCTATCTTCTGTCTTTTCTCTTCCTCTGCTCTCATCTTTCAACCTTCTCTTCCTCCTGTCCTCCTCTTCCCCTACCCTCCCTTTTCCTCCTACTCTTTTCAGCCTTTCTCTTCCTTCTTCTCCCCAGTCCTCCATTCTGTACCTCCTCCTTCTCTGTTGTCCTCTTCCTACTTCCAATGATCTCTAGCCCTCCTCTTCCTACCTTCTTCTTTCCTCCTCCCAATCTTTCTTCTTTCTCCCCTATACCTTTTCTCCTTCTGTCTTTTTTCTTCATCTGCTCATCTTTCAACTTTTTTTCTTCCTTTGTCCTTCATCTTCCTCCTATCCTCCTCTTCCTTGCTCCTCCCATCTCCTCCTCTGCCTTCTCTTTCTCTTCCACCTACCCCCATGTCTCCTCCTTGGGCTACCATCCTCCCCTTTGTTTCACACATTCTCTTTGCTCTCCAGCGCCCTTGTATTTTGCATACACGGACCCCATTTCTCCCCATTGATGGGCTGCCCCGTGCTCCTCCCGCCCCCCTCACAACCCCTGACCACCATGGCTTCCCTCTCAGCTCCTCTGGACTCTTCTCCCCCCTGCTCTCAGAGACTCTTGCCCCTCAGCCCTGCCTCTGTACCTCCTGCAGCTTCCCTGGCCTTTCCCCTCCCCCCCCCTTTTTTTTTTTTACCAGTTCAGACTCTCTCCATCCTGTTTCCATCTCCTTCCTGCCTCCTCTCCCCATCGTCCTTGCTCTTTTCCACATTTCTCCCCTCTCCTCTCCTCTGTCCCTCTGCCCTGTTCTCATCTCCCTCTTCCTCTCTCCTCCCCTGTTATTGGGTCACTGAGCCCACCCCCTTCTGCTGTGTGGAGAGTCCTCAGCCTCTCCTTCCTCTGTGAGCCCTGGGGGTAGGAACCCACAGGCTCTCTGCAGGATGGCGTGTCCTCCAGGGGCCTGTGGCAGGAGGCTGGCCACTGGGGACACATCTGACACCATTCTTTCTTGCTTCTCTCTGTCCTGGATGCTGGCCACCGGCTGGAGAAACCAGGCCCGGGAAGGAAGGAATCAGGAAAGGCTCCAAGGAAGCAAGTTGCCTACCGACCCACAGAATGTAAGTGGCAAAGACAGGCCTGGGCACCCTTGGGTTGGCCAGCACTGGGCTCCTGGACTCAAGACTGAGCCTGGTGTGAGGGCCCCTGCCCAACCCCACCCTCTTGTCCAGTTGCAGGTGTCTCTTCAGCTGAGGACCTCACCTGGATGGGAAAACCAGTGCCCAGTGCCCATGAGGACAGCAGCTGCTATGACAGAGACTTCCTGGGACCTGACCCTGCACAGAGGACCAACATGGCATGGCACCTTTGTCCCCAGGGAGAGGAGCCACCAACCTTCCAGGAAGGTTTTGACCAGATCGGACTGCTGCCCTCTGCTGCGGACGGGTGGGACTGCAACCTTGCTGTATTAAGACACTGAGACCAGCCCTCCCAAAAAGGACACCTGGGGGAGGGACAGGAGCCCTGGGTTGGATGAATATCTGCACAATTCTGTAGAAATGACCAACTTTACTCCTAATATAAAGTGTATCCAGAAAGCCTGACTCCAGACTAGTTTGTACCTCTGAATTCCCAAGCCATTCACTGTGTGGGCCCCTCCTGCACCCCTTGGGAGGTTCCTGGGGGTTGTATTGTGATAGAAGATGGGACTTGAATTTTGGTGAATGCAAGCCCACGTGGGTGGGCTCACAGGCAGAGGAGCAGGACCCAACATGGAGTCTCCCTGAGGTTCTTAAGAAGCCTATAGCATCGTTTGTACAAGACAGTGCAGGGCAGAATCTCTCAAAGTCTAGAACTGGACTCCCATACCCTAAGATCACATGCTAAATGACAGCAGGAAACCCTAGGCTGGGAAAGAAGCACAGAGAATGGCACCAAGGATCAGGCAGGAGGGTCTGGACTGGTTCCGGTCCCTTAAGCCAGGGGGTAGAGAGAGGAAGGGCTGGGGCCAGAGGGGTGGAGACAGAGACAGAGCTATGGCAGATGAGGTTGTGGCCAGAAGGGGCGGGGCTGCTCTAGAGTTGGGTGGAGGAATGGAACTGCAGGAGGGAAAGCAGTTACCTGGGGCCTGGCCAAGGGGTGGGAATCTCATTTCAAGAGGACAGCAGTGTGATGAGCTCTGCCATCTGAGTTCCTGAGGAGAATGAGGCCTGAGCCTTGCTGTGGCCACAGGGAAGGAGTCAGGCTGCAGGGACTGGGGGGGATGGTAAGGGGGGGCAGATGGTGGAGCAAGAACCCCAGCCAGGGCCAGAGCAAGAGCAAGGCCTGTCCATGAAGCTCCTGAAATAAGGATCTCAGGGCAATTGGGCAGTGGGGGGAGGTGAGCTGAGGCCACAGAGCTGGAGAGCAGGAGGGTGTGGACTGGGGTTGGGGGAGGTGAAGCAGGGACCACTGGAGAGTCTGGTGTGAGGGTGGCAACTGTGAAGCAGGGTAGCAATGGGGCCATAGTGTCACCATCTTACACAGGAACACACGCACACACGTGCACACATACACACACGTCTTCCTGTAGTCATGAATCCCGATGTCAGAACCTTGCACAAAATGATCAGGAGTTCAGGCTCTGCATAACCACCAGCCCACACTCCAAAAACCCCTGGACAGAAGCTAGTGGAGAGAGCCAGGATCCCCTCTGACACAGGTTGTGAAGAAGGGGTGCAGAGCACTGAGGGGCAGCTGGCTGTCTTCCTAAACTGTGAGGTGTGGCAAGGAGTCAGCCAGTTGTGCAGGCTCTGGATACCCCGGCCCATAAAGACAGCGAATGAACGGCAAGAACTGGGAGGGAAGTTTAATAAGGTCAGAGCCCTGGGGAGCCTGCAGGAACTCAGAACTGACTGGAACTCACTACAAAGCGTGGCTTGAAAGAAAGCAGTCACCTGCTTACCCCCAGGCGCCTCTCATTAAAATGAAGCAAGATGCCTTGAAGACTGCTGTGGGGGAAGGCATCTCACCAGACAGCTAAGATCTGTAGTTGGGCATGGTGACACCTACCTGTAATCCCCACTACTTGGGAGGCAGAGGCAGAAAGATCACAAATGGAAGGGGAGCCTGAATAAAGTTGGCAAGATCCCGTCTCAAAACCAAAATACAAACACAAGTGCTGGGGGGTGGGGGGCACAAGGGGAGGGAGAGGGAGCGAAGGAGGCAAGGAGGGAGAGAGGGAGGTCTTGGTGCCACCTTGCCTCCAGCAGTTCTGAAGGTGCCACCAGCTCCCAGGTACTGTCTTGGTTCAGCTGACACTAGAGCCAGCTTCCCAAAGACCCCATGCCCAGGGTGGGGTGGGGTGGAGGGAGTCCTAGCCCCACCTCTGCCCTCGAGCCTTAACCAGCAGACTCTGGGTTCCCTGCGACTGGCTGTTCTTCAACCTGGCAGAGGCAGCCGGGCCAGCCCCTCCCGGTGCAGAGGCCCAGTCCGCTGGCGCCAGGCCGAGGGCCGGGAGGCCGCCCAGACGAAGGCACAGAGGCTGGAGAGAAGCTGGCATGTTCCCAAACTGCAGGACGGGCCTGGCGTTGAGGTGGGGGGGCAGGGCTGGGGGATGTCACCCGGAGTCAACGGGGCCGCGGGGGGCAGTGCGCATGCCCCACACCTGGCACCCTTGGCCAATAGGAAAACAGAGGCTCAGGGAGGCCGAGGGGCTGCGCAGGTGGCCTGCCGGCTCCCGTCCGCCCGCGGGAGATGGGCACGGCGGGGCGGGCGAGGACGGGG
>NW_012267321.1:1442927-1467520 GCF_000151885.1 Dipodomys ordii | reverse complement strand
TCTGGCCCCCGGCGTCCGGCGCTCCCGACATCATCAGGAACAGGACCACGGGCACGATGTACATCCACTGCGGCCACAGGACAGACGGACAGACAGAGAGACAGGCGGGGAGGTGAGTGGGGCGCGCCGGCCGCGGGGAGGGCTGGCCCCCCTAGTCACTATGGGGGGGGGGCGGGAGGGGCGAGGCGGGCGGGGCTGGTCCTCACTCAGGCCTCCGGCGTTGGCGCGGGCCCCGGGGCGGCAGGACGCAGGGCTGTGAGCAACACGGCCCCCCCCAGGATGAGGTGCCACTGAGGAGGGAGGGGCACAGGTCAGGGGCCCAGGCCTCGGAGGGCTGGGCCGCGAGCAAGGGGCGGGGAGGCCCGGCCAGCGGCCACAGGTCCAGGGCCCGGAGCTGAGAGTGCGCGGGGCGGCAGCTCTCACCGCCTCGCCCCGGGCAGCTAGGCCTCGCGGTGCCCTCACCTGGCTGGGCCTGCACACAACAGCGGGGGGGGGGGGGGGGACTGGGTTTTGCCCGAACCTCCAGGTCTCGCCCCCCCACCACCCAGTACCACGCCTCCAGCCTCCACAGCCCCCTCTGACCACGCACAGGCCCTGCCCTACTGGGCACCGCTGCCCCGTGCCCCGCCCCCTCAGCGCCCTCTCCAGGGACCCAGACTTCCCCTTCCTGCCCCGCCTCCTGCTGACCACGCCCCTGCCTCAACCCCTGTAGGCCACACCCATTGCCTCCTGTCCCACCTCCTGTGGATCCCGCCCTCCGCAGGTCACGCCCACTGCCTTCCTGCCCTGTCTCTGCAGGCTACACCCATTGCTGGCCACACCCACTGCCTTCATGGCCCATCTCCTGCAGGCTCTGTCCCGTGCAGGCCAGGGTCACCACGTGCAGGCCCTGCCCCTCCGGCTGCCTACCCTAGCCACCTTCCCCCACAAGCCCCAGCCTGGTGTGCCCAAAGGTCTCCATCCCAGAGGGGCTATCTGGGCTCCTTAGGGACACCCACCCTGCTGTTCTGGGCCTGAGCTGATGCAGGTCCACAACCCTGGCCCCTTCACCCAGGCCCACAGGGATGTATCTGGGACACTGGACAGGAGTAAGGAGGCCCAGCCAGCTGGGTAGGGCCTGGAGTGGGAGGGAGGATAGCCTCACTCACATATTTGGCGAAAAAGGACTTCTGCTCCTGGGGGTTCTTGGCCTTCTGGGCCTGCTCCATCTCCAGGCGCTCAATGAAGGCTGCTGTCTCAGGGCTGGAGGTTGCAGAGGGAAGGGGTGAGGGACTGGACCCCGATACCCAGGGACAGCCAGCTCCAATAGTGGCCAAGGCAGCGGGGACTTCCACAGCCTTCCCTCCCTCCCCCTCTTCCTCACCCTGGGGCCGTTCCTGGTGGCCGCAGCTGCACGGAGGTATTGAACAGCTCCAGGTCCACATCTTCCACCTCCTGGCCCCGGCAGCCCCCAGGGTGTGTCACCACCGATATGCCCACCACATTGCCAGCCACGTCCACATGCAGGGTGAGATGGTCTGAGAGGTGCGACTCGACCAGTGAGCACTGCGGTGGGGTGCCACCATCAGGCCGGGGGTGGGGACAGGGAAGAAGGGGCTGCTGCCCCTCTACCCCACCGACCCCAGCAATGGCCTGCTACCTTAGGCACAGGTCCGAGTTCAATACCATGGGGGAAGGCCCATCACTGACTTACCGCTGGGACAAAGGATGAGACATAGCCACCAACTTCTAGACTGTTGGGGGATCCTGGCCTCCTGGGGACTCGGACCCGGTACAGGCCATTCAGGGCTGCCACATCCTTTAGGACATGCAGAGAAGGGCAGCAGTGAGAGGTACAGAGTCTAGGCCTCCAGGCCTGGCAGGAAGGCCTCCCCCAGACTCAAACCCCCAGCATCCTACAGTCCCTGGCCTGGCTCACCCAGCTAGTGGCTGAGGCCAGAGCAGCTGACCTTCTGACCTGGGGGAGAAGCCACCCAGGACAGTGAAGACCAGCTCAGAGGCAGAGTGAGTCCCAAGGACATTTTCCCAGATGCTTTAATCAAGCCACAACTGACAATCACCCCACGCTAGACCAATTGCCCAAGGAAATAAATTGTCTTTGGGGGGCAGCTGGCACAGAGAATCATACAGGTCCCAGACAGAAAGGCTGGTAGTGGAAGACTGACACCCCCTCTCCCACAGGGAAGATGGCCAATGGGCTCACAGCTGCCAGCGGCTGGTTCTCAGCCTCTACACATAAAACTGAAGTGGGACTGGACCATGTTTGTTTTCATGGGGGCTGGCCTTCTAGGTAACCTCAAGAAAGAAAGAAAGAGAGAGATAGAGACAGAGACAGAGAGGAGGGAGGGAAGGAGGGAAGGAGGAAGGAAGGAAGAAGAAAGAGAGAATGAGAGAGGAAGAAAGAAAGAAAGGAAGGAAGGAGAAGGGAGGAGGGAGGGAGGAAGGAAGAAGGGAAGGAAGAAAGAAAGAAAGAAGGAAGGAAAGAAGGAACAAGTCCTTCTGTCAAGAAGGATTCTCTGGAGGATTTTTCCTCTCAAGCAAATGAGGGGCCCTGAGCCAGGCTCCAAGAACCAAGGTGCTATCCAGCCTGGAGGGGCCACAGGAGGAGCTGCTAATCCTGCCTGGAACTGGGGAAGCTGCACCAATCACTCAGTGCCCTCATGCCCAGCACTGGGGTAGCAACCTCACCCGAAGTCGGCCTCGCTCCTCCTCACTGAGCTGCCGCTGCGTCAAAGACAAGGTTCCATCCTGCTGGTTCCAGAGCAGTGAGCCCCGCTTCCGGAAGTTGGCGGTGTCATCTGGGAGGGAGGGGGTCCAGACTCAATGATCACCTTCCCTTTCAATCGTGGCACAGGGCCGAGATCAGGATTCAGGCCTCAGCCTGGTCTCCACCCCAGAGTGACCAGGTGGCTTCTTCATCCTGAGCCCCCAGTTTACCATCTGCAAACTGGGGACACCGCTACCACATCCTGCCCTCTGCAAAGGCACCAGGTTTCTTTCCTTCCAAGTGAGGGCAGTGTGGGACTCACCAATCTCAAAGGAGTGCTCCAGCAGCAGCCCCAGGGTGCCACAGCCCTCGCCGTCTCGGCCATCAGCCCCAGCCTGCAGGAGAGACAGGGTCCTCAGATAGGGACCACCCTAGGTCTAAGCACGACAGCACTCACAGGACCCACGGCAGATTGGAAGACTGAAGGAGGAGCCTCATTTTCATGCTCATATCCAATCACACATCTCTATCCTGCAGGAGACGCCCACTCATGAATATTCATGATCCAGACTCCCATCCACTCCTGTAAAACTCTAGAAAAGTGCTTAAGCGTTTCCTTCATTTCCAAGGCAACCATCCCAGTTTACTTCATAAATATTCCCCATCATAAATATTTCAGCATCGTAATTATTCATGGGTTAAAGGACAACCTCCATTTCCATTGGACCAACATCCAAATGTCTTCATTTTTACCTTAACAGTCCTAATAGTCAACAACCCAAAAGATCAAAGGTCCAACCTGGGTCCAGGGCATTCAACATTCCAAGCCTTTCACACCTTCAAATCTCTGCCTCTGCATCCTCCACCTACTTCCGGCCCTGGCTGCTCAGCGATTCCCCTCCCCCCCACACACACCTCATGCATATTCACGAGCAGAGAGCTCTAAACCCTGGAGCTCCGCCCCCAGCTTTGCATTTTGATAAGTCGGACACCTGATTCGCCAATGTTCCTTCCTGACCACACCCCCGTGTGAATATTTACCAGCTTCTATCCGGGCATTAGAGGACATTGGCCCCGTCCTGCTTTTCAGTTCAGCCCCTATTCCGCCTCAGCCAATCCGTGGACGATTCCGTCCTAGCCCCGCCCATCACCACATTCAAGACTGAACAGTTGGCCGGTCAGTCTCCGCCGCCCGGAGCAGACCAAGCTGCGTGCGTGTTGAGGCGCCCCCGCTTTCCCATGTCCTCTAACCTCTTGACTCCATCCGCCCGCCCGCGTTAAATCTACCTACCGACGGAGAAAACACGACTTCCGCCGGCTCCGGCCGCCGTACGGAGCTAATGAACACTCACCCCCCGCGCAGTGGCCCCAGCACGGCAGCCGCTTCCCCGGGCCCGACTAGGCGCTGCTGCCGCCATCAGCAAGAGCAGGAGCAGCCGGGTTGCCCCAGCACCAGCTGCCGCCATTCCGGCCCCTTACCAGCCGAGAGGCTGAGCAGAGCCTAGCGCCGCAGAGCACGCTGGGGACAACCAGAGCCGCAGCCAGACGCTTGCGCGCCTGCGCCGGCTCCTGCGCCTGCGCAATGGCGCCGTATACTCAGCAAAGCGCTCACCTTTCCATCCGGGGCTCTGAGACCCCACCCTTCCAGTGACGTTATTACCGAGCGCGTCACCGGTGAGGTCAAGCGACTCGTCACGCCCCGTTGTGACGTCACAAACCCATGGCCTTGCCCTCTCTTTTTTTTACCCTAGCTCCTCCCGTCGCTCCCACCCAGGGGCGGGACATTGCGATGAAGCAGGGGCAGGGGTCTCTGTCCGCCCTTGGTGGAGCAGGTGAGGCGGGTCCAGGTGGGATGGCAGGTGAGAAGCAGAGCCAGGCCAGGGGGGGCTGGACCTGGTGAGGGGATCAGTGAGGGCACCAGGTAATGGGGTCAACGATCGGGAAACTTGTAGTCTTCCCCTCTACCTCGACGCAGTACAGCCCTGGGCCCTACCTGCTGGAGCATCCAGGCCTAGCCTGGGATAGATCCTCAAACTTCACCCCTCTAGAACGCCCCCTGGTTCCAGCCCATCCCCATGGCCGTCTTGGGCGGCTCCAACGACACCTCCTGAGCGGCGAGTTCGACCAGCTGCGGGACTTCCCCATCTTTGAGAGTAACTTCGTGCAGGTGTGGAGCCCCAGAATCCCCCCCTCTACCCCCCCAATCCCAGAGCCTCTCCCCCATGTGTTGAACTGCTGTTCCCCCATCATCCATAGCACGGATTTGCTTACCTCCAACTCCTGGTGACCTCTGACCTCCTGTCCCCAGTCCAGTCTTTTAGCTTGATTATGAACCCCAACTTCTGTGTCCCCTGCCTCAGTTTCCCCAGATATCACACCCCATATGATTCTTGTCCTCTAATCCCATGAGGTCTGCCCCCTCCCCCAACCTGATTTACAACTGCTCTCTGACCCTGACCTCTGCTTTCTAGCTATTTTGTCTCTAATCTCTGGCCTGTGGCTCCAGGTGACTCGGTTTGGAGAAGTGGCCAACAAGGTTACCATGGGGGTGGCAGCCTCCAGTCCAGCCCTGGAACTCCCTGACCTGTTGCTGCTAGCTGGTCCTGCCAAGGAGAACGGTCGCCTGCAGCTCCTCGGGTGACTGTCCTATCTGGTCTCTCCCCCTCCTGCTGCAGCTCTGGTACCCAGCCCCCCTGGGCCAGGAGTGCTGATGGCTGCCAGTCCTCTGGACTGATTTCTACCCAAGACAGCAATCCACAGGAACCAGAAATCAGGGACTAGATGTACGGCAGGAGGGGGGAGAAGGGACCAAGCCTTCAGTGACACCTTGCAAAGGTCAGGAAGGTAATCATGGATACAACATCTTTGCATGCCATGACCCCTTGGTCCATGCACATAATCCCTGCTTTTGTTTGAGGATCAAGAGTTCTAGGCCAGCCTGGCTGCATTAGTGAGACCCTGTCTTTAAAAAATGAAATGAAATAAAATTTTAAAAATGAGGATAGCAAGGATGATCCTAAACACACCCAAGACTAATAATTTTTTATTTACCCCTGACCTAAGTGACGAACTTCACATGTGTGTGTGTGCTGGTACTGGGGCTTGAGTTCGCTTGACTTTTTTGCTCAAAGCTAGTTAGTAGTCTACCACTTGACCCATACCTCCACTTCTGGCTTTTGGGTAGTTAATTGCAGATAAGAGTCTCACCGGGCTGGGAAGGTGGCTCAGTGGTAGAGCACTTGCCTTGCATGCCTGAGGCCCTGGGATCGATTCCTCAGCACCACATAAGCAAAAAGAAAAAAGCCGGAAGTGGTGCTGTGGCTCAAGTGGTAGAGCACTAGCCTTGAGCTGAAGAGCTGAGGGACAGCGCCCAGGCCCAGAGTTCAGGCCCCACGACCAGACCCATAAAAAAAAAAAAAAAAAAAGAGTCTCACCAACTTTCCTACCTGGGTGAGTCACCAGCCTTCAAATGGCCTAGGTTCTAATTCTGCCTTTATTTCCTCTCTACTGGCTTTGGCTAAAAGCCCTATCTGCCCAGGCCTCAGGCTAAAAGGTAAAGCACCTGCTAATGCCAGCTCAGGTACTAGGGAGAGAGCACTGGGCAAAATTAGGCCCACATCTCTGCCCTGCCGTTCATGTTGCACTGTGAAGACAATAAGTGATGATCTGTCAGATGGAGAAGGGACCCTGGTGGGGTCTGTGAAGTTAGTGAAGTTTTAAATAGGCCAGGAGGGACCTCCCCCCACCCCACCCCCCCGCAAGCAGGTGCCTCCTAAAGAAAGAGGAGGGAAATGAAGTATGAAGTTGGGAGATGTGTGTAGAAAGAGGGCTGCGGGGGGCGGGGGGAAGCACAGCCAGTGCTAAGGTCTCTCAGGCACCTTGTTGCTGGAACAGTGCTACCAGCTTGTCAGAGTGGGCAGGGCCCTGGGATCGGTGTGAGCCTGCTCCGAGCAGCAGGTGGCGCTGGTGCCCCCTGGCGGCTGGGCGGTGCAGAGGAGCTGCACCCGAGGCCCTGGCTTCTCCCGCACAGGCTGTTCCCCCTGCAGTTCGTGCAGCTCTTCGTCCACGACGAGAGCCGCCTGCAGCTCAAGGTCAAGTTCCGCACCGGCCGCGCCTTCTACCTGCAGCTGAGGGCCCCGCCCGAGACCCGCGAGCGCGAGTTTGGCCAGTGGGTGCGGCTGCTCTACCGCCTGCGCTTCCACTCGGCCCAGGTCGCAGTGCCCTTCACACTGGAGGACTCGGTGCTGGACAGTGAGGACGATGACGATGATGATGATGAGGAGGAGGAGCTGCTGCCGCCTGAGGAGGTGGGGGCAGGTCTGAGCCCCATAGGGGCTCAGGGGCCGAACCCTCCAACTGAGGGAGGAGGCTGGGCCTGGGATCCCGGGCCTGAGCAAGACCCTGGGCCTTAGGGTTGTGAAACTCTGAGGAGACTGGAGGGTATTATGGGTGTGGGGGGAGCAGGGTGGCACATCCTGGCACTCCTTCCTGTCCTGGGCACATACAGCCTCCCCCAGCCCCCCAGCTTAGTGGGGGTACATGCTGGAGCAGATGTGGAGACAGGAACTGGACTACCAGGGTGCACCCCCCGCAGCCCTGCACACCCCCACCCCACCCCACTTCAGTCTGAGACCTGCTTCTTCTCTCCTCCCAGCTCCAAGCAATAGAAGCCAGACTGGACCCTCAGGCCTCTGAACTCTGGGGACTCTGATTCTGTCAGCATCCCTCACTGTCCCCCCCAAGGACCAGAGATGAAAGCAGCTGACCTCAGGGCAGACAGATGAATTATTAAAGTTAATAAAGATCCGGCACTTAATCAACCACCAGGCCCTGGGCCCTATTGGCAGCATTGCCTGCTCGCCATGTCTTCCACACTCCTGGGGCCTCACCCTTGGTTCTTCGAGCAGCCGCAGCCTCCCCAGCCTGTGCCTGATCCTGGGCTCCTACCACATAATCCCGGTTCACCTTTGAACCTGTGTGGTTGCCATGGCAACATGGCTCCCACTAAAGTTGCTCTTTGAATGTGGCTGCTCCATGACCCACCCCAGAGTGTGACCAGCCTCAGCCGGGAGGCGGGAGAGGCACAGACAGACACGACACACAAGGGACAGTAGATGAAACACTCTTGTTGAAGTTCATAACTCCAGAAATGAGACACCGCTCCCCACCACTCCCCAAGGGGTATAGGATTGAAGTTGGGACTCAATTGTCTTGACGGGTGTGGGGCCTCGCATCACTGTGGCACTGTGGGGGAATGAGAAAAGAGGGGTAGGCGTGGGCCCAGGCACCTCCCACATCCCCAGCTGCTCCCTCCCTCCCCGCCATGCAGGTGACCAGAAGACTAGCCCACCCCATTCCAGAGCCTACCCCTCCTTTTTTGGGGGGGGGGTCCGGTCGTGGGGCCTGAACTCTGGGCCTGGGCGCTGTCCTTCAGCTCTTCAGCTCAAGGCTAGCACTCTACCACTTGAGCCACAGCGCCACTTCCGGCTTTTTTCTTTCTGCTTATGTGGTGCTGAGGAATCGAACCCAGGGCCTCAGGCATGCAAGGCAAGCGCTTTACCACTGAGCCACCTTCCCTGCCCTTAACCTTCCTTTTTCTGTTGAGGTGGGCACCCAGTAACTTTCTCCAGGCCAGCCTCAAACCTTGATTCTCCCAATCTCTGCTTCTCCCCCCCCCCCAAGTAACTGGGATTACAGGCATAAGCCACTGCACCCAGCCTGTGCGGCCTTCTCCATAACACACACCACCTAGGTCTCCACCTGGCTGCCTAGTTCACTCAGCAGCACCTTGGGGAGGTTTCCAAAGTATCCTCCTCAGCGGGGACCAGGCCCTGCTCACCCCGGACATCCAGCCTGCACTCGGCCAGGGCCTCCCCCAGCTCATTGAAGGCCCGACAGGAGTAGGTCCCGGCGTCAAAGGGCGAGGGGCGGCGGATGTTCAGTGTCAGGATGCCCTGGTAGTTAGTGATCAGGAATTTGGGGTCCTCGTGAATCTCCATCTTGTTCTTCATCCACACCACTTTCGGCTGGGGAGGGAGCCAAAGAGAAGGAAAATATCAGGGGGTGCCTGGAACAGTGGGGAGACAGTGTGGTTTGGGGGGCTGCTCCTTCTCTTAGCTGAGTGTCCAGGATCAGTCACATCCACCTGCTGACCCTCAGGCTGTTTTTCTATAAAAGCAAGCCACAGGCCCCTGGCACACACCTATAATCCCAGCTGCCCAGGAGCTGAACTATGAGGAGCACAGTTCAGAGCTAACCTGAACAGGAAACTCCATGAGAATCGTCTTCCATTAACCAGAACAAGGCTGGGAGTTAAGCAGGAGCTCAAATGGTAGAGCGTCAGCTTTGAGCAAAACACTTACAGAGAGTTTAAGGATCTGAGTTCAAGCACCAGGAACACACACACACACACAAACACACAGAACTTGGGCCAGTCATCCTGTCATCCTAGCTACTTGGGAGGCTGAGATCTAAGGATCACGGTTCAAAGCCAACCCTGGCAGGAAACTCCATGAGACTCTTTATCTCCAATGAACCACCAGAAAACCAGAAGTGGCGCTGTGGTTCAAGTGGTAGAGCACTCAACTTGAGCTGAAGAGCTCAGGGACAGCGCCCAGACCCTGAGTTCAAGCCCCACAACCAACCAAAAAGAGAGAAAACTTGGGGAAGAAAGGAGAGCTGGTGGGGTGCTTGGGGCCCCGTGCCCCTCCCCAGCACCTTGGGGTTGCCTCTGATAGCACAGTTGAGAGCAGCAGCGTAGCCCGCCACGACCACCCGGTCCATGAGAGGTGTTAGGAACTTGGGCGGCGTCCGGAAGTCATGCTCTTTGTACTCTACTGGTTTGAGGCTGATTCCTGGGGAGAAAGACACCTGTAAGGTGACCCCTGTCCCCCTCAAACCTCAATCCCCAATTTGGAGTGCCAGCAGAGGGGAGGGTGGGAATCCAGGCGTCCCCACCCTACCCCTGCCCCAGGAAGGGAGGGCTGCACCTGTCTTGAGGATGCGGGCGGTGTTCTTGGAGACCCCAGGGGAGTCGCTGAGCCCACAGATGTTCTCACTGAACACGCGGAAGTAGTACTCATTGCCCACAATGAGGTCAGACACGGTGCAGCTGGTGTGGCGGTTGTGTTCATACACATTGAACCACTCCTGGCATGGGGACACAAGGGACCAAGGCAGACAGGGAAGAGGGAGACACACACAAGTGAACACAGACACAGAAGGGGTGGTGGGGTGGGGCAAAGTGCACCCCAGTGTTGAGAAGCCTCTCAACACCATCTACAAAGCCACAAAGAAGCCAATGGATGGACAAGCCAGATTACCCTACCCCCACCCCATACAATGGATACTATGCAGCCTGGAAAACAATGCAGCCCTGAATGACATGATTAGATGACCGAGGTCTGAAGCCAGCCTGGGCGGAGGTGGGGAGCTGACCAGGGCTAGGAAAAGTGTCACACGCCTGTCAACCCAGCAATGTGGGAAAAGAAACAGGAGGATTGAAGTCCAAGCTGAGGACCAAGGATGAAGTGAGACCCTATCTGAAAAGATAACCAACGCAATACGGGCTGCTGGAGCAACTCAAGGGGTAGAGCAGGCCTCTCAAGTACAAAGCCCTGAGTTCAACCCCCAGTATTACCACAGTAATCAATGGATGATGGCTTGGTGACCTGTTCCTTTAATGAGTAGAGAAATGCATCCTACATGGCAGCTCAGCCCAGCCAGGATCTCTCCCCTGCCCCTTGCCCCTTCTCCCCTCCCCCTGCTTCCTCAGCCCTCCCCCTCCTCTCACCATGGTCTTCTTGTCGGCTTTCTGCACAAAATAGCCGGTGATCTCGCTGTTGCCGTTGTCTTTGGGGGGCTGCCACTCCACCAGTGCGTTAGTGCCCCACACCTCCTTCACCATCACGTTCTCCGCGGGCCCTGCCTTTTCTGGAAGCATTGCAGAGCCCAGGTGTCCGATGGCTACTACTCGTCTCCTCTTCCAGCCCACCCTTCCCTTCCTTGTGGATTCTGCCTTCGTCCCTCTTTTATTTTTAAAGTTAGTTAAAATTGTTTTGGGTGCTAGACACTCTGCTGAAAATGAGCTAGACACATTGTGGGTGGGGATGGGAAGGGGTGACATTGTCCCAACAGAAGTGTACTCTTTACCTGACTATGTAACTATCTCCTGTGGATCTCCTTTATAATAACAATCGGAAACTTTTTTGAAAAAAATTGTGTTAGGGGATCCTGGGGATGTGAACTTAGGGCTTCATACTTCCTGGACACTCGGCCATTCAAGCCACGCCCACTCCGGTGAGTCTCCGCTGGAGCCACGCCCTCGGTCACGCCCACTCGAGCCACGCCCACTCTGGCTACCCGTGCCTGAGTGGAGTCTATTCAAGTCCAGGGCCTTATAAGCCACGCCCCGTGACCACGCCCAGTCAAGCACACGCCCATGCGGGAGGATCCATCGCTGCAGTCACGCCCACTCTTCCCACGTGCGTGGGAATCTAGTGCCTAGATTCTCCATCTGGGCTCCTACCTCTCCTCTCCACCCGTCCCCCTCTTGCGCCCCCTACCCCCGGCCTTCCTCTCCCCTGCCCTCGTCCTTCCCCCACCCTTCTCCGACCCCCGCCACCCACCTACGACCCGGATGCGGATGGTGGCCGTGTCCTTCATGTTCTCGATCTGCACACTGAGCTCGTACTCCCCGGAGTCGGAGCGCTCGGCCTGGCGCACGAAGAACACGGTGTCCAGGTCGCTGGTGCGCACGTGCACGCGCGCTGGGTCCACCGGCGCCCCGCCCTTTGTCCACACCACCTGAGGCCGGGGCTTGCCCTGTGGGGCAGGCTGGGGTCAGCACGGGCCCGGGGGGCGGGGGGGGGGAGCCCCTGCTCGGCCCCGCCCCACCCCTGCCCCGCCCTGTGGGCACCTGGAACAGGGTGACAAGGTTGAGCGCCCGGCCCCGCCCAGGCCCGGCCCCGCCCCGCGGGCACCTGGAACGGGATGACGAGGTTGAGCGCCTCGCCGACTTTGCGGATGTAGGTCTGGCGCAGGTGGCGCGGGAGGCGGATCTTGGGCTGCTCTGAGGGCGCAGACAGGGTGGGGGTTCAGCCGGGGACCGGGCCCCCCCCCAGGGTCCCCTAGGGTGTGGGCGCGGGCGTGGGGAGAGGCTCACCCACGATCTCCCGGATGGTGACCGGCTGGAGCAGGGTGGCCGGCAGGCTGCGCCCCGCGATGTTGACGCCGACCACGCGAAAGAGGATCCGCGCCCCGGTGGGGAGATCCTTGACGGTGAAGCCGCACCGCTCCACCGGCTCCTTGTTTGCAGAGACCCAGTCCTCGGCTGGACAGAGGGGCGGGGACCTTAGGACCCCGCGCCCACCCCGCCCCACCCTCAGCTCCGGGTGCCCTTCGGGGACCTGGGCACGGCCCAGATGTGATACCCGGCCCGCAGGGTGCAGAGGCTGCTTGGGGCAGTGAGGCTATGCAGGCAAGGCGAGTGAGACCTTACTTCAAACCCAGAGTACAGACAAAAGAGCTGGGGGCATGGTTTGCATGGGGAAACACTTGCCTAGGAGAGAGGCCCTGAGTTCAAAACCCCATACAGAGAGAGAGAGAGACAGAGAGACAGAGACAGAGAGAGGAAGAGGAAGAGAAAGGAAGGAAGGAGGGACGAATGGACGGATGGAGGGAGGAAGACTGAGTAGGTGGTTGGCTAGGTTGGGTGTGTGGATGGATGGAAGGCAGGCAGAAGATAGAAGTAGAAGATCAATGGAGGGAAGGATAGACAGAGGAATGGAAGGCCATTGCTGTGTGGAGGAAGGACATGGGGAGAGGGGAGGGAGGGAAATGGGACCCATGATCATTAAGGTCTGGCTTGGCCCCCTGACCCTCAGCCTGCCTGCATGGTGACCTGACAATGCCTGCCCCACGGCGGGCCCCAGTGCCTGCAGGACCCCTCACTCAGTTCCCTGGTTGAGGACCCCTGGGGCCAGGAGGGAGCACTCACAGCCTTCCAAGCAGTACTCCACCAAGTAGCCGTCAATGCCACCTGCCCCGATCCTGTCTGGGGGCCTCCACTTAAGAGTAGTGGTGGTGTCTGTCACGTCCTCCACCGTCAGGTGTAAGGGTTCACTTGTGGGGGCTGTAGGGACCCAGGGAAAAAGGGGATCAGGGTCAGCAGGCATCAGAAGTGGATTTTCCAGACAGGAAAGGGGCTACTGTGATGGTGGTCAGCAGCCATCTAGAGTGGTGACGCATGCCTGTAATACCAGAAATCAGGAGGCTGGGGCAGGAGGATGGAGTTTGAGGTCATCCTGAACCACCCAGTGAGATGCTGTCTCAAAGACTCTCCAAGCAAGATAGTCTCCAAGGTCAGGGGAGAGGAGTGAGGCTGCAGGTTGGAGGGCAGCCAGGCAGTCAGGTGTCAGAGCAGAGGCCAGGACCAGGGAGGTCCATGGTTAGAGCTCTGGGTCGGGAGGACATGGGAGGTTGGGGTGAGGAGCTCCACGTGCTGGGTTGAGGGACAAGAGGGGTCAGAAGTCAATACGGTCTGTGGGTCAAAGGCCAGGGCATAGGGTCTGAGGTCAATGGCAAGCAGTGCATGGGTCAGAGGTCAGCAGGGCATCTGGGGCGTCCTTGTTACCAATGGGCATGAAGGGCTTGGTGTTGAGGCTGGGCTGGGAGACGCCGATGGCATTGACAGCGAACACCCGCATCTCGTAGAGAACGCCCTCGATCATCTTGGTGGATTCGTAGGTCGTCTCCGTGAACACCTCAAAGTTCAGCTTCATCCAGCGCTGGGAGCCTTTCTTCTTCCGCTCCAGGAGGTACCCTGGGGGCATCAAAGAGCAGCAATGGGGTCAGGGGGCAGGTGCAACAACCAGGGTCACATGAAAGGCTCACAGAGAGGCCCAGCGCCACCATCTGGCTTCCTGGGGGTCACAGAGCTGTGGGGGGGCGGGTTGAGACTCAAGAGATCACAGGTGTGACATGCGGGGTCAGAGGCCACAGAAAAACCCAGACTGTGGACCAAAGTAAGATATGTTCCCAGGTCAGTCACTGGGGGCTAAAGAATGAGGGAAGCCAGGCATGGTCGTGCACACCTATAATCCCAACTACTCAAGAGGGAGAGGCAGGAAGATCACAGTCCAAGGCTGGCCCTGAGGAAAAAGTGGGACACCCTCTTCAAAAGCAAACCAAAAGCAAAAGGGTTAAGGATGTGACTCAAGTGGTAGAGCCCTTGCCTAGCAAGCCCAAGGCCTTGAGTTCAAAGCCTCAGTGTCGCAAAAACTAAAAGAAATAATGAGAAAAACCAAAGGGATCAAGAAAGACCAAAGATGAGGTGGTAAGCCAGATCCCAGGATTGGCCGAAGAGGATGCTAAGGGCTCCTTGAGGGCAGGGGTCAAGGAAAAGAGTTCAGAGGTCACAAGGGGCTGGGCCTCACCAGTGACCGCCTGACCGCCATCATACTTGGGTGGCTCCCACACCAAGATAGCCCAGTCTTCTCCCACTGAGGTGACACGCACAGCCTCCGGAGGGTCAGGGACATCTGGGGAGAAGGGGGACAAGATCACCAGGTGGCCCCCCAAACACTTCAAGAAGCCACCTCTAGCCTCCTTGTGCCTCTTCTTACCCACAACCCGTAGGAAGATGGAGGCCACATCCTCGCCCGCGGGGTTGGTGACCTTGATGGTGTAGCGGCCCTCGTCTGCGCGCTCCGCGCTCTCAATCACAAAGCTGCTGCAGTCGGGGCGCTGCTCGATGCGTGTCCTGCCCTCAGTGGCAGAGAACACCTGCGCAGAGCACCAGGGTGCCTTGCTGCATGTGCCCCAGCCCCCGCCCAAAGACCTCCCCTGGATCCCCCATTACTGCCCATTCTGGATGCCCCCATTGCCCCCCTCAACCTGCACATGCCCCCTACCCATCATGAAGATGCCACACTGAGTGGTCCCAGAACCCCAAGAATTGGCTCCTGGGCACCAGGCCCTCACAAATTTGTGGGATCATGCCCAAGTCACCTTTCCAGGATGCCACCTTGGATGCTACCAAGTGGAGGGACCCCCCCCAAATATCACTTCTTCCCTCCCTCCTTCCTTCCCTCTCTTCCTTCCTTCAGATTGAACTTAGAATTGCACAGGCTAAGCAAATGTTCTACCACTTGAGGCACTCCCCAGCCCTTTCACTTTTACCTTTATCTTTCAGAAAAGGTCTCCTAAATTTGCCCTGACCAGCCTTGAAGCATAATTCTCCTACCTCCACCTGGGAGGAGCTAGGACTATAGGTATGAACCGCCAGGCTGGGCCCTTAATCTCACTCTTTACCTAAGCCCCAACCATTCTGCCTGGCTAGTGCCTTCAGTGCCTCTCCCCAAGAGGCAGGGCTGGGTCTGATGGAGAATTGCAAACAAGGTAGAGCCTGCACACAGCTTCCAGAGCAAAGGAGGGAATAAAGGCCAAGTCACAGCATGAATGGGCAACCAGAATGGAGAATGGCTAAATGGACAAATGGGTGTCTGGAGCACAGCTATGATTTGGAGAGGTGGTCCCAGAGGCCATGTCTTAAAGGTTGGTCCCCAGCTCTTAGTGCTGCTGGAAAGGTGTGGAGCCTTTAAGGAGGGACCTAGCAGGAGGAGGTCTGATCACTGGGGACATGGTCTTGAAAGGATATGAGGGCACCAGCTGGCCCCTTCCTGGCTCTCCCTTTGCTTCCTGGACATCATGGGGGCAGCACCTGGCTCCAACCTGTGCTCCCACCATGATGCTCTGCCTGCCACAGGCCCAAAGTGAATGGGAAAGGAAAAGAGAGAACCACAGACTGAAACATAAGCCAAAATAAACCTTTTGTCTGATGAAGGTGATTTATGTCAGACATGTGTCTCAATGATGGACTAACACAAGCACAGAGGGAGCCTGGTACTGGTTGCTCAAACCTGTAATCCTAGCTACTCAGGAGGCTGAGATCAGAGGATCACAGTTCAAAGCCAACCTGGACAGGGAAGTCCGTGAGACTCTTATCTCCAATAAACCACTAGAAAACCAGAAATGGCGCTGTGGCTCAAGTGGTAGAGCTCTCGCCTTGAGCTGAAGAGCTGAGAGACAGTGCCCAAGCCCAGAGTTCAAGCCCCATGACCTACCAAAGGAAAAAAAAAAAGCACAGAGGGATGGAAACTGGAAGTGGCCTGGGGACTAGGACACAAAATAAAAATAGTTTGTGGGTAGGTGTATGATGGGTAGATGGACAGATGACTGGATGGATAGACAGATGACTGGATGGATGATGATGGATGACTGAATGGATGAGTGGATGGATGGATGGACAGATGACTGAATGGATGATGGATGAGTGGATGGATGGATGGATGGGTGGACAGATGACTGGATGGATGATGATGGATGACAGATGACTGGATGGATAGACAGATGACTGGATGGATGATGATGGATGACTGAATGGACGATGGATGAGTGGATGGATGGATGGATGGATGGATGGATGGATGGATGGATGGATGGATGGACAGATGACTGGATGGATGATTATGGACAGATGACTGATGGATGATGATGATGGATGGGTAGATGGATAGAGGGATGAACAGATGACTGGATGGATGATGAATGATGGTGGATGAGTAGGTGGATAAATAGATGGTGAATGGATGATGGATGATGGATGGACAGATGACTAGCTGGCTAGGTTTGGTGGATGGATGGATGATAGATGGATGGATGGATGTAGACTCTACCATATACCAGCAATACCCAGTGGTGGATGAGTAAATACCCGGCTTTAAAAACAACCCCGTGAAGAACAAATCCTGGGGCTGGGAAGGTGGCTCAGTGGTAGAGCGCTTGCCTTGCATGCCTGAGGCCCTGGGTTCAATTCCTCAGCACCACATAAGCAAAAAGAAAAAAAGCTGGAAGTGGCACTGTGGTTCAAGTGGTAGAGCGCTAGCCTTGAGCTGAAGAGCTGAGGGACAGCGTCCAGGCCCAGAGTTTAGGCCCCACGACCAGACCCCCCCAAAAAAAAAGAACAAATCCTTACCCTAACTTTGTAGAGAATGAAACTGGGATTCAGACAAGGAAAGAAACTGGCTTGAAGTCACCCAGCAATACTGAAAGAGAGAGATGCTCAAGCCAGCCCAGCCTACCTCATCTCCCTTCAGCCAGGTGGCGACGGGAGGGGGCTCCCCAGTGATGGACACATCCAGCCTCAACTTGTTCCCAGCCACGACAACAATAGAGTTATCTGAGGTCTTCCCTGAGCAGTCCAGGTGGATCTTTGGGGGTTCTGGAGGCACAAAAGAGGTCCTATGAGACTGAGGGGAAGCAACTGGGATTCCTGCCATACCAAAGAGGTGGGGGATTCCTTAAGGGGTGAGGTACTAAGGGAAATAAAGACCTAGGGCACAGACCCCAGCCTCCTCCCTTAGACTCAGGCCCTAGATCCCAGCCTCCCCCATCAGACCCAGGCCCCAAGCCCCAGCCCAAGAGAGCTACCCTCATGCTTACCTTGCTTGGGCACGTACTCCACCTTGATCTCTGCAAGTCCAAGAAGAGCACACCATTAGGGAAGCTCCAGCCCCCATCCACATTCAGGAGGCAGAGGCGGGGCCATTGATGAGTGGCTGGTGGGAACTCTGGGATCTGTGCTGCCACATGGGGCCAGCCATGGCTCTGCCTGCTCCTCAGCCGTGCAATGCCCTCTCTACCCATCTTCTCCATGAACCCCACAGCCACCTGCCATCACCCCCACTGAGCTCTTGAGGACAGTGAGTCCCCGGGGTAGGGACCTCCCAGGGCCCATGACCCCAGGGGAAGAGGCAGAGATTTGTTCACCCAGGAAGTTGAGCTTGGCCGAGAGTGACAGTGCATAGCCATCAGGTACGAACGTGTAGTCTCCCTCATCCTCAGGGCGGACGTCATCGATCACCAGCTTGTGGAACCTAGGAGTGCGGGAGCAGGACAATGGCCTGGAAGCTCCGCCCCCTTCCATCTCCTTCTATACCTCCTGAGAAACCCCCTCCTTCCATGCAGTCTACACACTTACCATTTTTATTTGGGGCTTTGGCCTGTGCTCCAATCCCACTGGCTCTCTATATGCCATGGGGGTAAGTTACATAACCTCTCTATGCCTCTGTGTCTTTACCGACAGGAGTAATAGGAACAATCTACCTCAGGGTTGTGGGGAAGCATCTAGAAAAATACCAGATGCATAGGAGGTGTGCTGGAGGCACTAGTTTATGCTCAGAATTTGTTGTTACTGATGTACAAATAAGGCTCCAGGGACCAGTGCAATGTTGCACATCAATGGTCCCAGCTGCTCTCCAGGCAGAGGCAGGGAGATCTCAAGTTCCAGCCTAGGCTGTCAGCAAGACCTTTGTCTTAAAAAACAAAAGGGTGTGGCTCAAGTGGTGAAGCACTTGCCTAGCAAACGTGAGGCCCTGGTTTCCATCCCCAGCGCCCCAACAGTCCCTGCTCTTCTAAGGCAGACCCCTGGCTCCTCAGCCCCAGCTAACAGATATGCACGCCGTGCCACGTCCCCCACGCCCACAGCCTGCTCCGCACCTCCCCACGTGGGAGATGGTGATCCTCTTGCTGGGCCGCACCTCCACACCGTTCTTGTACCACTTGCCTGTCACCTTCTCATCTGACACCTCACACTTGAACACAGCCTGTTCAGCGGCCTTCACAGTCAAATCGGCAATGTCCTGCAGGACTTCCAGCTGCTTCTCTGGACAGGGAGGGAAGGAGATGGGACCCTCATGACTCTGGTCAGGTGATCAGGGACACAGTGGGTACTGAGCCCTCCTACACCATTCTGGGCACTGGGTGAGGGGCAGGAGGCCCCGTCCAGGTGGACTATAGACTCTGAAGTTCAGACCAGAAGACAGGAAGGGAAGGGCCAAACCCCTGGGTGGAGCTTTGGGGCTTCGGACTGCTGGGAGCATGCGTGTCCACCCCTCTCAGAGTCCTACCCTCCACGATGAGGTCAGCCTCACACTGGCCGCCGTTGGTGATGACCTGGTACCGGCCCCCGTCCTCCTTGTCCACGTCAGAGTAGATGAGGATGTGGCGCTTGCCGTCCTTCTTGAAGCGATAGCGGGCCTTGTAGGAGTCCTCCCGCGTCAGCTCCACCCCGTCCTTCATCCTGGACACCCAGAAGGAGAGGATCAGCGCCCCGCTGGCTCAGCATCCCAGGGGACCCAGGGCCCCTTGGAGCTCATTCCGGGGATGGGATGCAAAAGTGTGGTGGAGGCATCTTGAAAGTTGGTGGTCACCACTTTGGAAAGCAGTCTGGAGGGTCCTTAGAAAGCTAAAGATTGACCTCCCTTACGACCCAGTCATACCACTTCTAGGCATCTACCCTGAACAACAGGAACCAATATATAAGGACATGTGCACCTCCATGCTTATTGCAGCACTATTCACAATAGCTAGGATATGGAAACAACCCAGATGGCTCACCACAGATGAATAGATCCAAAAATTGTGGTATCTATACACAATGGAATGTTATGTAGCCATTAGAAATGACAAAATAATGGCATTTGCAGGAAAATGGATGGAGCTAGAAGGAATCATGTTGAGCAAGGTAAGCCAAGAGCAAAGAGACCATGGTACATGGTCTCCCTGATAAGTGGATGCTAAATCCAAAATGTTAGGTGATACAACAAAATTAACAGGACTTAAGAAACAAAGAACTCCCACTCATCTGGTTGAACCACTACTAAATATCCCCATGCTGCTGATCACATGTATGGTGTATATGTGTACACCGTTATATGTTATAGACTGTGATAGACAATTTGCTCCAGGAAAGTTAGAATGAACTTGTGACTTTAAATGAGCATCATTATTCCACAATACTGTGAAATTCCGGAAATTATGTAATCACTTAATCACGATTAAAAAAAAAAGAAACTTGGGGAAGGTAAGGAGGGAAGGGATGGTAGGGGGGAAACAATGGAGGGGGTAACAATGCTCAATAGGAGGTGTACTCATTACCTTGCTCATGTAACTGTAACCCTCTGTATAGTATCTTTACAATAAAAAAAAAAGTTGGTGGTCACAAGGCAGGAGGATGTCAGGGTGTGCCCTCCCCCACATGGGATACCCCTGCATCCCATCTCACCCATGCAGTCTCATCATCCAATTGTCAACCTTCTCTGGAAGCCCTCCCTAGCCTCCTCAGCCCTCCGGTGAGAAGCCCTGGCTCCAGTCAGACGCTTGTCAAAATAGGACTTTGCTATTCTCCTGGAGATGGCCTGGCTAACATCTCTCCCCCACACCACCACCAGTTCTCCAGATTACTAATGCCATAAAGGCAGGTTCTGGGTTGCTGCTTGTCTTGCTTCTCCCTAGCACACTTCTGAGATGCAGAAGAGGACAGCCACACAACAGGGATCCATAAAGATGTGTTAGACGGAGGATGAGTAAAAGATTGGACAAATGGGTAGATAATAGATGGATGGATGAGGATGGATGTGTGATGGATGGGTGGGTAAAAGACTAGATGAAGGGATAGGAATTGGATGAATGGGAATGGGAAGATGAATGAATGGATGATGGATGATGGGGGATGGATGAGGAATGGATGGATGGATGATGGATGATGGGGATGGATGATGCATGATGGGGGACTGGATGATGAATGATGGATGATGAATGGGTGATAGATGATAATTGATGGGGGATGGATGATGGATGATGGGTGATGGATGATAATTGATGGGGGACGGATGGGGGATGGATGATGGGGGCTGGATGGATGACAAATGGGGGATGGATGATAGACAATGGATGATGGATGGATGATGGATGGGGGATGGATGAAGGGTAGAAGGATGATGACTGGATTGGGGTGATGGCTGGATGACTGGATCTCCAGAGAGGCCCCAGGTCAGAAAGGTCAGCCAGCCACAGAGAAGGTTGGAACTGAGGAGCACTCACCACATGACCTGGGCCCCCTCTTCTGACACCTCCACTGCCATCTCCACGCGGTCACCCACAAACACCTGCTGGTCCTCCAGGGGTGTAACAATCAGGATCGGAGGCTCTGCATGGGATGGGGGACAGGAGGTCAACAGGGCAGGGACCCCCACCCTGTGGGGGTTGTGCTCTGGCAGAAGCCGGGACTCACCTTTGACGAAGAGCTCGGTGAAGCACTTCTCATCCTTCACGGCCGCCTCGTACGCAGCATCGTCGGCCAGTGTGCACTTATTGATGGTGAGGATCCGCTTCTTGCCCACATTCTCAAACACGTACCTGCAGCGGGGCGGGGCGGGCAGAGTGGCCATGTCAGTCCCACTCAGAACCCAGCCTGGGCCAGGACCCACCTTCTCCCACCTTATCCCCCTAGTCAACAGCCTGGGAGAGAACAAAAGGCCCAACTTCTCCTCCTCCTGTCTGGCTGCCTCCCTCCCTTCCTCCTTCCCTCTCCCCTCCTAGAGTTAAAGCCTCTTGCATGCTAGGCAAGTTCTTTGACACATAAACCACAGCCCTTATGTTTGTATTTTGCTCTTGAGACAAGGTCTCATGAACTATGCCTGGGGTGGCCTGGGCCAGGAGGATCTCCTTGACATCTCTCTCCACAGCTAGGGTTACTGAGCTGCACTACCATACTGGTCCTTGGACTTCCAACTGCTTCCTGTCAGCTGGGACAGAGATAACACCAGGACACACACACACACACACACACACACACACACACACACACACACACACACACATCCAATATAGAATATACAACCAAGGAGGAAAAAAATTAAACCTATCTTGAGTTGGTGGGCATGGTGGTTCACACCTGTAGTCCCAGCTAGAGGGGAGGCTATAGTAGAAGGATGGAGACCGGGGGAAGGAAGGGGGCGGGTGACCCCCCCCACACTCATACTTGCTGCTCGGCTTGATCTCCTGGCCGTTCTTGTACCACTTGAGGGGAAGATCGGGGTCGCTGATCTCCACCACCAACTTGATCTTGTTACCCCTGTCCACTTGGTAAGCGGGGTCTAGCTTCACTGTGAAGGCTGGAGCAGGAGGGAGGCCCAGTGGTGAGAAAGAAGGAGGAGGAGGGGGAGGAGGCCCCTCCCTGACCTGGCCACCCTCCCCCCCCACACACACACCAGGGTCTCCCAGCTCAGGGCACGGGACTGACCCAGGGACCAACAGACCCTGGGGTGTCACAAGCCCCCGCCCCCAGGCCTGCACTGACCTGAGCTCTTTTTGACCTCGACCTTGGCTTTCTTGAGGCGCTTGAGCATGCCCCGGAGGTCGGTGATGCCGTACTGGAAAGCAATCTTCTCATACTCGCTCTTCTTCTTCGCTCCCTTCAGGAGCTCCCAGATCTCGGGGGGGATCCCCAAGTCATCTTCATCTTTCTTTTTCTTCTTCTCCTCTTCCACTACCTCCCTAAGGACCCCCACGAGGGAGGACACGAGGATCTCACTTGCTGTGACCCCCCCCCACCCCATGTCACCTGCCTGCTCAGAGGCCTTATTATATCCCTCCTGGACCACTGGTCCTGGCCTCCTCTTGGCCCTCCTGCTTTCCGGCCTTCTCCTTTCCGGTGTATCCCCCTTCGAGCCCCCCAAAGGATATCAGAAGCCAGCAGACACTACCCCTTCCCTCCCGATGTCCACAGGAAGGTGATCCACTCCTCACCCCAGCAATCCACACCTTCCTGTCCTCTATTCTCTGGCCTCTGCCCAGCACCCCAGGCCTTTGTGCCTCCTCCAACTTTCCCTTCCACCCCACACCTAGCACCCAAGTCCTCTTTTCTGCTGGACATTGCTTGACCCTCAAGGCTATGACTGGGGAGGTGGATGGGTGGGTAGCAGGCTGGGGGAGCAGGTGGACAGATGGATGGGTGGATAGACGTGTGCATGGGCCAGAGTTGAGGACACAGGACAGGGGGTGACCTGATGGGCAGATGGCTGACTGCTGGGTGGATGGGTGGGTGGACCAGTGGCTGGCTGGGTTGCTGGAGGTCCAGCAGAAGATCCTGGCATGATTTTGGGGGTTCTGGACCAGCGGGGTTCTCTCCGCACCCCTGTCCCTGCCCCCCTTCTTTGGGTCTCTCAAGGCTCACCTCTTCTTCAAGAGCCCGCTGAAGTCCAACTCCCCTGCATCTTCTGACTTTTCTTCACCCCTGTGAAGAAAAGGGCATGTGAGCCGCACCCACACCCTCCTGGGGGACCGCACCCCTGCCTCCCTGGACCCTCCGCCTGCCCAGATCCTCATCTCCGAGGGCCTGCTCCCCAGGGCAACTCACGAGCGCTTGAAGCTTTCGAGGCTCTCGCCAGAGGCGTCCTGTCGGGGTGCTGGGGGAGGCAGGACAGAGGGGGTGAGCTAGAGTGGGGGGTCGTCTAAGACCAACAGCGCCTCGCAGGCCCCTCTGGCAAGGTCTGGGGGCAGCACACTTTCTCCCCTAGGCCAGGGAACTCCCCCCCCCACACACACACTCTGCGTCATCCTCCATCATATTCCTGGCTGCCCTCACCCTCCACACACACACCCCGCCTGTCAGCACCCCCTGCTGCCCAGGCCTGGGCTACCTCATCCCCTGTGTCCTCTATGTTCAACACCCCCCACACACACACACATAGCCTGGAGTACAGCTCCCCAGAATCTACATGGATTCAGAGACCGCCTATCTTACCCAGGCCCTGAAAATCAGGGCTACCGCCTCTCCATCCTGTCCACACTACCCTCCACATCTGAGCTCCCTCATGCCCCGATTCCTTGTGGCATTATCTATTTTGGGGGTTTGAACTCAAGGCCTCCCTCTGGCTGGGCGGGCACTCTGGAGACCCATGCCCGGCCCTTTGACTTCAGCTTGATTTTAGAGAGGGTCTCGCTGAGTGACTTGGTCTCAGACTGTGATCCTCCTATCTCTACCTCCGAAAGTGGTTGGGATTCTAAATGTGCACCACCACGCCCAGCCCCAATTCTTTATTCTTCTTTCTCAAACCTGGATTGCTCTGTTTTCGCAAGCGCACCCCAAGATTTTAAACATGTTTCACTCCCAAGCCTGCACCTAGTCCTACTCTTGGCCAGTAGGTAGACAGTCACCCGATTTTGTATCCCCTGAAGCCCAAGTCTAGGGTCCCCAAAGATTCGTGCACCTCATCTGCACACGCATGCCTTCCCCCTCCCCGCTGGCGCATCCGGGCCTAGACACCCCTTCCCGCCCCCCGCCAGCGCACCCTCCACGTCGATGTTGAAGCTGCAGCTGTCACACACGTCCTTGGCTTTGACCTCCAGGCGGTAGTCCCCGCGGTCCCCCAGGACCACCTTCTCAATGCAGAGCTCCACCGTGTACACCTGGAGGCAGCACCAGTGACGCCCAGCGTGGGGATACCCCATTCCGCCCCAACAAGCCTCACCCCGGTCCTACTGTGGCTCATCCCAGTCCTGGGTCCCCTGCTCTATATGATAGGTCCCGCCCCCTGGGATGCTCATGTCACCCACACTCCGCTGGCGCTATCCCCACCACCACCCCAGCCGCTCTGCCATGGCTCACATTGCTGGCCGAGTCCTCCGACTCCTTGAAGGAGAAGCGCGCCCCGCTCTTGCTGTTCAGCTCCTGCCACTTCCCCTTGACCCACTTGAACGTCGGCTTGCCCGGGAGCTCCTTGCTGTTCACCTTGGCTATGATCACTGCGTTCTTCCCTGGAGACAGGAGCCGGTCAGGAACCTCGAACTCTCCACAGGGGGAGTGAGGTTGGAAGATACAGTGTCCAGATCCAGAGGTCCAGATCCAGCCTCCTCCCTCAGACCCAAGGGACCAGACCCTAGCCTCCTCCCTCAGACCCAGGGGCCAGACCCCAGCCTCCTCCCTCAGACCCAGGGGTCCAGACCAGCTGCTTCCCTCAGACCCAGGGGCCAGACCCCAGCC
>NW_012267321.1:1404657-1439846 GCF_000151885.1 Dipodomys ordii | reverse complement strand
GCCCTTCCCAGCAGGCCGACCGACCGGTGACTTCTGAACGCCGGACTGCTGGGGGCGTGGCTTGTGGCGGGCGTGGCTTGTGGTGGGCGTGGCCGGCAGCCAGGTACGGTCTCGCCCAGGAGGACGAGGTGTCAAAGGAGGGGCAGGGTGTGAAGGACTGGGGTACAGGCGGAGACATCCGTGTGAGGAACCCAGTGTCAGTGAGCACCAAGTTCCTCCTTTTGCTTCTGACTCCACCCCCAACCCTACCTTTTTCTCCCCCGATTCCCCAAAAGCGGAAACTTCCACAAGCCAATCAGGAGTCCGCGTTAGCATGACGTCATAAGTTGCCAGGCAGAATTCCACAGCGCCCTTCCAACTCCAGCCCAGAGGACACGCAGCCCCAAAGCAGGGAAAGGCTGAAAACCCAGGCCAGGGTGGGGAACAAAGCCAGACAGACTCAATCTCGATCTTGCATCTCTAGACCTATTTGGGTACAGCCAGGCGTATCTGGCATGGCCTCTGATCTTGGGGTGTCACTGACCCCCTTTCTGTCACATGGGGTCCAGTGGAGGGCTGCGGTCCTGAGAAAAGGCTGCGAGGATGCCTGGTTTAGTTCCCTTTATTTCACGTGTCGGACGAAGATGTCAGGTTCTGTAGAGCATATCTTTGAGAAGACATTTTGCACGCCCCTCCTTTTCCCCCTTCTCTTGAGGGACGCCCCAACCCCGGGCTGGGCCACCTGCCACACTGTGCCCACACGTGGGCCTGTCCCCGTTCTGGGTCCATGGCGTTCCTTCCTCCTCCCCAGGGCCACCCTCGGGGCTCAATATGGCTCCATGGCTTTTGGAGGCCCTCCTCGTCCCCTTCCTCAGAAGGACCAGCTGAGATCAGCCCCCTGCAGCCCCCAGTCGTGGACTTCTGACTCCCTGGGCCCCCCCAAGAGGCCTCCAAGTTCGCACTGGCTTCAGCAAGGGCTGGATTGAAGCAGAAATGGTGGGGGCCAAACAGGCAGCTGGGGTGGGAGTCAGTCAGGGCAGGAAACGGGACACGGGGGCACAGCCCTGCTCCATACACCCTGGCCCACGATCATCAGGGGAAGCTAGAAACTGGAGTTGAGCAAAACCTCTCTCGGCTGTCAGGTTGGCTGATCATGATCATTTGTCCCCCTCACCCCACACACCAAGTTTCAGTGAAGGAAAAAAAAAAACAAAAACCTCCAGGGACTGACTTTGCCCAGGTGGTAGGGAGTGGGTGAGCTAGCTGGGAGGGGCATTGGCATCCAGAAATCAGCTCAGTAGCTGGGGTCTCCCTGTGCGTGTCATGGAGGAGGTCACCCCTGGAATGGCCAGCTTTGTCCTGCCAGTGCAAGGCTCAAGGCTTTGCACTGGTTTTTACTGGGGGCACGAGGTGGGCCTTGGAGGTAACAGCATCCCAAATTGGACAAGTGGACCCCAGAGGGGCCCAGACAGAGATCCACCGCACCCAGGCCTGATGGGGTCATTTCAGACAGGACCCACAGAGAGCAGAGGGGACCCTGGATGCCACCGGAACATTCCAGATTTGGGAAAGGTGAAGCGGAATGAGGATTTCACAGGTGGCAAATGATGGGGGGCCAGGTGGGGGGCATATGTGACAAGTCACAGGTGGACAGAGCTGAGGCCTCCAAAGGCTCCCCGAAGACCCTCGGGCATAACCAGGCCGCTTTGGATCTCACCCCCCTCCCCTGGCAGCCTCTGTGGGGTACTGAGATTGGGAGGTACTGGTGAGGGATGTGGTGGGTGCCTGGCCGGGGCTGGGGGGATTCCAGATATCACCAGGGGGATCCCCAGGAAGCCTTACAGTGGTCCACAGAGCCTGTGACCCAACCCTGCGTGTGAATCCCAGCAGGCCCTGGGCAGGGCTCAGGGGTGGTGGTCCCCACATGTAGGGGTCCACAGATGCTCAGCTGTCTCCAGAGGGGTCCAGCCAGGGCCCCTCCCCAGGTCCACCCCTCCCCGGACTCCGGTGGGGTTCAGGCCCGGCGTGGGGGAGGCAGCAGAGCGCTGTCGAACTGGTAGGTGAGCTTGCGCTTGACCTTGCGGATCTCGCCGGTCTTGGCGTAGTTGCGTAGCGCGCGCGCCAGCTTCTGGTAGGTCATGCGCTTGCGGTTGCCCTTCTGCTGCCCCCAGCGCCGCGCCAGCAGCTCCTTGTGCTTGGAGGAGAACTGGAAGACGCCCGCGCCAGGCTCCACCCACCACACACACTCACGCATGTCGCCACGGGTCAGCAGCCCCAGCAGGAACTGGTACAGCCGGACCTTCTTGCGCGCCCCTAGAGTGAGGTTGTGGGGGAGGCTCCAATTAACCAGTCAAAAAACAGACATGGAGGTACACTGCAAGTGGTAGAGCACCAGCCTTGTGTAAAATAAGCTCAGGGATGGTGTCCAGGACTCAAGTTCAAACCCCAGGCCCAGCACACATACAGATAATAATAATGTCTTTCTGGCAGCCTGGGAGAGCGAGGGCTGACGGTGACCGTGACATTTGCGCGTGGAAAACAGGACCAACGGGAAAATAGCCAGAAAGTTAATGCACCAGACACATAGGCACTAGGAAGATGCTCAGTACTGGGATTTGAACCTGTGGCCTCTTCCACAGACAAGCTACCACTTGCATCCCAGCCCCAGCCCTTCGGTTTTTTTTGTTTTTGGCTCCTGTTGTGGGGCCTGAACTCTGGGCCTGGGCGCTGTTCCTCAGCTCTTCAGCTCAAGGCTAGCACTCTACCACTTGAGCCACAGCGCCACTTCTGGCTTTTTTTCTTTTATTTTGCTTATGTGGTGCTGAGGAATTGAACGCAGGGCCTCATGCATGCAAGGCAAGTGCTCTACCACTGAGCCACCTTCCCAGCCCCAAGCCCTTCAGTTTTGACTCTGTTTTAGAGACAGGATCTTATTAATTTTGCCTTGCTAGCCCCCAACCTTCTTGTTCTCTGCCTCCTAAAAAGCTGGGACTACAGGTGAGCCCCACCATTTCTGGCTTAGAAGCAAAAGTTGGGTCAGACCTTGGGACTCCTTTTGCTACTGCCGTGTGCATGTCCACACAGAGTGCCCGCCCTGTGGCCCCTGTCCCCATGGCTACCCCCACGGACACAGATTGTCCCCTTACTACCTTGGATATTCATCACCCAGGCCACACTGGAAAGCAAGGCCTAGAGAGGTTGAGACATTTGCGCAAGTCACCCAGCCAGTAGATCCAGGCACTGGCTCCACAGCAGGACTATACACAGGCTCCCACTCCCCCACCTCGAGTTGGGGTCCCCGACATCCCCAGATCCCCACACACCTGCCTCAGATCCTCTTCCCTCGGGGCCGGCCATGAGGGTCTCGTCTGACTCGCTGTCTGACACCTCCAAGGCAGGGCTGACCAGCAGCAAATCTTCCTCCTCAGATAGCACAGGGCTGGGGTACGGGGCGTAGGCCAGGTGGCCAGGGGTCTGCAGAAGGCCAGGGATACCTGAACTTCTGGGGATCCCTTCTCTCCCTCCCTCTCCCTCCTCCTCCCCTGTGCCCTCCTGAATCTGGTCTCTGTTTTCTTATTTTTATTTTCTTATTTTTGGTGTGTTGGCTCTGGGGCTTGAACTCAGGGCCTGGGTGTTGGCTCTTGAGTGGTTTTTACTCAAGGCTGGTGCTCTGCCATTTGATTCATGGCTCTACCTCTGGCTTTTTGGTGGTTCATTGGAAATAAGATTCTCTTGAATGTTCCTTCCCTGGATGGCTTTGAGTTGCGATCCTCAGATCTCAGCCTCCTGAGTAGTTAGGCCTACAGGCATGAGCCACCAGTGCCCAGCCTTTTTTTTTTTTTAAAGACATATATAGCCCAGCTGGCTTCATATTTGTGATCCTCCCATTTCTGTCTCCCAAGGGCTGGCATTACAGGTGTGTGCCACCATGCCCAGCTCTGCCTTCTCTTTGCTCATAGTAGGGACCCAGGCATTGTGGCCAGGAGTCGCCCCCCCCCCATACAGGCCTGCAGAGAAAACCATTCTGTGCCTCCATGGGTGCCTGGAGTAATGTTGGGGTGTGACTTCACAGAGCTGTGACAGAATGTGAGGGGTGACTGTGGGCACAGGTTTGCTGACTGATGTGTTTGGCTCCTTCAACTGGCCAGCTTTTTCTTCTTCTTTTGTCATTATGGGATTTGAACTCAGGGCTTTGTTCTTGCTAAGCAGACACTCACACCCCCAGCCCTTTTTGCTCTGGTTATTTTTGCCCAGGCAGCTAGATTGCTCTTTGAGTTTTCCACCGTAAATAGGCTGACAGGCATGCACACCATGCCCTGATTTTTCTGTTGAGATAGGGACTCCCAAACTTTCCTGTCCAGCTGGCCTCAAACCATGATCCTCCAGGTCCCTTCCTCCCAAGTAGCTAGGATTGCAGTGTGAGCCTGTGTGTTTGGATTTTCTCCCAGACACTCACCTGGCTGGTGAAGTCCTCTGGAGGGTAGGTGGGGAGGCCAGGCCCAGGGGCCTCCAGGCTGGGTATGGGGTCGAGGCTCCCCACTGGGCTGTAGGCGGAGGGGCCGTAGCAGAGCTGGACAGCCTGGGGGTGGCCAAAGGCAGCCACTGCTGGGTCGAGGGCTTCGTAGGGGGTGGCAGGGGCAGGTGGAGCCTCAGTCCAGCCCCACGAAGGGTCTGGGAAAAAGGAGTGAGGGGTGGGGAGGCCTGAGCCAGCCAGCACCCCACACACAGGATCCATTGTGGCCGTGCAAATTTCTCACCCCAGGATTTGCATGGGGAACAGAAGGTGGGAAAAGAAAGGGAAGGAGGTGTGGAGGCCTATGTCCCTTCCACCCGCCCCACCCCTGCTCTTCTGGGTGGGTGACATTTCCCCTGGGCCTCAACTCCCCAGCTGTGAAATGGGCCTGGTGCTCAGGGGGTCACTCACCAGGGACTCCTTCTGCATCGGGGTAGCTGGTATGTTTGCAACTATCCAAGTCATAGAAGATGCTGTCTGGGTACTGCCGGGGTGGGTGGGGAGAAAGTCATCCCAGGTTTGGGGCACCCCTCCCACCTACCCACAGCCTGGGAGAAGAGACTATGGCCCATCCAGGGGAGAAGCTAGAAGGAAACAGGCAGAGGAGGAGGATCAGGAGATGAGCATAGTGCTGTATGCCTATAATCCCAGCACTGTAGAGGCTGGGACAGGGAGACCCTGTCCCAAACACACACACACACACACACACACACACACACACAAAGAGGAAGAAAGACAGAAACCAAGCGGGGAGGAAGGAGAGGGAGACAGAGACAGAGGCAGAGAGAGACTGACTCTAAACCATAGAGATAGGGCTACGGGGAGACCCAGAGACACAAGCATGAAAGGGCCACACGGACAGTTCCTGCCAGGGCTGGCCATCGGGGAGCCGGGGAGGTGCTGTGGCTGAGGTCCCCAGCCTCCCCTGGCTGTGATGGGGAAGTAAAGGGTAAGGGGGGGGAGAAGGATTGGGACTGGGGGGGAGGGGGGAGGCTGGGAAGGGATGTGAAGGGTAAACAAAGGAGGAGGCTGCAATGCTTGGTAAGAAATGTATGCATTATCCTGCCCATGTAATTGTAACCCCTCTGTACAGTATGTTCACAAATTAAAAAAAAAAGGGTAAGAGGAGGTAAGTGGGTATGGGGGGGGACCCTCAGTGCCCCTTTAACCCATCTCCATTTGCGCTCTGGTATCCTACGGATTGCACGCGCCTTCAGCCACTGAAGGCGGGTGGAAATTCAGGCTGAAGCCAAGCCCAGCCCTCGCCTGTTTCTTTGGACAGGAGAACTGAACATCTACGTCCACAGAGCTGGCCCAGGCAAGAACAGCGTTGTTCATCATCTGAGAGCGGGAGCAGCCCAGGCAGCTCTCAAGAGGAAGACCAATAAGCAAATACGGCTGTGCGCACAGGGAGTAGTACTATGCAGTAAGGAAAAAGGGGCAGTGACCCAACTCGAACTGTCCCAACATCCACTGAGGGAATCACAAAAAGGGCAAAAACAGACATCATGAGTCAATGGTGTAAACTACTGGGAGTGGGACTATCTGGGAAGGTATTCCAGGGAATGTTCTAGATCTAGATCTGGAAGAGGTGACACAAATGGGTGAATGGGTCAAACTTGAACTTCTAAAAATCAAGGAAAGCAGGTATAGTAGTGCAGGCCTGTAATCTCAGCACTGGGGAGGCAGAGGCAGGAGGATTATAAATTCCAGGCCAGCAGAGGCTTCACAGACCCTGTCTCAAAAAAAAAAAAAAAAAAAAACCCAACAAAATTCAAAGTGGGTTTCTGGCAGCCACAAACAAGGAAGTCTTATTTCTTGGAACAGGTTGCGGTTCAAGGGTGTTGGTTTAAAATGTTATAGAACAGAAACATTTAGCCAGGCATAGTGGTGGTTCCTTGCCTGTAATCCAAGCTACTTGGGAGGCAGAGCTCAGGAGGCTCATGGCTCAAGGCCAGCTTGGAAAAAGTTTGTGTGACCCTATCTTTTTTTTTTTTTTTCTTCACGAGACCCTATCTTAACCAATCAAAGCTGGGCAGAGTGGTACACGCCTGTTGTCCCAGCTGTGTGGGAAGTGTCAACAGGATTATAGTCCAGTCTGGGCATAAATCTGAGACCTTATCTGTAAAGTAACAAAAGCTTAGGTGTGTGGCTCCACAGTAGAGTGCCTGTCTAACAAGTGGAAGGCCTTGAGTTCAAATCCCAGTCAGACAAAATAAAACAAAAATACAAAATGGAAACAGTGGAACAAAAGGTTGGGAGGGATCGATCCCCTGGTCGAATGTAGAGTAGTTGTTAAAGCAGCCAGAGGAAGGTGTCAGAAATAGGTCTGTGGTTGGGGGGTGAGGGGTGGGTGGAGATCTGGGGAAGGGAAACTGAGGCAGAGTGAGGGCTTTCGCTAAGAAAAGTCACAGCAGGCCTTGTGGGTCCCCCACCCCTTCCGATCCCAGGGGGCCCGCCGACTCACCAGGCAGCTGAAGTGTGGCGGGTCGAGCCTGGCTGGGGAGAGGCGCAGCGGCATGGTTGGACACCTGGGAGCAGAGGCCGCAGCTGTGACCTCGCAGCAGCTCCACTGTCTGCTGGGCCCTGTGACACCCTGCCCCCTCCCCAGGCAGGGGCGGGGCCAGGCAAATGTCCCCCATCCCGGGATTTGCATAGACACCCCGGGTGCAGGGGAAAGTGCGGGGGAGAAAGTCCCCCAGGGACCTGTGGCCCCCAGCCCCGGAAGCCTGCAGGGGGGGCAGGGAGTGGAGGGGCCTGGTCGCCCCCTGGGGTCAGAGGGGAGTCAGGAGAGGAGGGAGGCAGGGATGGAAGGCTTGGGGTATGTAGTACAGGGCAGGACAAGGAGGGGAAGCCGAGCCATGGCCCGGGAGCCAAGGCCAGAAAGATGAGGTGACAGGAGGTGCCCAAAGAGCCTGACCTTCGGGGACCTGGAGGCCCTGGGGCGGGTGCGGACCCCGGCTCCACGTGCCACCTGCACCAGCACAGGCACGGGCAGCCGTGGGCAGGGCAGGGGGCAGTGCAGGGTGGGGGCCAGGGTGCAGGGTGGTACAGGGGCGCCCACTTACTGTGTAGCCTCCAGGGCAAGCATGGCGGTGCGGTGCGGGGTGCTGGCTGCCTGTACTGCAGCCACAGCAGCACCCCTATATATGCCCTGGCCCAGCCCCGGGGGAGGGGCAAGGGTGCGGGGCCTCCTCAAAAATCCCCGAGGGGAGGGGTCTGGATTGCACAACCCTAGCCCCACAGCAGGCGGGCAGGCCTGGGGGCCATCAGGATTTGGGGATCTCCATGTTTGGAGGTGGGGATGGGGGGGCCTGGCCCTGAGGGGTGCTGGGAGGGGTGTGGGCAGTGGGTGTGCTGAAGAAGTGTTTGCCAGGCTGCAGCGGGTGATGTCTGACGGAGACACGGGGCCAGGGTGTGCCTGGGGGACCTAGTTGACCATGAGGACTGGGAGTGGGGGAACAGTGGAGGTCTGCATGGGCACTGGGCTGGGGCACTGAAGCTGACCATGAGAACCGGGGAGGGGGATGGGGGTCTGCACAAGCACCATGGGGGGGGGGCAGGGGAGGATGGACTGAAGCTGACCATGGGGAGAACGGCAGGGGTCTGGCCAGGGCACTGGGGATCCCCAGCTAAGGCCGACCATCATCACGAGAGGTGGAAAGCTCCGTGGGTGGGAGGTGGCAGGAGGTGGGGGGGGGTCCCCTGGGGATGGCATGGAGTGGAAGCTTGGGGGGCCGGGGCTGCCCCGGGGCTTGGAAAAATCAAGTGAGCACCTGGTACAGCAGTGACCACTGCCCCCCCCCGCAGAAAGGCAGTAGGGGAACAAGCATACCAGGCCTACAGGCCCAAGGGGAGCCTAGGAGCCCCGGTAGGGGGGGCAGGGGGGCCTGGGCTGATGATGCTGGACCACGTTCCCCCCAGAGACCACGCACGACACAGCCCGTAGCGAGAGGTATGAGCTTTATTCCCCGGGCCCGAGCAGCAGTGGGTCACCAGGCCTCAGGCCCCGGCGGCCCGAAGCGGCGCAGCAGCTGCTCCTGCTCCTCCAGGTCCTTGCGCACCTTCTTGCGCATGTAGAAGATGGGGCAGTCCCGGCTGTGGGGGTGATGATGGCGGTCAGGCTGGGCCTGGGGGCACGGGGCAGGGCCGGGCGGTTCCCAGGACTTTGGCCCCTGCCAGCTGCCCACCCCGAGGGGAGGGGGCTGTTTGCCCAGGGGGGAAGGGGGCAGATAACAGCGGGCACTCTGGGCTCTGAGGTGGCCGTATATCACCTGTCACCTGGCGTGGGAACCCGCCCCGCCCACCCGTTCCCTGGGGAAAGCCGGCCCCACCCTGGGGTTGTGGCAAGGGGGGGGAAGCCATTTCCTGCAGGCCCGGGGCCCACCCTGCCGTGCGGGCTGTGCAGCCAGGGTCCTAGGGGGATAGCAGGGGGCGTGGTGCACCTGGTGCAGATGACGTCCTCGTGCAGGCTGCCCTGGCAGCGCTGGCACTGCGTCCAGAGACGGGAAAAGCGCTCCTCCAGGGCATTCAGGTGTGACACCTGGGGACAGCCCGGTTGAGCACAGCTGAGCGCCCCCCCACCCCTCCACCCCACCCCTGCGCCCCACCGGTGCCCCTCACCTCCTTCTGATACAGCTCTGACTCTCGGGGCTGGCAAAACTTGCACACAGCTCCTGGGGTAGGGGGGTTGGGTGATTTGGGGGTGACTGGGGCTGAGCCGGGCTGGCCCCCCCCACCCCTGCCCTTCCCTGCCCGGCCTCTGAAAAGTCCCTGCAGGCTGGAGAACAAGGGTGCGAGTGTGTACGGGGGGGAAAACTCCCCTGGGGAACCCCGGGGTGGGCAGGGACCCCGAGGAGGGCGCGGGCTGAGGTCTCACCCTGATGGCTGAGCACCGTGCGGCAGCCGATGCAGCAAACCCGCCGCGTGGCGAAGGCCAGGAGGCCGCCCACCTTGCCGGTGAGCACCGTCTTGCAGCGTGTGTGGTCGCCCCCTGCACAAGGGTGGGGCATGAGGGACCTGCTTCTCCTCTCAGTAACCCCTAGTGCCCCTCCCCCTTCAGCACCCCCTCACGCACGCAGCAGCACGGCCTCGGCGCGGCCCTCGCCCAGGATGGGCTCGAAGATGCGTGTGAGCGGCTTGGCCAGCTGCTGCTCCAGGTAGTACTGCGTGTCGATGGGCAGGCTGTGCTCCAGCACGAACAGGGGGTCCTGCAGGGATCAGAGGTCACGAGGGGCAGGGGCCACGGGGGGGAGAGGGGAGAGAGGAGCAGGTGGGCTCACCTCAGACTTCATGTAGGCGGCCACGCCCTTGGCTGCACCGATGATGACGTAGGGGACACGGTCCCCCAGGCTGGGCGCGCTCCCGGGGTCGCGCTTCCTCATCCTGCAGGAGAGTGGGCATGGCTGTGGGCTGTGGCGAGCACAGCTGCCAGGAACTGGAGGCTGTAGGCCGAGGTCCCCCCCTCCCTGCACCTCTCAGCCAGCTCCACATGGGCCTGCTTTCCCGCATAGTCTGCCGTAGCACGGGTCAGCTCCTTGGTGATGACCAGCTGTGAGATGTCGATGCGGTTGCACAGCAGGTCCGAGATGACGTCCTTGGCATGGGCTACGGCACCCTCAGGGTCTCTGGGGGGGCGACATCAGAGCTGTCCAGAGCCAGGCTGGGCTGTGGGCTGAGCTGGGGGGGAGGGGCAGGGCGGCGGCCACACACTGCAAGTGTCAGGGCCTGAACTCATTGTCCCCACCGGATGATGGTAGCTGCAGCACAGACCCCTGGGTGTGAGGGAGGAGGTTGGGGTATGGACCTGTGTCTGAGGGAGGAAGCTGGATGGGGTGTGTGTGTGTGTGTGTGTGATAAACCATGTGGGACACACCTGTCCACGAGCAGGCGGCGCAGGGAGGCAGTGACGAGGTTGGCCACCAGGGGGCAGTTGTCCCTGCGCACAGCCTCCAGGCCCTTGCAGTCCATGCGGTCGTGGGCGTCGGGGCGCGAGGAGAAGAGCAGACCTGCATAGCGCTTCTTGCTGATGAGCAGGTAGGGGAAATAGACCTGGGAGGGGTTCAGGTTGGGGACCCCTGAGACTGCAGATCCCCCCTCACTCCTGAGAAGCCCCTCACGCGAGGCAACAACTGCTCCTCAGATGCAGGATGAAGGCAGTGAGGGAAACCCCGAAACCCAGCAAAACAGACCCCAGGATGGTCCCCCACTTAGGGGAGATGTGGCTGAGGGGATGTGGAGCTGGGAGCCCTGGCACCCCACAAAGGAGGCCATGGGCCAGGATGAGCTGTGGCCAGGGCCGCCAAACACCCATGCAGGGGCACCGTGGTGGGTTCTTCAAACCGCCATTTCTGTCCTTGCCTTTCAAGTGCCAGAGGAGCATTTCCCAATCCCAGCCCCCAGTGCTGAAGAAGGGGCAACCAGGGCACCCTAACACGGACAGGCCTTGAGGAGTAGGGCCTCCCAGAGCTTGGGCAGACCAGGGGACCCCATACTACTGCAGACTCAAACCCTGAGAATACCCAAGAACTAGATGACCCCAAACTGGCCAGGCCCACATGGCCGCCCAGCGGTCAGGAACAAACCTTCTCAAACTCCAGCCGGATGGGGGATGGGAAGTGACCGGATACCCAGTCAGCAGCCTCACGCCCCAGGGCCATGGCCTCTGCCACTGAGGACACGCCGAACCGGCACATGACTGAGTCCGTGTCACCGTACACCACCTGGAGGGACACATGTGACCAACTGGGTCCACCCCCCCCGGCAGGTACCTCCCAGTGGAGCAAGCGAGGGGGATACAGGCCAGCTCCTTGCCCAGGGCGGGGGTCCTCACCTTGGCATTGGCGCTGTAGCCGTTGTCCGTGGTGTACTTGGACTCCACCAGCTGCTTGGTCTTCTCAATCATCTGCCGTCCGAAGCCGGTGACGCTCTGTTGGGAAGGGGTAGGGTGGGGGTGGGGTCCTGTGCATGCACTGGCACACACACCTACATGGCTGATGCTCCATCTGTGGCTACTCTCCTCACTTCACACGAGAGGAGCAGGAGGCAGGGGTGGGGTGTGGGGCACTGGGACTCCAAAAGGAGAGCAGCTCTCCCGTTTTCTCCCTGCGCCGGTCATCTCATTAGCTCACACCCACGTGGCATGCTGACACACGTGCTCACATCCACGTGGCGTGGCCCCTCCTCCGCTTCCACTCATGTCCCTTTAAGGGACACAGTTGATGCCACTGCACCCTCAACCTGGCTGGGCTGGGAATGGGGACTCAGCATGTGGTCACCGTGGTCAGGCCCTGGCGCTGCCCATGGGATGGACCCAGAAGACTGAGGCTATGTGACTGGCAGCCTCTTGACTGTGCCACCCCATATGTCCTGAGACAGGACGCCAGGGACCCGCGCCCTGCCACCATGGTGTGCACTACAGTCTTGGCTGGGGCTATGTTTTAATAATTCTTTTTTTTGGTCAATTGTGGGGCTTGAACTCTGGTCCTGGGTGCTGTCCTTGTGCTCTTCAGCTTAAGACGAGAGCTCTACCACTTGAGCCATGGCACTACTTCTGGTTTTCTGGTGGTTAACTGGAGATAAAAGTCTCTCAGACTTTCCTTCCTGGGCTGGCTTTGAACTGTGATCCTCAGATCTCAGCCTCCTGAGTAGCTAGGATTACAGGCGTGAGCCACCAGCACCCGGTTGTGCATAATTCCTAACTGCTCACAAAGCTGTATACGCTTCCCATGACAACTGCAGCCAATCCTGCTGCTCAGTCTCGCCCACTGTCCACTCCACCGCCTGCCCTGAGCAAGTCCTGTTGTCATGAGTGTCCCGCTCCATTCCGAGGGAGCCTCGCCAGGACACAGCTGTTTGGTCACTCTTGTCCCCCTGGGGTGCAGAGCAAAGCCTGACCCACGACACAAGCTCAATGTCTTTGTTGGGACAACCGGCCAAGAGCTTGGGCCTCCCCAGCAGCCTTACACCAGATGCCCAGAGGTGGGGTGACCCCCCCCCACAGCCCATGCTCAGATACTGGGTGACCCCACACAGCCCAGGCCCAGAGGTGGGGGGACACTGAGCAGCCTGTGCCTCCTTCCGCTGGGGTGGCAGGGCTCACCTGTGAGATCTCCAGGCATGGCAACTTGCCCACCTGGGCCCCGGTGAAGCCGTACACGGAGTTGGCGCTCACTTTCAGTGCCAGCTGCCGCCCGTCCAGGACCTGCCGGCGCAGTGGATCTGTCTCCTGAGCCAACTCAGCCTTGGCCCTAGGAGTGGGGAAAGGCAGGGTGAAGGCTACAGCGCCCCGGCTTCTGGGCACTGGCTGTGGTGCTACATATGGCGGGGGAGCTATGCGCAGCATGAGGCCTAGCGTGCATAGGCAGGCACACAGGCGGCTGCGGTGAGGCAGGACCAGGCCTCCATGGGCGTGGCCAGGCAAGGGTGGGGGCCCCGCCCACCTCTTGCGGGCGCTGAGCAGGTTCTCGAGGATCTGGGGCAACAGCCCCTTCCGCACAGATGCCTTCACGAACTCATCCCCGGTGGGCGTCCTGATGAACTGGTCTGCAGCCAGGCTAGGGAGGAGGTGGGCAGCTGGTGGGGTGTTGTTGGGGTACCCATCCTCCCTGTCACCTGCACTCTTTCTGGGCCTGCCAGGCTTGCAGCAGGGGAGCCGTACCCAAGCTTCTGTGCAGCCCCGGGCCGCAGGAGTGTGGTGTAGCACAGGTTGTGGGCCATCATGATGGATGGGTACAGCGAGGAGAAGTCCAGCGTGGCGATGGGCACGTCGTAGTACCTGGGGAGGCCAAGCGGGGTCAGGGCTGGGGCGTCCCGCTCACAGCCCCCTGGTCTCATCCCGGGGCCTCACCCTTTGAGGGGTTCGATGACGGTGGCCCCCGTGTAGTCCTCGCCGCCCTCCGTCTTCACCACGGGCATCAGCAGCCCCTGACACCGCGCCTGGGGGCACAGGCAGTGAGGGGCGCGGGACGTGCACGGCGGGGATGGCCGTCCCAGCACCCTGGCCGCGCCCCTCACCTGCCGCAGCAGCTGGGACACGACCTTGACCTGCTGGCCCCGGGTGAGCAGGTAGCCCAGGGGCACGCCGGTGACGCGCGCCATCTCCACAGCATTCACCAGCACCATGAGCCGCTCGAGCAGCCGCAGCGGCAGGAAGGCGTCCTTCAGGCAGTACACGGCCAGCCGCCGGCGTGTCTGCTCGTTCCCATTCTGCAGACACACAGCACCCACAGGGCAGCACGGTCACGCGGGGCTGGGAGGACGTGGGTGGGGATGGAAGTGGGGGAGGCTGGGACAGAGGTCGGGAAGGCAGCGGTCCAGGCAAGATGGTGGCACTGAGGTCAAGGAGTCAGGTGAGGTGGAAGCAGGTCAAAGCGAGGCCCAGAGGTCAGGAGGGTTAGGGAGATGTCAAGGTCAAGATTTTGGGGTGCAAGATGTCTTGGAGGTGAGGTCAGGGGAGACTGCCATCAGGGAATACAGAGACTGAGATCAAGGTAAAAGGTCAGAGGTTGGGGTCAAGGTCAGGCTCAAGGTCAGGGGTAGGCAGGTGAGAAGTGGGGGCGGGCACCTGTAGGTCAGTGATGATACTGTGCTGCACGTCTTCCTTCTGCTCACCCAGAAAGTGGAAGCTCACGGCATTGAGTGTGTAGGAACGCAGCTTGTACTCCCGGAGCAGCACCTGGGTGGGCAACAACGCCATTGCCAGGCACAGGCCAAGTGGGCGCCCCCCACCCTCACCCTGCCCCCCACACCCCCACCATGCCCCACACCTGCAGCATGTCCATCTGCACGCGGCCCACCATGCTGACCACCTTGCTGTCCCGCCTGCCCATCTGCCTTGACTGGAATGAGGAGTCCCGGATGTTGGAGCGGAGGCCAGCCACGCGGCCCAGCAAGGAGAAGGACTGCACCTGGGGGGACGCAGGGCTGGGCAATGCTGGCAGTGCCAGGGCACAGGGTGGAGAGAGGGCCCCAGTGCAGCAGCTGCTGGGTGGTGCATCCAGGCAGCTGGGCTGGAGTGGGGTGGAGACCAGGGACAAAAGCGGCGCCCAGGTATGATGGGGAGCTATGGATAAGGGGTGCTCAGATGGGTAAGTAGATGAGAGCTGGGCACCAGCAGCTGCAGGCTGGTGGGACACCGTGGCTTGGGCACACACCGGCCCAGGAACAAAGTTTATAAGACTCTTATCTCCAATTAACCACCAGAAAACCAGAAGTGGTGCTGTGGCTCAGTGGCAGAGTGCTAGGCTTGAGCAAAAGAGCTCAGAGAGAGGCCAGGCCCCAAGTTCAAACCCCGTGACCAACAAAATAAATAAGTAAATAAAAAGAAAGAAAATAAAAGTTTACAACTAAAATGGTAGAGCACCTGCGCAAGCAAGCTGGAGGCCAAGTTTAACTTTTTTTTTACTATTATTTTTGCTAGTGTTGGGGCTTGAGCTCAGGGCCTCGGCACTGTCCCTGAGCTTCTTTTGCTCAAGGCTAGCACTTTACCACTTGAGCCACAGCGCCACTTCCAGCATTTTCTGTGTATGTGGCACTGAGGAATTGAACCCAGGGCTTCCTGCATGCGAGGCAAGCACTCTGCCAGAGTCACCTTCCCAATGCTGCCACAAAGAAAAGAAGGAGAAAGAGCCAAGTGTGATAGATAGGCTGAGGAAAGATATGTGAAAGACAAGCAGATGACCAGATGTGGGTCAAGAGTGAGGCCTGCTGGGGCAGACACAGTGACACTCCCCCCTCTGCCCCTCCCCCCCCAACAGATCTAGTTCATTCCGGCAAGGCAGGGAGGGTGTGAAGGATGGTGAATTCCCACCCTGGATCAATTCAATCCTGCTTCCTGCACGCTGGGATTACAATATACCTCACCCAGTTCTTGCTAGTAGTTCTAGGGTTAGGACTGGACACCAAGGGCTTATGGAACCCCTGCGTGCTAAGGGCCAGACTTCTGACACAAGGACTTTTCCATCTAGTGGCAACGCCCTCCTGTCCTAAGGGGACTTTGAGCAGGGCAGGGCTGGCCAGGCTTGGGGCACAGATTCACTGATCCACAGGCACTGGGAGCCTGTCCACTAGCACGGGCCTCACCTTGAGGGTCTGGGCCCTTGAGATGAGGTAGGGGAGGTCGAAGTTCTGAATGTTGTAGCCCGTGATAACATCGGGGTCCATGTTGCGGACGAAGGTGGCCCAGGCCTGGGGGCAGAGCGTGAAGTGTCAGCCTAGCTTTCTGCCCCAGACACCACATTGTCCAAAGTGTTCCCGAAGCCCTCTCAGTGTCCCATGGCCTGGCTGGGTATCGGGGACAGAAGGGGTGTCACCTGCAGCAGGTCCTCTTCGCGCTCATAGCTCTGCACCTTGGCACCCAGGATGGGGGCGCAGGGCCGCAGGGTGAGCGCCAGGCGAAGGAAGGGCTCCGCCTCACCCCAGCGCAGGCCCAGGGAGCAGATCTGGATCACAGGGTCCCGCTCAGGCTCAGGGAAGATGCCTGCAGAGGAGGGGAGGCAGGAGAGGGGTGCAAGGGCCTGACTGCTGCCTCTCCCTCACAACGCCCTAGGTGGCTACATGTCTAGCCCCCTCCGTCCATCCATGGCTCCATCCCTCCCACCACCCCTGCTCCTTCCATGCCAGCCACACAGGCCAGGAGAGTGCAGGGCCTTTGCACTGGCAGTCCCCTGGACTGACTCTGTCCACTGACAGGAGGGGAAGGGAGGGGAGGGGAGGGGAGCAGACCTTTGCGGCCCGCACATTCGATGTCAAAGCTGAGCACGCGCAGGGGCGCGAGGCGCTGCCATGGCCCCTCGGGGGGATGGCTCACCACATCTGTCCACAGCACATCGGCTTCTAGCTGACACAAGGTGGCCTGGGGGGGGGGTGCGTGTTAGTGACAGCAGGGGTTCTGGGGTGCAGCCCCCTTCGAGGGAGACCCCTACCTTCTCGGTAGGCCGCAGGAAGTACTTCCCAGGTGGGAGCTCCAGCCAGTTGCAGCCGACAATGTATGTGTCTACCATGAACCTGGAGGGCGGGCATCAGGTCAGTGGGGAGATGAACATGTGGGGGGGGGGGGGGGGGGGGGGGGGTGGGCAGGGGCCGGGGCCACACCGAATCTCAAAGTCCACGTTGGCCTCATAGGGCGCAAAGCTGGGGGTGCCCAGGCCTGGCACGCGGACGCCCTGCTCCAGGAGGCGGCGGGCAGGTGCCACGAGGCGGGGCAGGGCCAGGGTGATGCGCAGGAATGGGGAGGGGCCGTGTCCGTGGTACCCGAACATGCCTGTGGATAACGGGAAGCTGGCACCAGCCAGCACATTACCCCCCTACCCCCGTCCCCGCAGGGGCCTGAGCTGGAGGACCCCACACTCACTCTCCCGGGAGCACAGCTCCACGGCCAGCACGGGGGGCCCGGTGAGCTGCGCGCCCCCGCGCTGGTCCCGGCTGATGGCTGCACTCAGCTCTCGCTGCAGCTCACTCAGATGCTCAGTGCCAAAACCTGGGATGGAAGAGGCCGGTCAGAGCCAGGGCCCGCAAGGCCTGGACAGGGGGTGGAGGGGGGGTTCCCCAGGTCAGGGGCACACTCACCAGGAGGTGCAGGGGTATAGAAGTAGGGTGCGAAGCCATGGATATGGCAGCACACAGACACGCCCTCATCGGTGACCCCAAAGGCACGGAGCACAGGCACAGAGCCACGGGAGGGTGGGGGTCCCCCTGGCAGGGGTCGTGCTGGACCTGGAGGGGGGGTGTCAGAGAGCAAGGCAGGGAACCTTCAGGTCTTGTGAAGGTCGCCTGAGGTCCACTCCTACAGCCAGCCACTCCCAAGCCCGCAACCACTAGGCTCCCCCCCCCCCCCGAACACTAGTCCACCCCGGCTGCGTACTGCAGCAGAAACACATTGACTGGAGGCCGAACTTGGTGGCTCACACCTGTAATCACAGTTGCCCTAGAAGTAGAGAGAAGAAGATTCTGATTCAAGCCCAGCCCAGGGTTGGTGAGACCTTATCTCAGAAACCCAACTGGACATGGTAAAGTATGCCTATAATCACAGCTACCTAAGGAGAGAGGAGTATAGTTATCAGAGGCTCTGGGCAAATGCAAGAGCTGTTACTTGATGAGTCACTAAAGCAAAAAGGAGCGGGAAGTGTAGCTTTAGTGCAGAGCATGAGCCTCTGACTTCAAATCCCAGTACTGCCAAAATACAAACAGGAAAAAAAAAATCCCATAGTCAAACTGGCTGTCAGCATGTGTGTGGTGTCACGAACGTGAGCGCCCGGAGAGATGGGCCCCAGTGGGGTGGCTTGGCAGGCTGCCCTGGCTACCACCACCTGTGCCCACGGCGCAGCAGGGGCAGGGGCCTGGCTTCTTACTCTGCCCCTGGTCAGCCCTGACACTGCCTCCCCCAACTCACCCACATAATGGTCGATTTCCAGCTGCTGGAAGATGAGGGGCTCTGTCTCGGGGTCCAGTGGGGGTGGGGAGGGCCGTAGCCAGCGGGGATCCACAGCTGTCGAGGGGGACTGGCCTGCATGGGGCAGGGAGCAGGGTTCCATGGCATTATGGGTCTCCCCAGAAGTGACAGCCCTCCTCCCCCGCCACCCATGGCTCCGCAGTGGCCCCATTTACGGGTGGAGGGGGTGATATGGGTCAGGTGGGAGATTTAGGAGCGACTGGGGTTCAGAAAGCTGGACATTGGCGAGCAGTGGGGCCCAGCAACTCAGAAGGCTTAGTTAGAGGACCCCTGGAGTCTAAGAGTTTTACAGCAATGGGGGCCACGTCGTGAGACCCCCATCTCAAACCACTCCAACTTGGAGCAGGGGATGGGGTGGAAGTTCACTGAAGACACCGGAGGCCACAATGGGGACAGATGAGGACTGGGGGAAGGGCGGGAACAACACAGCCCAGAACTCACCATCTGGGGTGCCCTCCAGGGCCTGCTGCAGCTGCTCTTCCTCCTGCTCCCGCAGCCTGTGCTCCGCCTCCATCTCCTCCAGCAGCGCCAAGTCCTCCTCAAACTGGGATGGCGGGGGCTCATCCATGTCCCAGAGGCCCCCTCGTGCCTTCTTCGGGGGCACCTCGGGTCCCAGGCCTTGCCGCCGCTTGCCATCCATCCTGCTGGGCAAGTCGTTGGGGTCCTGATCAGACAGATCCCCCTTCCTGTCTTCCTCACAGCCACCTGCACCCATGGGGACCAGAACTGGGGATGGAGCTCAGGACCCCATGTGTGCTAGGCAAGAGATCTACCCCCAGGAGCCACACCCCCAGCACTTTTCTGCTTAGTTACTCTTCAGGGAGGATTAGAATGAGGGGGAGAGAGAGAGCCTTAAAAGCTGCTTTGGGAGCTGGGCGCCGGTGGCTCATGCCTATAATCCTAGCTACTCAGGAGGCTGAGATCTAAGGATTGTAGTTTGAAGAAAAGTCACTGTGAAACTCTTATCTCTAATTAACCACCGCCCCCCCCCAAAAAAAAGTGGTGCTGTGGCTTAAGTGGTAGAGCACTAACCTTGAGCACAAAGAGGCTCAGGGACAGCGCCCAAGCCGAGTTCAAGCCCCCCAACTGACCAAAAAAAAAAGGAAAAAGAAAAAAGCTGCTCTTGCCAAGCCAGTGAAGGAAAAGCAGAAAAGCCCGCACGCCTGCTCTAGACTGCGTGTAACCTTGCTCTAAGCTGCTCCCTACGGTCCCTGCACAATCACTGCAGAAAGACTGACCAGAACCACTTTACCACAAGGGACCTGACCAAAAGTACACCTAAGGAACACCATCAGAGATGTGGCCTAGAGCAAAAGAAGCTCAGAAACAGCACCCAAGCCCAGAGTTCAAGACCCAAGACCTGGGCCAAAACAAAACAAAACACAGTAGTAAGGAGCCGTGTAAAGGAAGGAGGAACACCGTGTGTGCAGATGTGGAAGCCCGTGCAGAGGAACCGCTCAGGAAGTAAAGCTTTGGGCATGATGGTGTGCTTAGTTTTCACACTTTGTATTATTAAATACAATTCTAGACCCCAATTCTAGTCCCAGAAATAAATCCAAATGGAAGCCTAGCAACTGTTGTGCTAGGCATACATACAACTGTCACTGTGACAACTGAAAAGGAAAAATCTGTGACGATGATGTGAGATGCAGGATCCCAGGAAGGTCCTGGGATATATAAAAAAAAAAAAAAACTGTCAGACACAGTGGCTCACACCTGTAATCCTAGCTACTAAGGAGGCTGAGATCTGAGGATCATAGCTCAAGGCTCAGAAAGTCCATGACTCTTAAGTCTGGTGAAGCAGGAAAACGCCAAAAGTAGAGGCATAACTCAAGATGTAGAGAGCGGTCAAAGGAAAGAGCAGAATGAAAGCACAAGAGTCAAGCCCCAGTTCCAGCACACCAAACACAAAACAGGAGACAGACGTCCTGGGCCTTTGACTACAAGCCAATCTGCACTCCGCACCAGCTCCAGCTCACCGGCCCGGCAGGACCCAGGCCCCCACCAGGTCTCTAACTGCAGGTGCATCGGTGCATCCCGCCCCTGTTCCCGCTGCAGCACAGCTGCTTCCTTCCTACCTCAGGGCCTTTTCACTTGCCAGTGGCTCTCCTGCCCGGCTCTTTCCGGACTTCCAGACTGTTCCTGCTCCGCAGCTGACTCTGGCGTTTCAGCTAGAGAAGCAGAGGGCGCCGGTCCGGACCACCGTGGCGACTTGGTTCTCTTAGTATGAAGTAGAAGGCGGCCCGGTCCGACCCGCCCACTGCCCGCGGCTGCCCACCGCCTCGGCTGGCTCCTAGCGCAGTGCGGCCCCCGGCCCCGCGGCGCCGCCCGCACGCGGAGGGGCCGTCTCCATCCCCGCACGCACCGACTGTTCCCGCGCAGACCACACGCGCCCCCGAGTCCCTTCCGCTTCCCGTCTCATGTGACCCCCGCCCCCAGGCCCAAAAGAACTCTCGGACCTGCGCCCCAGCTCCGCAGTCCCGAGCTCCCTCCTTCCCCACTCACCTGCTTCAAACAGCGTTTCCCGCCACAGCGTACGCCGCCGCGACCTCTGACACCAGCGTGCGCAGGCCCAGAACGGCCGAACGTCGCGCCGGAAAAACAGGACGACGCCACGCCCACGGCCCGTGGTCACGCCCCTCGGACGAGATAGGTCCCGCCCATGACCAATTTAGGATATGACCCCGCCCCTCGCGACGCCCCACGGCCCCGCCCCGCAGCTGAGCAGCGCCGCCGCCCCTCCGGCCCGCGCGCCCCGCCCTCCGGTTCCCGGCCCCGCCCCCTTACTTCCTTCTCCCTCCTCCGACCCTCTCCCTGCTCCCGCCCCCCTTCTGCTCCCGCCCTCTGGCTTCCTCCTCACGCTTCAGCTCCCCCCCACCCCGACCCCCGCCGGCCTCCTCGCCTTCCCGCTCCCGCACACCCTCCGCGCCCCACCGCCTCGGGTCCAGGATCCGGAGAATTCTCGGGTGTGCACTGCCCTGCAGCCTGACCCGACTAACGAGCGCACGGCCTCCCCGCCAGGGTTCTCAGCCTCAGTTTCCCCCAGGGGTACAACCGTGTGGGGCAGCCACTTGGGATAAGGTGGTCATTTCTGACTAGCATGGCTTCTAGAGTCCAGCCCCGGCTCTCCGTGCATCCCCGACCCCCACCCCTGTAGGGGAACCACCGCGGACTCTGCACCCAGGCCCCTAGGCCCTCACCTGGGAGGCCAGCCTACTGCAGGCATCCTCCTCTCCTCCCACCCAGTCCCCCCTAGTCCCCTTGCCGGCTGGCCACCTGGTGGGGGGGGGGTCCTGTCACCAGCAGCCAGCCTGCACACTCAAGACTCGGGGACTGATGTCACCCACACCCAGGGAAGCCCACTCCTCTCTGCTCAGTGCAAGGCTGAAGGGTACTCGTTTTATTTCCTCGTTTTTAGTTTTTATTAAATAAAAGGAACAGAGGGAGGGGGGCTATTGTCTCCTGGGCTGGGGGTGCCAGGAGCCCCTCTCCCTCCGTTCAAGGTGCACTGCATGGTGGGCTTGAGGTGTAAGCTGGCGGGGAGGGCAGCTGGGAAAGGTCAGAGGTTGGGAACCTGTGACCCATCACTCCTCCTGGAAGACTTGGAAGGTTGGGACCCCATGTGGGATGCATACTGAAGGTGGAGGCCTGGCCTGGGTCCTTCCACCCAGGAGGAGGAAGTGCAGGCAGGCGAGGTGGGGGCCAGGGCGGCCGGCCCCCTACTCATGGACGTCCCAGATCTCTGAGAGCAGAGGCGGCAGCTTCTTGTCCTGGAGCCGCAGGGCGAAGACCTGCTCAGAGTGGACGGAGCTGAGTGTGCGCAGGCTCACCAGCTTCATCAGCATGCGTGGGAAGCGGAGCTGGTCCTGCAGGGCGGGACCAGAGGGCAGCTGCTGGCCAGGTCCCTGGATGGACCCACCTGGCCTAGCCCTGGGTCCTACCTGGTGCCTGCTGGCTGCCCACTAGGGGGCAGTGTCTAGGCTGCCTGTGGTCATACCTGCGGCCGCTTGATGCGCGTGTAGGACAGCAGCGCCTCCACGTAGGGCTGCTGCAATTCCTCCACGCGGTGCGGCTCCTGCACGTTGGGCCGGTCTGCAGAGAAGATGTTGATGGCGATGAGCAGAGCATACTCGGCGTCGTCCAGGCCCAGGCGACGCATAGCCCGAGAGAACTCAAATATGGGGTTGATGAACTCCACCTGCAGGCCTGTTGGGGTTGAGGCCACATCAGCACCTGGCCCTGGCTTTCCCACCCAGGGCCTCCAGTGGCCCATCATCGCTGACAGGAATCCTGTCCCTCTCGTCACTGGGGCCAGTAGGTGTGCCTGGCACACAGCAAGTGTGCCATAAACCCTGCTGTTGTGGTGGAATGAGGGCAGGGGTGTGTGCCGCATCCTCCACCCACCCCACCCACCTCACTCCTGCCTGCAGTCTCATCTCTCCCACCTCTTCGAGAAGGCAGGAGCACAGCGCCAAGCAGAGGCCCCACCACTCTGGAGGTAAAACCCAGGCTCACTCAGCCATCAAACAGAAATGAGCCCCTCCTGTGTGCCCAGACCTGGGGTAACAACTGATAAAGCAAAGTCTGCGGGACTTTGGGAGACAGATGAGAAACACAGGTTTCTCCCCAGCTAGGAGACTGTGAGGAGATTTAGTGGGGGGATACCCGGAGGGATCCTAGAGCTGACTCACAATCAAGTGTATATTTCATACATGGGAGGGATGGGGAGGCGGCTTTTTCTTACTGAGAAAACCCTAAGGATAGGCTGGGTGCTAGTGGCTCATGCCTATAATCCTAGCTACTCAGGAGGCTGAGATCTAAGGATTGCTGTTCAAAGCAAGCCCAGGCAGGAAAGTCCATAAGCCTCATATCTCCAGTGAACCGCTAGAAAATTGGAAGTGGAGCTGTGGCTCAGAATGGCAGAGTGCTAATGATCAAAAAAAGCTCAGGGAAGCCAGGTGCCGGTGGCTCACGCCTATAATCCTAGTTACTCAGGAGGCTGAGATCTGAAAATCATGGTTCAAAGCCAGCCCAGGCACAAAAGTCTGTGAGACTCTTATCTCCAATAAATCACTCAGAAAACTGGAAGCGGTGCTGTGGCTCAAGTGGTAGAGTGCTCACCTTGAGCTAAAGAACTAAGGCACAGCACCCAGGCCTAGAGTTCAAGTCCCATGACCGACAAAAAAAAAAAGGAAAACCCCAAGGATGAAGATGGGCACACGCCCAGCCATGTGGCTCACTCCCAGGTCCAACTGCACTGCTGTCTGCCTGGATGGCCCTGTGCCTAGGCAGCGACACAGCTTCCCAGTGGGGGATGATGATCCAGCAGCTTGCCCTAGGACAGAATGGAGTGCTCCTAATTGCCACCCAGATGCTCTAGTGTGGCAGAGCTCCGGGCTGATGCAGCCCCACTGTGCAGCAGGCCACAGGCTGAGACGTAGAACCCCTGGCAGCCTTGCACCTGCGCGGTGGAAGTCGTCCTTGCTGTAAGTGAAGTCCTTCAGGAAGGTGATGCACTCCGTCTCGTGGTTGTAGCGCCGGGCCGTTTCCAATAGCATGATCTGGGGGGGGGGGGAGGGGGGCGTTGCAGGGCAGTCCCTTAGTGGCTGGGCTTTCCCTCTGCTCAGGATCAACCCCTGCCCCTCTGCCACACAGAACTTTGGGTGCCCCTCCCACTCCACACCAGGGGCATGTGGTTCTGTTTAGCGGCACTCGCTAGCTGCTACCTGCCATTCGCTCAAATGTGAATGTCTCTCAACAGCCTCTGGACACGTTCTCTGATGTGGGCACCTCCAGCCCAATTATTCTCTGCCTCAGCTCCGTTTCCCCTTCCCTCCCTGGCTCACAGGAGGCTCGTCCTAGCCTGTTATGATCTGGTCACTGCCTGTGGCATGTCGCACCCATAGTGGGAAGGTCTGAGCTAGCTCTGCACTCTGGCCAGGCTCTGCCCTGAACCACCTCCGCAGTTCCGTGTGCATTTGGGAGAGGGCAGCTCGGTGGTTACCTCGATGGTAGATGCCTTCAGGAGTGCGATCTGGTCCTCCCGGCCCAGCTGCAGGAAGCCAGGCACCTGCTTGGCAAAGTCTACGATCTCCTGGACTGAGATGATGGCCAGCTCCGTGAAGTGGGCAAAGCGCTGTTGGCGGGCGTCTCGGGACTGAGGGTCTGCACCCAGGGGCCAGGGCTGAGACACAGGAGACCTGGGTTACTCCTGGGACCCCTGCACTCTGGGAGAGGATCCTCACCCAGGCCCTTCCCCCTTCCTCCCCCAGCGGAGCACTTTCTCAAGAGCTGGGCCCCTCCCTGACTTTAGCCCACAGGGCAACAACCCTGAGGCTGTGGCAAGGTCAGTACCGTGACTTTGGGCTGATCAGAGAAGGAGCGTTTGTTGCACTGCAACTGGGCAGCCACCAACTGCTGGATCATTAGTTCCTGCGCTGCAGTTAACTGGACGCCCTCGCCTTCCCCGGAGCCCTGGCTACCGGCCTCGGACCCACCAGGTGAAGCCCCAGGCCCAGAGGTCGGGCAGCTGCTGCCCGATGGCTCCACCGGTGGCAGCTGCTGTTGCTGCTGCTGTTTCTGGATCTTCTTCTTCCGGATCTGTTCTTCAGAGAGGACGCCTGTGGGAGACAGTGGGCTGGGTAGAGGCCCAGGTCATCTCCGTCCCTGCCTCTAAACTCCGCCCCTGCACTCACCATCATTCCCCGCCCACCCCGTTCATCAAGCCCTGCCCCACACCATGCGGCACACAGACATCCTCCGGGTACTCACACTGCTCCCGCATCCCAGCCTCCTTGCACTTGCGCAGTCGGCACAACTGGCACTTGCGCCGCATGAAGGCATCCATCTGGCAGGTGCCGCTGCCCCGGCAGGCATAGCGCCCGGCTCCGCCGTGGACCACGCTGCGCCGGAAGAAGCCCTTACAACCTTCACAACTGAGCACGTTGTAGTGGAAGCCGGAGGCCTTGTCCCCGCACACGCGGCACAGCTCATGGCCCAGCATCTTCGGGGCTGGGCCCTTCTTCCGCTTGCGCTCGGGCTCCTCCTCTGCCTCTACAATGACTGCAATGGGTGCACAAAGCCCTGAGACAGGGCCGCAGGGACGAGGAGGAGAGCGCCCAAGGCAAGAAGCAGAGCACAGAGGGCAGGAGGAGGGAGATGGCCGGGCCAGTTAGCAGACCCCAGAGAATGAATCAAACTAGTCAGCATCAGAGAAATGAAGGAAAGCCAAAATACAGCCCCTCCATCTCCCTTCCCAGAGCCCTTTCTGGAGCCCCACACTGGTTCTCATACCCCTGTCCTTGGGCTCTGCATCACCCCCAGTGCAGGCAGAGCCAGCCCCATCAGTGCCTGGGACATCGGGGACTGGACCCTCAGGCCATGGCTCAGGACCCTCCTGCTTTATAGCTGGCGAAGAAGAGGAGGTGCTGGGCTGAGGGGGGCCATTTCCTGAGACAGAGAGGACACAAAGGAGGGAACACTGAGTTTCTCTTGTCACTGGGAGGTGCTGGAGGCCCAGTGGGGAGGAGGGCCACTCACCAGGCAGGGGCTTGTCCCGGGAACTCGTGGTGGGGGAGGACATGGTGGGGTCACGGAGCAGCCTGCAGAATACAGAGATTGAGACTCTAGGGCGGCTGGCCCAACCCCATGGGTCAGGCCAGGTCAGGCCTGTGCAGGTCCTGAGGGGGACCTGAACTACTCTTTCCCTCCTGTAAACTTTTTTTTCTTCTTCATTTTAAGTATTAAAAAAAACTCCACCCCCAACTCTAAGCCAACAGGAACCCTCTCCAAACCATTTCAACAATGCCTGGCCTCTTTTGCTCCAGGTCACCCCAGTTTTAACCCCTGGTCCTGCCCCAGGCCCTGTCCTTCAAGCCCCACCTGCTCCCCTTCCCCAAGTACTAGCCATTCTCTTTCAATCATATTGTTGTCCAGCACACCCCCCCCCGAAGTTTGCCACCTCATACCCTCACTAAGACTCCATCTCCCATCTACTGAGGAAACCCCCTACCATTCTGATCCCATCTCCCCCTGTAAGCTCCTCCCATCTTTCCTTCCGAGTCCCAGCCCACTCCTCCCAGGATCCACCTCAGTCCCACTACAGGCCTGCCCTGCACTTGTCCAACTCCATTTGCGCCCCTCAATATACATTCTGACAATCTACCCCCCTCAGGTCCCACCCCACTTCCCTTAAGGCCGGGCCTTCACCTCCCTCCAGGCCCCACCCACCTCCCTCAGACCCCACCCGCTCCAGCACCGGGCCCCGCCCATCTCCCTCAGGCCCCGCCCCCACCTCGCTCCAGGTCCCGCCCCTCTCCGAACACCAGCGGGAGGCGGGGCTCATGGCTGCGCGCCGGGGGTCTCACGGGCGGTCTTTCCTGGGATCTCCGACTCCCGGTGCCCCAGCAACAGCCAGGGGAGGCGGGAGCTGCAGAGGGAGGGAACGAGGAGACGGAGGCTGAGCGGGGCGGCGCGGACCGCGGCGGGGGCCCGGCCCGGCTCTTCCCGCGCCTCCCCGTCAGTGCACTTGCCTCGGTCCCCGGGCTCGGCTTCCCCGCAGGTCCTGATGCGCCACCGCCCCTGCGTCCCGCCAAAAGTCACTTCGGGGGTCTTGGCTCGCAGGTAGAGCGCTTGTCCAGCAGAGTACGCCGAGTCCTAGGTTCGAACCCCAACGGGGCAAAAGAAAAAAAAAAAAAAGGAGGAAAAGTAACTTCGCCACTTCTTCCGGCAACCCCGCCGAGCGTCAGTTCCGGAAGGGGGCGGGTCGTGAGACGTGACGGACTTCCGGTCCGCCGCGGCGCCGCGGACGTGGTGCGCCCGCCGGAAGTGGTGCGCCCGCCGGAAGTGGGTGCAGCCGGCGACCCTGAAGCGGCGTTGCGCTGCCCGGGCTTTAGCCTGGTGCTGAGCCGTGGGCCGGCCGTTCCCCCCCACCCCACCCCGAGACCCCTGAGGCTCGTCGGCTGTCCGTGCACTCCCCGGGGTTCGCGGCCAGAGATTTACTCAGGAAAACCTTCTCACCCTGGCGGCTTTCCCCACGGCACCGTTTTGGAAGTTGATTTCCGTCTTTGTTTTTTGTCTTTTGCATGTTAGTTTTAGGTTTTAGCCAAGTTAAATGACACGTATGGGGCACGATTTTTTTTTTTTTTGTAATCCTAGGGATTGAATACTGGCGCAGATAGGTGAAAATTTGTCGAAACCCCCCCCTTCAATAATCAGGTGTTCGTCAGCGTATGTTCATGCTTTTGATTGGTCGATTGGTCAATTTTTTTTTTCACGGTTGAAAATTGGACCCACCGGACCCTTCTCAGATTAGACAAATGCACTACCATTGAGCCCCATGCGGACTTTTTTTTCCCAAAGGTGCGTGATACTTTATGAGACTGGGCCTGGCATGGCAGCCCAAGCGGCCTGGAACTCGATCCTCCGGCTTCAGCTTTCCTGAGTGCTGGGATTACAGCTGTGGACCACCTAGCTGAGCATTCACCAAAAACCATCCGGTGTCCTTGGGTGCATAAGTAGACTACATTTCTCAGAGGAGTGTGTAGCTAGGTGCGATCACGATCACGTGACTAGGTTCCCGCCAATGAGAATGCAGCAAGAGTAACGCCCTGAGAGAGGGGTCTGTGCGGGTTACTGTGTTGTGAACTCAAGATCTGAGTTCAAATCCCCACTAAGGCTTGCCTGGGGGTGGGAGTGGTGTCGGGGGTTGAGCATTACCTATCAAGTGAGTCGTAGAGGCTGCTTGTTTAATCCTCATTAACGGGGGGGGGGGAATCACCAAGTGTCCTGGGATGCTGGTAACACATAGACAATAGTCCTTCTTTTTAATTAAAACTAAAAATAGGGGTTTGGGAGTCTTGGCTCAGTAGATTGAGCTCCAGCCAATGAGTGTCAGGCATCGAGTTTGAGTGTTGATGTCAGCCAATAAAAAGAAAAGAGAGTTAAAGTTGGCTGAAAGAAACACATGAGGAAATGTTCACCATCCCTGGTTGTAAAGGAAATGCAAATAAAGACAACCCTGAGATACCACCTTACCCCAGTCAGCCAATGACAAATCCTGGAGGGGATGCAGAGAAAGAAGAACCTTATTTCACTGCTGGTGGGAATGTACACTTACACAACCACCTTGGAAAGCAGTATGGAAGATCCTCAGAAAGCTAAATATTGACCTCCTCTATGACCCAGCCATACCACTCCTAGGCATCTACCCTGAACAACAGGAACCAGGATACAAAGACACATGCATCTCGATGTTTATTGCAGCTCTGTTTACAATAACCAGGATATATAAACAACCCAGATGCCCCATCACAGATGAATGGATCCAAAAATTGTGGTATCTATACTCAAAGGAATATTATGCAGCCACTAGAAAGGACAAAATAATGGTATTTGCAGGAAAATGGAACTAGAAGAAATCATGTTGAGTGAGGTAAGCCAAGAGCAAAGAGACAAATGGCACATGGTCTCTCTGATAAGCGGATATTAAATCCAAAAGGTAAGGTGATACAACAAAGTTAACAAGACTTGAGAAACAAAGGACCTCCACTCATCTGGTTGAATCATGACTAAATAACCCCATGCTTCTGATCACATATATGGTATATATGTGCACAACGGAGGACACAGAACTAAAGGGAATCAGGAAAAACACAACAGTGGGACCCATCAGCTGCACTGGACATTGATCAAAATGAACTAAGCAACTCAATTGCAGCAATGGGAGGGAGGGAACAAGTGGGAAAGAGGGAACAGTTGACACTATGCAAAAGGAAAGAAATGTACACATCACCCGATGTGGAAGAAATAACTGTATTGTTAAAGCTCATAGAACTCATAAATGTTATAGACCACAATAGACAATTTGCCATGTGAAAGTTAGGATGTGTTTGTGACTTTAACTAAGCATCACTATCCCACAACACTGTGAAATTTGTGAAATTATGTAATCACTTAATCACAATAAAGAATTTGCAAAAAAATTAAGTTGTTCAGTTGGAAAACATCTTTTTAAAACAAATTGTTGGGCTGGGAATGTGGCTTTGAGGTAGAGTGCTTACCTCGCAAGCATGAAACCCTAGGTTCGATTCCTCAGCATGACATACACAGAAAAAGCTGGAAGTGGTGCTGTGGCTCAAGTGGTGTCGTGCTAGCCTTGAGCAAAAGTAGCTCAGAGACAGTGCCCAAGCCCTGAGTTCAAGCCCCAGAACTGACACCAATAAATAAATAAATAAATTTTTAAAAATTTAATCACATTAAGCCAGGCGCTGGTGGCTCACTCCTGTAATCCTAGCTACTCAGGAGGCTGAGATCTGAGAATCTCGGTTCAAAGCCAGCCCAGGCAGGAAAGACCGTGAGACTCCTATCTCCAATAAACCACTAGAAAACCGGAAGTGGCGCTGTAGCTCAAGTGGTAGAGCGCTCGCCTTGAGCTGAAGAGCTGAGGGACAGTGCCCAGGCCCAGAGTTCAAGCCCCATGGCCGACCAAAAAAAAAAAAAATTTAATCACATCGTGAGGCCACCGGGGACATGGAGAACCAGAAAAGTCAGGCCCGCACCCTCTCCTCGTCGGGCTGATGGTGGAGGCGAACCATCCCTAGCGATCAGGCCGAGGGCGGCTGTGTCCTGGTCCGTGTCTCTCCCCCACCCCCCACTGCCCCACAGCCTGGTTGAGGGGAGCACCCTGGTTGATGCTTGGAGCGACCCGCGGGAGCGCGGGCCCACACCGCCCCCTGGTGTCTATCCCGGGTTGTGCAGGCAGGAGCGACCCAGTGGGTTCTAGCTGCTGGGGTGAGGGGTGGGGGTCACCGAGGGACAGGTAGGGGGTGGGGACGATGCCCAGAGCCGCCTTCATGGAGGACACCACAGGGGACAGGAAAGACCCCACTCAGAGGCCAGCAGGAAGCAGAGACCACAGGGGAAAACTTAATGACAGCTGTCGATGAATCCAAAGCCTGTGGTGGCTATCTGGGGCTCTTGATTGTCTTTAAGGACAGCTGAGGAAAAGAAAAAGGCTGACAAATCCTGTGGACCCTAGGGGTCCACTCCTGACACCACCAGACGGAAGGCAATCCCACCAACACCGACTTGACTCATTATTGACTTTGACTGTGGTTTGTTTAGATGATCTAAATTGCTTTCAACCTACAGGAAGAAAAAGGTTTTGTGCATTTACTATGGTGTACCTCCACATAGCAGAAGACAACTGTAACAAAAATACTCTGGAAGCCAGGCCCCAGACTCACTCCTGTCATCCTAGCTACTCAGGAAGCTGAGAGCTGAGGCTGCCAGTTCAAAGCCAGCCCCGGCAGGAAAACCTGTAAGACTCTTAACTCCAATGAACCAGCAGAAAAGCCAAAATTGGAGCTGTTGCAAGTGGAGCCTTGAGAGGAAAAGGTGAGTGAGAGTGTGAGGTTCTGAGATCAACTGTCACACACACACCCAGCCCTCTACCCCCCCCCACACACACAGTCCGAGACATGGCTGGGCCTCATAGCAAGATCTTGTCTGAAAACAACAACACAAAACCCAGAAAGCAAAACCATCAAGCAACAACAGGAAATCTCGGGGGGTCCTAAGACCGGCAGACATGCCAACATGCAAGGCCAGGTGTCTAGTGTGGTTATTTCCTTTCCTCTCCAGACTTACACAAACCCCAGCTTGCCTGCCTGCCTTCCTCTTTTTCTTTCTTTCTTCTGTTCTTGTGGTTGAACTCAAATCCTCGGGCTAGCTAGGAAAAGAATCTACCCCTAAGCCCCCTCTACAGTCCCTTTGCTTTTAGGGTGGGTTTTTGTTTTGTTTGGGTCATTTGTTTGTTTTCCAGATAGGCTCTCTCCCTGATCTGCCCAGACTGGCCTCAAACAGTAATCCTCTTGCCTCTGCCTCCCAAGTAGCTCACATGAGTCTGGTACCACTCCACCTGGCCAGCCTCTGCCTTTGAAGAGGCCCAAGAAAACACTTGTGGTTAATGAGTCTCAGAAAACTGAAGTGAAACTTCAAATTAAAAGTGGCAGAGCCTCCTTTTGTAGAGGTTCAAAGAAGGTGGGGGGCTGGGGGTGCAGAGAGGGTTGAAGAGGTCCCAGCCCTGCCTCTCTAAGGGAAGTGACCCTCCAGGACATGGGGGAACGGCTTCTGGCTGTCCATTAAAAGTGCTCAGCGCAAATCTGTAAACACCATTCTCTCAGAGGCTCTGGTCATCTCTGAAACCTGCTGGTGGGGTGCAAAGAGAGCAGAGCCTCGGGGTAAAGAAGGGAAGCCACAGGCACACAAGGGCCACTCCCAGACCCCCAGAGATGTCACCATTGCTGCTGCTGTCACCACTCCTGCTGCTGCTGAACTTGGATCCCACACAGGCCTCGCTGATCCGGTATGGTGACCCCTACCCCCAACATAACAGATCCTAAGACCCTTTCCCCCATAGTAGGTTGGGAAAGGTAGTGCCTACCTGTAATCCCAGAGACTGGATTACAGGCAACTTTGAACTGGAGGCAGCAAGATCTTGAGTTCAAGCCTAACTAGGGTAAAGTTAGCAAGAACCTGTATCAAAAAAATTAGGTGGGGGGGGGGAGTAAAACCATCTGGACACAGTGGCTCAGACCTGTCATTCTAGCTACTTGGGAGGCTGAAGTCAGGAAAATCACAAATGGAGGCAAGCTAGCTAGATCCCGTCTTAACTAATCAACTGGGTGCAGTGATGCCTATCATCCCAGCTAAGATGAGGAGTGTTAACATGACTTTGCCCACACTTACGTGGGCAAACATCAAAGATCCTACTTTTTAAAGTGACAGTAAATGGCAATACCAATGGCTCAAGCCTATAATCCTAGCTACTCAGGAGGATGAGATATGAGGATCACAGGTTGAAGCCAGCCAGGGCAGGAAAGTCTGTGAGATGCTTATCTCCAATTGACCACCAGAAAACCAAGGGGTAGAATGGCTCCAAGGGGTAGAGTACTAACCTTGAGCACAAAATCTCAAGCACAGTGCCCAGGCCCTGAGTTCAAACCCAATGACCACCAACAACAAAAAGACAGTAAAAAGGACTGAGGGCCATGTTCAATTGGTAAAGCACCTGCCTGGCATGCTGGAGACCCTGTTTCAATCCTCATAACCACAGTAGGCAAAGAAAAAGTTTTGAGAACCCCCCCCTTGCTCTGGTGCCTACCCCAATCTCTCCCCTCCTCTTCCTCATTTCTCAGCTCTTGAATGGAAGGGGGGAGCTTACTGGGAAACTAGTAAATGTGTCCACATTTCATTTCTGGCCTCTCCAGATGACATCCTGGTTTGGGGAAGGGTGCCAAGCCTGCAGGGCAGGTACAAAATTCTCCTGGCATGAGATGTTTGCTAATCAACCTTTTGAACCCAATCCACTGTGGCCATTTCCTCAACAAAGGGAAGAACAGAGTGTTTCAGAATGTCTGAGGCTGGCACTTAGCAGCCCCTCAACCCAGGAGCTGTTCTCATCCCACACCTGCCCACTAGGAAGCTCAAAGGTTTGAGTTTGTACAGCTCTCTGGACCAGGGTTGGCAAACACTCAGCTCAAAGGTCCAGTCCAGCCCAACCTCCATTTGCATGTGCCTGCCCCTTCATCTGAATACACCTGCCTTCATTTGCATAGGCCTGCCCTTTCATTTGCATGCATCCCCTAGTGGCTTGCTGCTCAGGGGACAGTTAACTTATCACCAATGTGGAATCTTCACAAGGAATTTGGTACAACATCCTCTGTTTCAGGTTCAGGTGGTTTTACTTACTGTGCCAATACTGGGACTTGAACTCAGGGCTTGAGCACTGATCCTCAGCTGGTGTTATTCTACCACCTGAGCCACACCAGAATTTGTTTTCACACACATACATATATGTAGATGCTGTTCTTGTTTGGAGACTTGGGCCTAGGCACTGTCCAGGAGCTCTTCAGCTCAAGGTTGAGCACTCTACCACTTGAGCCACAGTACCACTTCCAGCTTTTTCTGTGTATGTGGTACTGAGGAATTGAACCCAGGGCTTCATGCTTGCTAGACAAGCACTCTACCACTAAACCCATTCCCAGCCTTGGTATGTCTTTTATTTATAGGTGTGGAGGGGTGGTGTGTAGAGAAGTTAAAAACTTTCACATCTCACTTGATAGTATTTTTCTCTTGGAAAAACTTGCTTCCTTTCCGAGTTATCGACAGACACATTTTCCTGGCTCCCAGAGATCCTATGATTTCAGAATCTTGATGTGGAGTCCTTGGGTGTCCAATGGGAGCGGTGCCACACCCACTGCTTTCCAAGTGGAGGGGAAAGGAGACCCACCATGCGAAGCAAAGCCTAGAAGGTTCTTCAGCCTAGAGCTGTCATCAGGGCTGGACTAGGGAGCACCCGGATTCCTTGGGAATAGCTTAGGGGGGATGAATCTGGTATGGGGGGTTGCTCCTCTGAATCTTGGGGGATTCCTGTCTTCGGTATTAATTAAACATAGATGGACATTAAATGGAAGGTTGTTACAGCAGCCTTCTGGGCAATGTCAGCCAAGGTGGGGGGGGGGCTGCTACCTTGCCTGGCTGGGCCATCTTCTGCCGAGGGTCCCCAGGAAGGGTAGGCTCCTCGCTCTCAACTTGCTCTTTCCTTCCAGGGTCCCTCTTCACAGAATGCCCCCTGGACCCAGGACCCTGAACCCACCCAGAGCCTGGGGCCGGGCAGCGGCGGCCCTGGGACTGGGGGGCCCAGCCCCTAGGGACAAGCCCACCTTGGTGTCTCTCTCCAACTACATGAACGTGAGCCGCAGCGCCGCAGCCCCTGACCCCCAGGCCCGCAGGTCACACTTGCCCTTCACCCCGCATCCTCTTGTGCCACAGGCCCAGTACTTCGGGGAGATCGGGCTGGGGACGCCCCCACAAAACTTCTCTGTGGTCTTCGACACCGGCTCCTCGAACTTCTGGGTCCCGTCCAGGACCTGCTCTTTCTTCAGCCTGCCCTGCTGTGAGCCAGGGGCGCAGGCCGGATGGGGGGGGGGACGGAGCGGGTACCAGCCTGAGCTCACCGATGACCTCTCAGGAGGCCTGGGGGTGGGGAGGTTCCAGTCCCCGGTCACACCCCCGTGATCTGATTTAGGGTTCCACCGCCGATTCGATGCCAAAGCCTCCAGCTCCTTCCGGCCCAATGGGACCAAGTTTGCCATTCAGTATGGGACGGGGCGGCTGGACGGGATCCTGAGTGAGGACAAGCTGACTGTGCGTCCCTCCAGCCCCTAAACCCTTTAAAGTCTGGGAGCCTCTGGTGCAGGGGGCGGGGCCGCTTTGAAAGGGGCGGGGCTTCACCTTGATGGGCAGGGCCACCTGTAGCACAGGGGGCTGTCAAGGGTGGAGCTTCAGGGGCGGGGCCACTTGAGTGCTGGGCGTGGCCAACAAGAAGGCGGGCTTCCTTGATAGGGGGCGTGGCTTCTCTGGCAGCCAGACATTTTCCTAGGCAGGTGAGGCCTGTGGCAGAGGCCTCCAAACCTCTTTCTTTTGCGCCTTAATTCGGGGCTTCTCAGGAAAATGTGAGAATCGTTCTCTCAGCAGCCACTGTGGGTTTTTCCCCCACTTCTGCATTCACCTAGATTGGGGGGATCGCAGGAGCATCGGTGACTTTTGGAGAGGCTCTGTGGCAACCCAGTATGGTCTTCACTTTGGGCCACTTTGATGGGATTCTGGGCCTCGGTTTCCCCAGTCTGGCGGTTGGAGGAGTTCAACCCCCACTGGACGCTCTGGTGAAGCAAGGGCTCCTGAAGAAGCCAGTCTTCTCCTTTTACCTCAACAGGTACTGGGGCAGGGCTGGGGTGTCCTCTACAGTGGGCCCCAGGAAGGAAGAGCTGTCCCCTACTGGAAATCTTACCCAGTGCAGGAAGCCCCATCTCCAGTCAGGAAACAACACACAGGAAGTTTCCATATCCATTCAAGAAACCACTTACCCGAGATAAATACACCTGACCTCCCTTAGAAGGTCCCCAGGGCTGCCAACTCAGGACATACTAAAGGAAGTCACTACGGTTCAAAGTCAGACAGGAAAACACACAGTCAAGTCCTCCTCTTAGAACTCCTCTCTTGAGGGGCTGGGTAGGTGGCTCAGTGGTAAAGTGCTTGCCTTGCATGCCTGAGGCCCTGGGTTCGATTCCTCAGCACCACATAATAAAAAAAAAAAAAGCAGGGGGGCTGGGAAGGTGGCTCAGTGGTAGAGCGCTTGCCTTGCATGCTCGAGGCCCTGGGTTTGATTCCTCAGCACCACATAAG